>NC_137875.1:36675311-36797811 GCF_963924005.1 Protomyctophum bolini
GCTTTAATAAGAGACTGATTAAACCAGTTAAATGCTATCGACAGCGTGGGGCTTTGTCTCCCCCTACTGTCGAAACAATGACATGGCATAAGAACTGGGAAAATCAAAGAAAAGCACTGTATGTTTTTGTAACACTTTCTATGAGGACTATGTCTATATATATATAGCATTACAAAACCCTTTTTATAATGCAATATAATTTGCTTACAACCATATAATAATTAGTACTCATAAATACCCAATGCTTTAGAACAATAACATATGAAGCATTTGCAATGACTTATAAGGTCAACTATACTAATGAGTATAACTATAGTCATACAGTGTTACAAGCAGAGTATAATGCATTATGCAAAAAATGCATTATAGACAGGGGTTTCGTCATATAAAGTGTTACTGAATGTTTTTTCGTCTCAAAATAACGGTGAAGCTAATGGCAAAGACAAGACGGTATCATGTTATCCAACAGGATAATGGTGATGGTGGCGGAGGAGGAGGAGGGAGGCTGTGCAGTCGACTCACCTGCTCGTCTCGCTCGGCGCTCTGCGTTCGACTGAGCGCCTCGCTCTCCCTCTTCCTGCCTTTGTCTCCTCCCGAGGAGCCCTCGGGACCGGGCCGAGAACACAGCACCGGCGTCTTCATCCCTGCGCTTATCTGGGCCTCCATCTCCTCAAAACTCCTAGAGAGAGAGAGGGGGAGAGAGAGAGAGAGAGAGAGAGAGAGAGAGAGAGAGAGAGAGAGAGAGAGAGAGAGAGGAAGGGAGATATTTGACACTTACATCATGCCTACAGAGTGATGGATAGTAGTGCTAATTAAGTGCCGGTTGAAACTGCGGTCAAATGTAATCAAGTGTGATTATATATGCGTGAACTAGGCACGGCCTTACATAATACGAGGTACATGCTGACAAGCACATGTTGTCCAATTACACTATTATTCTATTGTTGTTATTCTGCAGTGCAAATCATGTTTTTTTTGTAGTACAAACATCTGTTACTATATTGACTAGAACTAGAACAGTAATAGACTTAAATGTGTCCGTCTGAAGTATAGGCTTGTCAATTGTGTATGTATGTAGTGCAATGTGTACTGCGCCCACTAAAGCCATGTCAGCAGTTTTTTTGTATTTTTTACGCGACAGCAGCAGCTACAGTAGGCCCAGAATCACTGTGAGTTGGAGTGTTTACCCTGTGCAGGGGGAGCTAGGCTCAGAGCCATGCGAGCAGGAGTTTTTGCTCAAGTTGTCAGGAGTCACAGAGTCTAGCTTCAGGTACAGAGATGGCTTCTTCACGGACAAGGGCTACAAATCAGACAAAGAAATACAAAGAGTCTAGATTAGAACAATAGCAGTGAGGCACACCAACTCGTACGTGCCCAAAAACAAACAACATGCAGTTGCATGTTGAAACTAAATAACTACTATCTTCAGAATTGTCAAACTGTCAATAATAATTGTCTAAAGGTTTTCAGTGGTTAAAATCCAAGAACATAAAATAACCTCAAATACTCACAGGTGTGGAGGAGCCAATCTTTTCCATGTACTCAATTTCATAGTCCGGCACTGAGAGAGAGAGAGAGATAGAGGGAGAGAATACAAATGGACTGTTAGACACAGAGGAGACGAGATGAGGGATCAGTAACCTTTCTAGGAGTGAACTTCAGGCTCAGTGCTGGTGGGACAAGACGCCCAGAGCCAGTTGTGAGGCAGGGAGGGGGCAGTCAGTTATTTCCATCCATGACCCAGATGCTTCTCAGCCAGACACAGCCTCTGGGAAGGGTGGCCCTTATGGGGGGTATGGGGGCAGTCGAGAACTGGGCCATTCCCAGTTCATTACACCAGCAGACCAAAAAATCAATAGTGCAGCTAAATTAATGGTCTTGCATCGCTGTGCTTTCGAGTGTATCCCGTGTGTCACAAGAAACTTCAATACATTTGACCTTTACAACATCCCGGTGTTGAAATCATTTTGGGTGAAATGCACAGACTAGCATAACGCAGTTGAGACCGTTTAGTTTTAGCCATTGTTTAACAGCGTTGAAGCTGAAACAAGTTGACGGTAGCTTACATACAGAACAAATTCATCTTGTTTACTAGTCACATGTGCATTGCAGAGATTAATCTGTTGCCTGTAATGTCAGTTATTGAGCACCAGGGGGCAAATTTGACAGCTCAGGCATTTAAATGGTAGACACTGGTTTCACTTCATTATTCAGACTGAAAGCCATCCCCACGGCAGCAGTTTCTGGGATGGGCGTTGTCAAAGCGGCAGTCTTCGGTGATTGGTACACACCAACCAATCAAAATAGTGGCAAAGCGGATGACGTCGTTGTCAATGTGGCTAACCAAACAAATGCAGACTGCTACTAGCATGTAAAGTAAACAAACACAGTAAAATATGTTTCTGAAAACTTGTCGTTTCTGTAAAGAAACAATTTATCATAGATTTTAATAGCCAGATCGATACGGTCGCAAGTTACCACAGTGGGGGCAGCCATGTTTGTTGTTTGACTTCATCGAGTTGAAACTGTGAGCCAATCAGCCGCTGTATCAGATTTCCAACCGAGTCTAACACCGCCATAGACGGAGTCACCAGACCTGAATTGCCAGAACATGTTTTTTTATATTTTAATGGCATGGCTAACAATTCAGGACTGGAAACAGGCACAAAAATTAAACACGGAAATCTGTGGTGTGAACTGGGAACTCAACTGCTGCCAGTACACACTGACTGAGCATCTAAGCTCAATGTAGGGCCTAAAACAAAGTGGAAACAATTTGGAGACAAAAAAAAATACGAGAGATCTCCGTTCGCCTGGGAGAATACAAAACAAAGACACAGCACAGAGACGTGCGTGCACATCAATACCGTCGAACACACAGAATCCCTTCTGACTATATTTAAATGATGACTTGACCTCCCTTCCGTCGTGCGCGGCTTCCTAACCTTGAGTCTGGCGAGGCAGATTGCTCTCGTTGACGAAGGACGTGAGGTCGCTGGGCTGAGGGAAGTCCTGGCCGTCGGGGTCCATGTCGTGCCGGGCTGACCACTTGTGACCGCCGGAGGAGGCCAGCTTCTCCTCGTCGGTGGCGTGATCGTCCTGCGGATGGACAGAGGGGCCTTCGTCCACTGGAGCGGGCTCCTGGTCCGGGAGGCAAGGGATAAGAACCATTGAACCATTTAGGAACGTATGTGTGTCGCCTGGCTTAGCGGTGAACCACTTTAATTAGAAATGTAAAAAAAATGTTCTAAATCCTCCAGTTTTCTGAAATAAATATTTTCACGATTTTTCAGAAATAGCAGACCTACAAGCTCGTAGCACGCCACTTGGCGTGCTATGAGCTTGTAGATCTATCTAGAGCCATTTTTTTTTTATCTTTGAATAATTATATATTCTTTGACAGTGAAAGTTTTTAACTCGCATCTGAAAATATTTTCAGACAGGGGTCCGTGGCCAATTACACATCTGCCTGATTCATATTTTGCCAGTGTTAGGGCTGTCACGATTACACTAAGGGCTAATGTTTTAAAATGCATGAAAACTTTTCAACATGGAAACGGTTGGTTAATAATGGTAAATTTGCCCCAAAAAAGCGATTATCTCCAGTAATTTGTAGTAGGCGATTATGTAATAACTGTGACAAACACATGATGCAGATGGATAGCCAGTGTCCCGCGCCAATTAGTCACCTGTTCAGTCGGTGATTTCTTAGGCGACCTCTTCACTCTGAAAGTGTTACTGAAACAAAGGCAAAAAAAACAATGGATGGTAACTTTTTTAATCTATCACTAATAAACACAAACAACCTAGTACTCAATTTTTTTTCTGTTTTTTTCCTGACACCTCCAATGTATGTACCGGTATGTCAAATATGCAAATGCAAAAATATGAAAATAACTCTCAGCGGTGATCTACAAATAGCAATGCTTTAGCGTGAAATGACGACATTAATGAATACTCTGCTAATAGATATACATGTATATACAGTAGTATATATATATATATATATATATATATATATATATATATATATATATATATATATATATATATACGACACGTAAGTGTATTACTTACTGTACAGTATGAGTAGATTAACTGCTAAATTAAGGTTTAGTAATTGCATGTTTTCATTTGAAATGAATGGCAGGTAAAATTAGAGGTGGATGGAGTTAATGGACGGAGCTTTGCTGTTTTATCCCAATAGCAGATCTACAAGCTTATAGCGCGCCACCGAGCGAGTGGCACGCTACGAGCTTGTAGGTCTGCTATTTTTGAAAAATCGAAGAACCACTGAAAAGCTATGTTTCTATACATAGCTTTTTCAGAAAACTGTCAGGATGTAGAAGACATTTTTAGAAGGTCAAAATGGGTTATACTGTGCAAATACATGTTGGAATCAACGCCAAATCTAATGGGTTCGGGTCTGAGCCACGTCTTCCTGAGGAGGCGCGTCTGAAGCCTGTCCTGGACGGGGTATCCGGACGTAGAAAAAAAATCCTAAATTTCTCTATGGAGAATAATGCTGTCATATCTTAGTTTTATTTTAGTTTTTGGACCACAACTCTATCCAAAGATAAGCACAAAACGATTCTGTCTCTGCGATATTGTCGGAGGAGGAGGTGGCTCTGTATAGTTCATATTTGTTACGGTCTGTTTCCGGGGAAGATTTTACTAATTCGGCTGTCGATTCTTCATATCCATATGAACAGCCGGGATCATTTGTTTATTTGTGGAACATGGTTCTTATTTGACGCGTTATGAAAAAAAGAAGTATATGGGAATTCAGAATGGGGGGGGGGGGGGGGGGGGGGGGATGCGACCCAGGTAGGATGTGTAAATGACATCAGACTTCTGTGCTCATAGTGTTGCTGTGAGGAACTGGTTATACACAAGGCTCAATGAATGATACTTCAATGACACTATGAAAGTATAAAACGTGATAAAAAAATGATACAAAAACTAAGCAATGATACAAACGATACAGAAACGAAACAATGACAGAAACCATAAAAGGTATCGGAGAAGTCAAACATTGCGGCGGACGGCGGCAGGGCTACAAAACCTGCCATCTCGTTTCTGTTCATTGAAAAGGGAGGGACAGCATTACGGGTGACGTGCCGTTATCAGGAGAAGCATGTCGGGGAAAAAAGGGGTTAAAAAAAAAAGCATACAGCAGATGCTCGTGTTGCGGCTTTGCCCCTGTACTTACAACAGACAACAAAGAGAGGAGGCACCCTTGGACTTCCTGTGACATACACAGAATACACAGACACAGGTGACAGAGAGACAGACAGACGGGGGACACTGGCACAGTAGACACACGGGGTACAATGACGCACGGATCCTACCCATGAATACAAAGCCTTTGAATGAATGTGGCCTAATCCCAGTGATTCTCCACCAAGGACCCCCAAGGTTTGATGTGCGTTCGTTAGGGTCATGGACCTCAATCTAAACTCTAACTAAGGGTCATATGTTCATCAGTGATAAACCCCTCATCCCTAAACCTCTTGGCCATATTTTTTTTTACTATTTTAAAAAACAAGCTCACAGTGTGTTGATCGGCTAGTTTAGAGATAAGGCATGGCGAAAATAGGGCCCTAGTGTCTCAGTGTTCACTTAATTCTGAGAGTGTACACATGGAACCAGGTGGACCCGTACATGGTCCATTTGGTTCCATTTGTACGCTCTTGGAGTTACAGACCGTCCTAACTATCCATCATTCAGCTGGGGGTCCACCTGAAGGGGCCCCTGGGCGTTCGCAGAACAGATGAATGTACTGGCGTTACAGTGAACAAACCTTTTGATCGGAGTCTTTTTCTTCTTGGCTGGCTTGTTCTGATTGAGATCGCCCAGTTCGCCGACGTTGTCGTTCTCCACGTCATTGTCATTGGCCGCCGTCGTCGCCTCGAAAGACGCCGAGGCGGCCTTCGGGGGAGAGCTGCCCATTTTATTGGAGGACTTGAAAGGATCCGCCGAGTCGTCGTCGAAGGCGTTGGGGTCAAAGCTGCAGGGAGCCCTGGACAGTTTGGGCGAGTTGGGGATGCCTTTCTTGGCCGAGAAGGGGTTGAAGTTGGGATCCTCCCACTTGTCGGGGTCAAAGTTGTAGGCCACTTTGGGGACGGGGACGTCGTCCTCGTTGGGGGCATTGTCCAGCTGCTCCGTCTGCGCAGGCGCCGGGGCCTTCTTCAGCCCCAACTTGGGTCTCCTCAGGGGCATCTTAGCGCCGGGCTTCTTGCCCAGCTTCTTGGGGGGAGGAGGAGGAGAGGCCTGGCGTGGCGCGGCCTCACCGCTCTCCTCGGAGTAGTCGAACTCCAGCCTCACCGGCTGACGCTTGGAGACAATGGGCTGCTCCTCCAGACTACTCGTGGGTTCTCTGACAGGGGCCGGGGGGTCGCGGGGGGGAGGCGGCGGCTCACCTGCGGCAACGAGCGGGGGGCTACCCGGCGGCTCGGCTACGGTGGCGGCGCCCACCGGAGATCTCCGGCCCAGCAGGGGGGAGTTGGCGATTTGGCTCCCTCCTCTCGTCTGGAAAGGATCGATGTCGTCAAAGTTGTCCGGGTCCCAGCTGTACGAGGCGCCGGGGGGGACGGGGGAGACGTCGTCTTCAACAGGCGCCGGGTGCACAGGGAGAGGCGGGGTCTCCTCCCGGCAGAGGGCTAAGGTAGGGGCGGGTTGGCTCTCCTCCGGGCTGGCGTGACTGCTCTCCTCCGGGAGCGGAGGAGGGGTCTCCACGCGCGTCTTCCTGGCCCTGCGGAGGGTTCCTCCGGGGCTCGGGGTGGCTCTGTCGGGCGCCTCCTGCGCCTGCAGCGGGCTGGCCGCCCGAGACCGGCTGGTCCTCTTCTTCACCTCCGGGCTGGAGCCGGAGGAGGAGGCCGCTCGGGCGCTTTCGGGGTTGGAGCTTTGCCTAGTGAGAGGCTGCTTCTTCTTCACGGATCCGGGACGGACTTTCGGCTTGGGCCGGCGGAGACTGTCGGTGCCGCCGCCGCCTACGCTGAAGGACTCGGAGTGCGGACGGAAGTCTCCCGAAGAAGATTCGTTTTCCGGCTCTCCGGCCTGGAAACTTAGGGAGCGGGTCAGACTGTGGCCCGGTGACCCCGGAGGGAGAACCTCTATGTTGTATTGGCCACTGGCTGCAATGGGCTTGTCTTCATCAAAGACAATAGACAGCGAGCGGCTGAGTGGAGCGGCTGAACTTACATCAGATGCGGGCTCACCGACTGACGGGTCTGCTACCGAGTCGAAACCTGCAGACATTGTAATAAGCAGATCTTTAATTGTAGGCTGAGATGAGAAATTGTATGCGTGGGTTAGCTATAGTTACAGTCTAGTTTGTTTTGTTTAAATTGTTATATCTTGAAGAGGGACTCTTGGTAAAACAGGAAAGTGGCCGCACACGCCAATAGCCAGAGTGCCAATACTGTATTAGGACGCGGCAGGTTAAGACATGAATCCAACGTGTCGGTGGTTAATCCTTCATCAGGGAATGATACATTATTATGTCTGTCAGGGGCACGACACTTGTGATTAAGGTACGGTAGAGATTATTCAACCAGGAAATAGTAGTTAATAAAATAGCAACCTGCTATCCCCCAGAGTGCCTGCCTTATGCAGTGGTGGGCTCAACAGACTGGTACATGTGCAGTACTGCCCGATTCCACTAGAGGTCACAATAAGCCCAAATTCCAAACGGCCTTAATATCCTTTCAATCCTGCCTTTAGCTGAAATCTCTGACAATGGGCCTTTGGGGGCATGTGAGAATTGCACGTCAGAGAAAATGTGGAATTCTATGAACATACGGTACCTGTGTCATCGGATATCAGCTGATGGGCGTGGTCATCTGTAGGGGAGGTGGCCTCTACTGGAGTAGTGGACTCGGGGGTCTCAAACGCTCCGTCGGAGTCTGAGCTCCTACAACAGAGCAGAATGGGACACAAAGTCAGCCAAAATATGTGAATCAGATTCAAATGTCTTCAACTGTGACCAGAAGTGTTGACTGCGTCTCCATCAGCCATTCTGAAACTAAAGGAAATATGGGAACCGCTTTTCCCTCTTTTAGACACAGCAAAAAAGGGGGGTGTGGGGGCGGGGGGGGGGGGGGGCAGAAACCTTTCTTTATGCAATCCATTGAAATGCTAGAAACACCTCAAGATCAGCAGACATTAATTTGATCTTCTTGAGGAACTACCTTGGGGCTTGGGCATGTCATCATTATAGGCGAAAATCTTCCAAATACTAAAAGAAAAAAAAAATATATATATACATTTTCTAAAATAGAATTTCTAACAATCTCACGACGCATTGTATAACTATAAACACGTTGTTTGTGAGCTTGTAGATCGGCAATTTTTAGTTTGTCTTTAATTTGATAGACAGTTTCCTAGAGAGCACCATTTTACTGTTTACTGCGTATTATGAAAAAAATAAAGGGAAGCTCCGCACAACTCAGATCTGCGCACAAAGTATTTATTTTGCAAGCTTTCGGTCCTTCTTCAGGCAGAGCGGTGGTTCATTTCACATTTCTGACTGTTTGCGTAGTATATTGAGACAGATACAGATTGGTATTACATAGCGGTACTGTGTTGTGTTGCTCCATTCATTACCATGCAACTTCACATCATCACTCATTCCAACAATGAAACCGAGCAGGCTCAATATTTGATGCCACTCAATTTGGATATTTCACATCCTCAAATATGTTTTTAACCCATTTTGGGGCGGGAACCCCTTTTTGGTGTTTTAAACATGTATGTTATAATTTAGCTATTGAAAAATAGCAGATCTACAAGCTACGAGCTTGTATAGGTCTGCTATTTTTGAAAGATCGTGAAAATGCGACACAGATCTTTGAATATATATATATTCTTTCAGAAGACTTTTTTTTCTTTTTTCATTCATTTCGACGTCAGGCCAAAATGGGTTAATACATCAGCACATTGTACAGTGTACCATGATTAATGAATTATGCAGAAATGTCTACAGTATGTCCATAGAAGCAAAAGCCTGGCTCAGCATGTGCTCCTGTATGTGTCCCCCCCGGTGGATTACTGTGGGGCACCTAGAAATTAAAGCGCTGAATCTGCAGCGAGGAGACGTATAACGTTTCGTATAACGTTTCACTCAACCCTTCCAACCACCCCACCTCTCCCAACCACAACACAATATATCGAAATAGATCTCAGCCATGCATGGATGGGTACCAGGATGGACAAAGAGACTGCAAACTGCAAAAATATCAACGTCAATGATTGAAAATGAGCAAAATATTATTGATCCAATCTAGGAGAATACTGAATGATCATTCCGGACAATGAAGCTACACATGCATTCATATTATTTAGATAAAAACACCCACAGACTGATGACTGACCAGCATCTATAGCCCCCAGCCTCCCCCGTCCTGTTTCTCACCTCAGTCCGACCGTCCGCTCCCCCGCAGCCCTGAGCAAGATGTCGTGACGCGTGCCCCAGGAGAGCCGGCGGAGCAGCCCCAGGGTGGGGTCCGAGCCCGGGCTGTCCCCGTCCCCGGAGCCTCCCAGCAGCGAGTCCCAGCCCCAGCGTGCCCACTGCAGCGGAGACAGAGCCTGCCACGCACTCACTGCCGCCATGGCCACTGGCTGGCTGGCTGACCAACACCTCTCGGCAAAAACACCAGGCGACTGCCTGACCCGCAGGTTAAGACACCCACCACCACCACCACCACACTCTGTAACGTCAAACGCGTCCCCTTTGTTTCTTTATGCCGCTCACAATCGATGTCCCATCACACCGCTCCGCGTATCTAATCTAATCTAAAATCTCCCCCAGGAGGGAACAACACCTCACGGTCCAAACGACACAGCCTGTCTGCAGAAGCCCACCGCCAGCCACACACTATATCCTCTCCCTCCCTCCCTCCCTCCCTCCCTCCCTCTCTCTCCCTCCCTCCCTTTCATGCCATATCGCGCCTCTTCTCCCAACAAGCTGACTCTACTCCAGCAGGAGGCTGGCTGTGATTGTGTCCATTCCAAAGACGGGCTCTAGTTGATGCAGGTATACCTAAAAAAGCAGCTGCTTCCCCTCTCTCACATATTAATGATCATATTGTGCACTGCATCATAATGATAATAAAAATCTGTCTGCAACAAACCTTTTTCCCCCTCACTGTATGTTTCTTTCCCTTTATGATGAATTCCTGTTCTGTTCTTTAACTATATAGAAGTGTCTATTTGTACGTCTCTAAATGTTTTGATGAATTGAACATGGTGGACCCTGTTGTAAATAAACAAGTGTAATGCTTAATTGGGTCGTCCACTCACAGTTAACAGTCTTTGTATTGAGTTTGTGCTTGAAACGTACTGTCATTCTGCAAACTGTTAACAAATATTTCAATCCATCAATCAATCAATTGTTTATTGGCCCTGAAAGGGTTCATTTGGTTACATTTGTATACTCTTCTGAGTTACAGTATCACTGGATAAAGTAACACTTTTACTGTGTGCCCAGCCACAGCCCTCAGTGACAAAGTACACCCGGGCTCGAACTGGTCTGTGATGCTCCTGTTCATCGGTCCTGCTTCTGAGACTGTAGCCCGCCTCAGTCCCTTGAGGCGCGGTGGAAGTCCCTTTATGCTACACCCTGGCAGACTCTGGACTGCAAGACCCAGTTCTTATCTCATTGAGACGATGACATCATGACACCTTAATTTGCTCTTCAACATAGGGCTAAAACCTTTCTTTCTTTTCTCAATATGGTTCTTTGCCGGCTCAAACCGGGATGAAAATTCGATTCGCTTTACACATAGGCATAGTGGGAGACAGTGCTGTGAGGGTGAAATTGCTCTGCACAGCGTTTGCAGAAATGTTTATCCGATGGCAATACCACAAAATGTACTTTTCACAATGAACAATAAAAAGGGTATCGATTGTAAAAAATACCTGAGGCAAGGTTTAGAGTACCCATGTGCAATTGATTTGTGGCCACACGCACACACACACACGCACATCCACAGGCCCACGGCTAAGGCCATGGTGACAACGTGTCACCCATGACACCATGGAGCACCTACGGTGAGACATGGATCAGCTAACTGAATTGAGAGAGGGTGCTGCAACTATAGCCAGCATTTAACCCATTTTGCGCAGGAACCCCTTTTGGTGTTATGCATCGTGTTGTGCTTTAGCTATTGAAAAATAGCAGATCTACAAGCTCGTAGCGCGCCACCGAGTGGCGCGCTACGAGCTTGTAGGTCTGCTATTTTTTGAAAAATCGAACGAACGAATGGTTAATCCATTACAAAGATTCAGAGTTGAACGACATTAGAGCGCTTCTTGACAGGGTTGTGGTGGTGGTGGGGGTGGATTAATAATACCCAATAAAATCCCTTTATTGTTATTGTCAATATATCTCCACCTCCCCTGGGGGAAAGTATACTGTAAGTGCAGGGATGGAGAGGAGAGCCTCGGTATGAAGCTGTAACTTGTGTTGCAGTGTCTCTCTGTGCCAGAATCTGCAGCTTGGCTAGAAAGCACCAATATAAGCTGTGACAGGGCGGAGGGAGAGAGAAACACTGGTACCTATAGGCCTGACACAATTATTTATTTTACATTTGACATAAAATGTGAGATATTTTCTGCATAGTCATGTTGAAAAACGCCCCCAGCTTGGAATCATAATTAGAAAGAATTGTTAGAAATTGTGAGGGAAATGGGAGTTTGTGCCGGTGCTCGGATGCGCGCCCTTGCAGAGGACATTTCTCATTCCGTCTGCAAACACAGTGTTGCTATGGCAACAGGGAGGCTGCGCTCCGCCATATGTTCCAGCGATGCAGAAGCCAGCGTGGCCAGTTCCAACACAGGCACAGTCCAAACACGCATGCGCACACATCCAGCCACGCATGCGCAGTACGCACACACGTGTCATGTGGACGCAGATACGACGTGCGCGCACTCATACCTCATGCATGTTCACGCACACGCACACGCACACACACACACACACACACACACACACACACACACACACACACACACACACACACACACACACACACACACACACACACACACACACACACACACACACAACGCATATACAGAACCATTGGTCCAGAAAAATCTCAGTGACTATCCGAGGACACAGGAGACAATTAAAGGCATACTACTAGATTTATCCATTACATATCTGCAGGGAATGATCTTAGCTGTGGCAACAGTATCAATCCTTGATGCGTTTTAGAAACGGAGAGAAATACAGCGGTTACACATCATCCATTGTGCTTCGTCTGTATGGACAGAAATAGCAGATCTTGTACATCTGCTGCTTTCGGCTGTAGTAGTAGGTATATTATGAATCAGGCTTTACTCGAATGCTTCTACATGGCAAAATGTAGTCGTTTTGTCCCCGTGTTCATTTGTGTTATGGATTCTGCTGCATTCATGGCCCATATAATACAGCATGGTGACAACTAAAACGAGTTTATTTATTTTTTTAACTGAATTGAATAAAAAAGAATGTCTTATTTCTGTCTTCAACAGCCCTTCCCTTTTAAAGAGCAGAGCCGAAGCAGACTGCGGCGTGTGTCGGGGGGGGGGGGCAGGAACAAAGGGACTGGGATGCTGTCTGCAGAACAGAAGCTCTGCAGTGGGAGGTAGATGGTCGCTATGGTTCCGACAGACATGCTTCTTCTGCCAGCGGCCAAGCCCTCATCCCCTCTAAACAGACGTGCTGGGAGGGGGGGGGGGGGCTCCCAGCCCCCAGAGAGGGCTACACTTCCTGCACGTAAACCCCAAAGCCACCTGTCATCCGCCCATGATTGGCTAAAACAGTGGTTCTCGATTATTTTGTCATTTCGACTGGTTCCCACAGTTTGACAGGCATTATATCACAGATACATTTTCTGGGACCCCTGTCAATACTGTATAGGTGGCTGCATGCTACAATTTTAGGTCATAACCTAACTCCCCTCTAAAATGTGATGTCGATGCTCGGTGCTCAAAATCACCTTTTAGGTGAAGGTGATCACACTTTCCCCTAAAAGGTGAGTAAGTTACCATCTTAAAGTGTAGTATGCCCTTAAAATCCTCAGTTAGTGGGAGAGTGCACAAATGGATCCCTTACGTAAGCCAGATCCATTTTCTTAATCACTCTTGGAGTTACACAAACTACCATTTGGTCAAATCATTAATTTACCCACTGGAAGGCTCTCAAGGACCCCCTGGGTGTTGGACTTGGACCCCGTGATGAGAACGTAAGTGCGTAAACATGAGTAAGTAAAAATATAAATGAGGAAAGGATCGGTCACTGTAATGTTATAGCAATCAGAGACCTATTCACCCTGCCATGTCGCGATATCAATCATGCAACAATTTGTTGAAGCATCAACGGGAAATTATTTCCTGGGTCCTCGTAGGGGGGCGGGACTGCAACGCTCTATAGCAGGGGTTCTCAACCCGTGGGTCGCGACCCCTATGGGGGTCGCCAAATTATTTTTGGGGGGGGGGGGTCCCCAAATTATATTTTTTTTTGCAAACTGAATGGCTGGAAAATGGAAATGAAGAGTTTACATAACATAGTACAATATTACATGCATAATGATTATATCTGGTTTCAGTATTCATATATGATATATTTTCTCTAATAAGGTTATTTTTCAGTTTTTTTTTTTTCGTCAAAAATGTGCTGAATAACTGAAATGAAGGCTTATCCCTATATTTTATACTAAAGAGTACAGTACGTGAAGATTAAGACCTTTTCGAGCCGACAAAGTGCATTTCGACAAGCAACATCATCATCTCATGGTGCATACATTAAAGCCATAGTGAGGGATTACTTGGGACTAAAGAAATGAAGCGATGAACACAAGGCTGGTGGGATTAGCAAATCATTGGATTAGTTGCTGCTCCTGCTATATCCCGATTTATATTTTTGCCTAAGACGGACTCACAACTCCACACGTGAGCTTATAGATCAGCCACGTATTTTCGGTCCATAACAGCGTCATATGATGGGAGCATAAATAAGGCATAAAAGTATTATATCAATCTGTCTGGACACCCACGTCAATGATTCTGACCTTCTATTTCCTTCCTATTTCTCATTTCCATGTGTAGTTCCTCTCTCACTTTGTCTTTCGCCTCTGGCCTAAGCCTCCCATAGTCAGTGTCTCTCTCTCTGCCTCTCTCTCTTTGCCCCCCTCCCCCCGTCTACTCTCGGTCCATCCAGTTTTTGGCCATAATTACATTAATTCAGATTAATTCTAAAAGAGATTAAAAGCTCTGCTGTCTGTCTGTCTGTCAATCAGTCAGACAGACAGACCTGTTCACAGGAAAGCAAAGCACAGTCTAAACTAGCACTCAGCGGCGGTGGCTCAGGGGTTAAGAGTCTCCGGATGGTAACCGCAAGGTTGCCTGTTCGAACCCTGTGGGCTCCCCCAGAGTTAGTGTCGAAGTGTCCTTGAGCAAGACGCTGAACCCCCTAATTGCTCCCGATGTGCTGGTTGGTGCCTTGCATGGTTTCCGCCGCCATCGGTGTATGAATGTGTGTGTGAATGGGTGGATGTAATGCACAATCGATGTAAAGCGCCTTGGATAAAGGCGCTATAAAAGACGCACCATTTACTCTTCAGACAAGCAGGCACCTGATACACATAACATTGGAAGGAATTGCTATCATTATCTGTACTAACCTAGTGTGCATTTTTAATTGAGGTTATTTGATGCTTTGATTTGATTTGTTTTTAATTGATTTCATATTTTAGTTGTATCTCATTGTCATCATTCTACATGTTGTATCTTGTTTGATGACTCAGTTTGCAAATTTGTTTAGAAAGGCGATATTCAGATACTTTATTGTTTTTCTCATTAAGAATGATATAAGTGAGTAGGAATTCCTGATTCAAGCCATGCTCTGACAAGAAAGCATTAGGGTATTACTTTGGAAGTGTAAGACTAGGGTAGATGAGAGGCCCTGAGGACACCCACAAGAGGGCGCTGCTGTGCTTCTTTATGGATAGATAATTAAGAGCTGCAAACATCAAATGAAACCTACCACATGCCTTCATTTCACAAGATATCAAAACACTTTTATGTTCACATGCGACACAGACAGACAGACAGACAGACAGACAGAAATGGCTAGTAAGAAAGAAAGAAATGGCTATAGAAAGAAAGAAAGAAGTAGAGAGGGAAATCCAAGAAGTCACTTTTATATGTGAAAAAAATAAGTCTAGTTCACAGCCTCTCGTGTCTACACAACAATATGTTTACATGATGTTTTGGGTCCTTCTCTACACCCTCATAGTTAAATGAACCCTGAGGAATGACTGTGAAGGCAATGGTGTATGTAGTTTAAATAGGGGCTTTGTGGGGGTGCAACGGTGCAACACAGTACAATACAGTAAGTACAGCATGTGTACAATACAGTCACATAAGCAGAGTGCCAGAAGCAAATGGCACTCTACTTTACGGACCGGTGCCAGAACCAAATGGACCCCATACGATCCGGTCCATTTGGTGGAATGGACCCCACAATGAACACAGGATTCACAAAGAACACAAGAACACAAAGCAGTTCTGTCCTGCTCACCACCTGATTCTACAGGCCGAGGAAATGAGCAGGTATGGAGAATCACTCACTGTGAGTCTTTTACACATCAGTTAACAAGAACTCTGACTTAAACGTTCGTTTCTCTCAAAGACCAGATGGACTTTCTCTCTCAACTCATCTCCGTTATGGTAACGACAACATTTATGTCCATCAAATCACATTATGGTCTTTCTTTTTTTCCTTTCTTTCGTTGGGGAGGGGGATTCACTCCCTCAATGTTGGAAGTCCAAAACAAAGAGAGCATTGAGACGGTGGTCAGAGCAGAGAACCAGTAAAACCACATGAGGCTTTCATCTCAGACGTGCAGACCAGCAGGTCAGTATAGGCAGATGGCCCGAGTAAGGTCTGTTAGCGCTAGAACAGTCAACAGAGAATTAATTCCTTTAAAAAGGGGTATTCTGTTTTTGAGTGGTGCAACCACTCCAAGGAACAGCAATGTCCGTGTCCGCCTATGTGTCGTCCGCCTATGTGTGTGACGTTAATGAGCACGAGTATGACTATTAGTACCAGCACGGTTTGCCAGAAACAGAGAGAGAGAGAGATAGTGCTGTACTGTTGCCTGCTAATGAGAGAGAGAGAGAGAGAGAGAGAGAGAGAGAGAGAGAGGGGAGTTGCACCACTCAGTTCACACGGGTGTGATTTTTTTAATATAACAGAGATAGCAGAACGTCCAAACATTAAATGCCATTGACAATGAATGGACAATTTTGAGTGTAAACACAAACATTGCGTAACACAGACATTGATGACGAAGGTGAGGATGCAAATTGTGATTGGCCGGAATGAGATGATGTATAATGATGAGAGAGCGCCTATCAGGTGTGAATTTTTCATTTTCATCCAGTATGATATACAGTATTATACACATCAACAATCGTAACCGTAAGGGACAATGTAGTTCCAGACTGCCAGTTACAGACCTGGCTGTAAGGGTATCAATCATTTAGCGGAGGAACACATGGAAACCCCTCAAGAGGGCGTCTTTATTCTGCTATACAAGTCACACTCAATAGAGAACAATAATGCTCCTGTGTGAATCACAGACATACAGTATTCGGTCACGGTAACTGTACTCATAGTAGAAGTCAATGGTCACCATTTGCATTTTGAAACATCACTACTTGCAAATAAAACTACCACAATAGTCTATACTGTAATATACAGTATATATCTATATGGAGGGTCTCTGTCAGTAGTAAATAATCTCAGCATTTTAGCCTATGCACTCTGTATGATGTAATCACTCCATATGATTTAATTGTGTGGCCACTTTACACTCACAATGTTTTCAAAAGCATTATCGGCATCGCTGAAACCACCACACACCCTTCAGTGTGTTCCCCAGAAAATACATAAAAGGTTGAAGCTCGGCCTGCGACTGCTCAAACAGATGCTAGGTTTGGTGTTTACCTGGTATGCTAGTTTCTGGAAAGCACTACATTGTGTTTTCTTTGAACTTCTACATTGATGTTGACTATTTTAGCCTGTCGTTTTGTTGACTAGGGTTCATGCCATTTGCTCTGATTTCACACGTGTACGTCACTCTGAATAAGAGGGTCTGCTGAATGCCTACATTTTGACGTCGGCACTGGAAAGAAAGTGTAGTGCTCATTTTATCATGGCTGGGACCCCACAATAAGCTTTCAGGTGTGGTTGTGTTACATAAGAGCCATTAACCTTCCATAGCTAGAGTATGGACACTGTAGAGAGACATATTAATAACAGCTGAGAGAACTGGGCATGTTAGTGACAACCCACCTGACTGGGCCATTCTCATGAATAAGTTTGACAAAGAAAAAAGTGGTAATAAAACAGAAAAACATCATATGTAGGATAACCTTTACACGGTTTCGGTTGTCCGCTCATAGACTGCGTGTGGAAATGGGAAGATGGAGCCGCATACCACCTGAACAGCGGTTTTGCCAATGTGAGACTGGTATACAAAACGAACAGCACATACTGGTTTGTCCCCTCACACAAGATATCAGAGAGAAATATGGACATGAGGGTATTGATTTGAGCTCACTCTTTGTGGGCACTAACAGAGAGACTTTGCATCATGCTATACATGCCTGCCTGTCACTTGTGGAGCAATAGAAAGCTCCTGTTGTAAAGGGTTTCTGTGTATTGTATATTTTAATGTATTGTACCTTTTTAAAGTTTTTGATTCATGGGTTTTTTATTATTGTTTGGACCCAATGTTTTATACATTTGTGTCAATAAAGTAACTAACCAACTAGGAATGAATGACTTTTGTATTTTCTGATGAAATGTGAAAGATTTTGAAAGACCTTGAAAGACTTCAAAAAGGTTCACAATTCAGACCCCGTCTGCAACATAATAAAAAATAAATGTACTTTTAAACTTTTTCAATATTTAATGTTCCTGTGAGAAGTGAATGTTTACATCATGTAAAAGCCTGCAGGATGTACTATACACCGTGACCAACTATATACCCTCCCACCCACGTGCACAGCCACACACACACACACACACACACACACACACACACACACACACACACACACACACACGCACACAACGCACTCCACCTCCTCATCTGCAAATCTCCAAGTCCTTGCTCCCCTGCGAGTTAGTGCGTATCTGAGATATAAATACAATGCAAGCAAAGTAGAGCACTCTCCCCTTCTCTCTCTCTCTCTCCTCCACTAATATATATATAGTTATATCCTCTTCCTCCCCCTGTGTAGGCCGTGTTCTATTTCAGCACAATCAGCAGCTGCTTCCAGCGGGACAGCGGTGTCCTCCTTCTCACACAGCCAAACATCACACCAGCAGCCTCCCGGAGGCAACCTGCCCAATCGCCTCATTCCGCTGCCGTACTTGGAAGCGCTAGTAGCCTATTGTTGTGCTCCGTGCACACACGCCGTGCTGCTCAGCTCCCTCCGCGATACTCTAACCTCGATTTATAATTCAGACGATGCAGTCGCGCGCCAAAAAGAACCGATCTACAAGCTCAAAACGAGGCCGCGTCACGGCACGTTGGGAGCATGCAGATCGGATATTTTCGACCATGACGGGCTACATGGTTCTTCTTCACACGTGCCCAAATCCCTTAATCCTCCATTTACAGCACAAAGGAAAAAACAACAACAACAACAGAGATGACGTATTTTGGTTTGTTTCTGCACACGCGGTCATGAATGAAACCCTGAGAAAGGTTCTACTAGTGACCCTTTGGTGCTATCGGGGTCTGTGACCACTGGCCAGTGGCCAGCATGTGTGCATATCAATCAGCTGAAACATGCATAAAAAGCATCACTATGACAACGGCAATGGTAGGCTGAATGGGAGGCGAGCGCCACTCTAGTCTTCCAGAATCTCAAACTCAAGAGAGATGACATCTTTTCGTGCACGACTCTGACTCACTTATTCATACTATTACGGATTATGATTTTCCTGGATTTTATCCACGTGTTCTCAAACATTTTCATGCAGCGGACTCCCAAAATGTAATATGTATTATTAGGTGGTAGGCCACGGACCTCCATTTGAAAAGTTTCGCGACAGGGACCCCATAAGAATATTCATGTTGTTGTTGTTAGATTAGATTTAGTACATCATTCTAACTGTCTAGTCTACACAGTGGAGATATGATCTGAATGAGTCATTCTCATACATTCTCTCTCTTGAGCCTTTTGCTATAGGGACCTTTAGAACCTCTGGTCTCTGGTGAACCCCAGGTCCCACTTTGAGAGGTCACCTGCACACATCCCTGATCTCATTCATACAGACGGACAGTCATGAACTCACATGTGTCCCGGGGAGTGACAGGGGGCCTGTCCGTGTTCCATGGACTCGTTGGCTCCCATTCTCAACTAGTTCTTCTGCCCCCCTCCTTGCCGGCTCCTCGTCTCCCCAGCCCCCCCTCCCCCACATCCACCTGCCGCCACCCTCCCCCTCCCTTCCACCTCCTCCCCCACACAAACTCCAAACTCCTTCTCCTCCAGGGGAGAGAGAGAGAGAGAGAGAGAGAGAGAGAGCGTGTGACAGAACGAGGCGAGCTGTGGCCGGGCCGGTGCTCCTCCGTGATGGTGCGAGTCAGCGGCCGGGTGCCGTTGCGTTGCTGCAGTGCGGTGTGTGTGTGTGGAGGAGAGTGTCTTTATGTCATCGGGAGCGAAGGAGGAGGATGATTCGGTGTCCTGCTAAAAAAGCCTGCTGATCTGTCTCTGTGGTTACGGCCGCGCGTCACTACTCACTCCGTATCCCTCATCCGACGGTGTTGTGACAGAACGCCGCGCAAAGCAAAACAAGACCCAAAAAATTAATAAAAGCAAGACCAAAAAAAAGGAAAAAGGAATCGCTTTCAGAACGGTCGGACAGAAAAGCGTTAAGTAATCCAAGACAAATTGAATGATAATCCCGTTCTCTTTCAGTCTTGCATGTGTGTGTGTGTGTGTGTGTGTGTGTGTGTGTAGGGATCCTTCTGTTTGGTGTGCTGATGTCGCTGAGCCGTGTTGCTGCTCCGTCTGCCTCCTCCCCCCACTCTCTCCTCCGCTCCCCCCCCCCACCCCCCCAAACACCCGCCTCCCGCGCCTTTAAAAAGACAAGCAGCTTTTTTTTTCTGCCTGTCTGACTGCAACCCCGACTATGCAGGGGTGCTATAGCAGACAATAACAGACCCCGATCCACACGGATCGACAGCCCTCCCCCTCACCACGCATACGCACAGCGCTTAACCCTGAGCGTAAAACCATACCATCTCTCTGTCCTGTCAGGAAACCCCTCTTACCAGCCCACTGAGCTGCATATTGAACATGTCAGTGTGTGTGTGTGTGTGTGTGTGTGTGTGTGTGTGTGTGTGTGTGTGTGTGTGTGCCTCCTTTTCACACAATGGAAGCTTCCAGCCGGCAGCGTGGCCAACCAGAGTGCGGCATGAGGTAAACAATAGACCCTGAGAAAGTATGCATGTGTGTGCAAGTGTGTTATTCAACCCCTGACCCGTATAGCCTTAGAGTTATACTTGGTTGTGCATCGTGCCACGCACCGAAGATAGCTGATCTACAAGCTCAGAACGCGTGTTGTGAGCTGGTAGATCAGATCTTTTAGGTGTGCAACAAAGTGTAAATCAGGCTTTATGGTCTAAGCCCCCCCCCCAACGACCACCAGCTCTGTGCCGATAAAAGCAATACATGCTGCAATCCCCAAGTTTCGAGTCCTGCCCACGGAGTCGAACCCAAGTCCAAACTTCTAACACTTTGAGAATAGGGAATCCCTGCTTGGTTGGAGAGATGTTGCACTTTTTTGGCGGCCAACCAATAGGTGTCCTACCAGACACCAGGGTGTAAATGTCTCAAAGGAAGAGTAGGGAGACCACCTCCAACTACTGCAGACGTAAGTAAGTAATTCAGTATCATACAGATTGGTTACAATAACACAGTTTTGAACTGCAGCTTTAACTCCGTTACATACCAGAGAACATGATCCAATCATTGGTTAAATCTTTCCAGTCCTACAAGCGCCAAGTCGCCAGACAAAACAACAAAAACTGATAAAACATTGACAAATTCCTACGCAGGTTTTGGACGCATCTACAACTTACGCAATAGGCAAACGGCGTAACATTTCTATGCAGTTTATTTTATCCACAGCAACTTTATTACCTACCTTGCATGTCTCCCTTTAAAAAAAAAGACACATAGCTAATGCATTATATTGGCCTCTCTCACAGTCATTTCTAAATGAATGCGGCCTATGCTCTCTCTCCCATGGGGGAACGAGCTCCATCGGTGATCTAATTTACTGGCACTAGCAACCAAACCTCTGAATACATCAAAGACAGGAAGGCTTAATCACTGTCTGGTCTCCCTACGTTTGCCAATCCCTACATTTTACGAGATGCATTTCGGTTGTGTGTGAGGAGGCAGAACAAAGTGTTGTGTTCAGATGGCCGCAGGACAGAAATACTGCAACAGAGGCAGGAACAGGTTCCACCGAATCCCATTGATTGTGCATAAAGCAGCAGAAACCAGATCGAGATGGGCCGTCTGAAATATGAGTAACATAAATCCATTGTACACTCCTGGGAAAGTGAGGGAATGAGGGCTCTGCACAATAGCAGCCTTGCTCCAGCAGCCCTTGTCACCTCACAAACTTGCTGTGGGCCTACGCCGTACAATTCCCAGTGTTCATTTACAAGATGCCCACATGGGTTCATTTGGTTCATTTTCTTTTCCTATCTCAGAGTTGTGAATACAAATATATAAATTAACACTGAGGATCGTTTGACTGTGTAGTGACAAATGCAGGTCTGTCATTAGCATGTGTTCACTGACGCAACCGCAGTCCCAGATGAGCATCTGAACAGTCGATGTTTCATAGCCCCAGGGGGATGGTACTGGCTGCCCACATCACCACTCACAACAGAGACCCTCACTGGAGCAAACATATTGATTTACACTGCAAAACAGTTCCTTGTTACAGTCAAACATATGACATGTACTACACAGCAAAGTGGAGCATATGTACAGGATATCAAATAATTATGTCCTCTTCTTTCCTCCAAATTAACAGGAGATGAAATGATTGACCAAATGAACGGCAAACCCCCTCTCTGCTGTATACTTCCAGTAGTAGAGCAAAGACTATGGCCTGCAT
Source organism: Protomyctophum bolini (assembly GCF_963924005.1). Classification (NCBI taxonomy): domain Eukaryota; kingdom Metazoa; phylum Chordata; class Actinopteri; order Myctophiformes; family Myctophidae; genus Protomyctophum; species Protomyctophum bolini. The sequence goes on from NC_137875.1 coordinate 36,697,519, forward strand.
GCCACTTCAGCTGGAGAAATGAAACATTCAAGCAACTCGGGCACCGGAATGATATAACTGTGGCAGGTTTGTCTGAAAGATTCATAACCCTCCTCTGGAGGAATCTAGGTCGCTGCCATGGTCCATGCACTTGGAGCCTTGCAAGAATATCTCAATGCATTAGGATTTAGGGGCCTATAGTTTTAACCCATATAACCTTCCTTGTCATTTGAAATATTTCCGTTGGCTATTCAAAAAATAGCAGATACACAATTTGCTATTTTTTAACAAAAATCTTGAAAGTGTGAGAACTACTGGTTATCAAGGCATTTGTGGAATCGGCCTCGGGTCTTAATGGGTTAACAAGACAGGCTTGGCCAAGCACAGTTTATGGTTTCTGGGACACCAGACGAAAAAGACGCACATATTTTGAGGCTATAACCATATGTTGCAATAGCAAAAGATGTTATTAAATGGAGTATATGTTTCAGGGAAGCTATGTTTAAGACTATTGTGGTGGGTTTTAAAGATTTGTAATGATGTTAAGATTTAACACCCAATTTATGTTAACAAGTCAATGTTGCAAACATAACATGTGCAAATTACACCGATTTGGAATCAAGAAAGCTGCCAGTATGCACTGGAGAAGAAGATGAAGACGCTTTGCTTTGCCCAGGGTTTAGAAAACCATGACATGATGCTAGTATACACACAGGCCTGTGAACAGCCAGGGAAAAAGAGCTGCGCAGACGCAGAGTAGCAGCTTCAGTACAACGCCATAAACAATCACTGTTGACACAGTGTTTACACAGAACAGTCCTGTTGCTTTAACTCTCAGTGTAACAAATGGACCCAGACACTTTTGCTGCGTGGAACAGAGCTTCTCAAAGTGCGCCCCCGGGGACAGACCCTGGAGTGAGGGGGTTTCAGGGGGTCCCCGGAAAACTGGAGGAGCAAAACTGATTTCACTATTATTTAACCGACTAGAAGTTAGGCCAATGCGAGAATGCAATGCACACTAATGACTGTTCACACGTCACTTCACTCTCTCCACTGTTAACCCATTCTGACCTGAGATCAGATTCATACGAGGTTTCCACTGGACACACACTGGTCTGATTAACCCATTCTGACCTGAGATCAGATTCTAAAAATGTCAGTCGTTCTTCGATTTTTCAAAAATAGCAGACCTACAAGCTCGTAGCGCGCCACTCGGTGGCGCGCTATGAGTTTGTAGATCTGCTATTTTTCAATAGCTAAAGCATAACATGATGCTAACACTGAAATGGGTTCCCGTTCAGAATGGGTTAACTCCCCGCGTACAGTACTCAGTACAGTAATAGAAGTTTGTTTTTCTTAGCTTAGATTTAGTACAGAATTCTACAACTTTCTATTATAGGGTTCCCTGGTACAAAGTACTTTCAAATTGGGGCTCTCTGCCTGATCAATCAATGTGGGCCAAAGAAAAGTGGGGGTGCCCAATGCCTCCCTGCTAGGAATTCAGTGTCAAGGGTTGGATTGGGGGCCAAGTCCCTGTGACCTGGTTCCCAAGGCCACGTATACCCGAGAAAATGTGAAAACAGAAAATAGCATCTTACAAGGCAGCTTTTAGCAGCACACAACAGTGAATTGTGGCAGGTCTCAAACAATCTTGTTTTTTTTTTTACTATAAAGACAGAAATATATATTTTTAGAGCAACGGATTAATAAATGAATACAATTAAGTTTTCAGGACTGGCATGGCATTCACACAAAATAAACTAAAAGAGCAAGAAGCGAGAAGAAAAGTGTGATGACTATTTCCCCCCGAAATGTTCTTCCGAGAATAGGGACGCTAGGGTTCAAGTGGTTAAAAAGGATATCTTCTTCAATTAAATTAAATCCAACACCTGTTGATTCTGTGTAGGTGGTGACCCATGTCACTCTGTCTGGAGTCTAGAGTGACACAGGTCACCATACTGTAGACAGGGTGTGTCTAGAGTCTAAACACACGCTGGCCGACATTTCACATCGACCATCCTCCTGGACTAATAACCGTCTTTACCAACGCCTGCCTTAATAGACGTGTATAATTAAAGAGATATATATTTAACAAGGTCTCTCTCCATTTTTGAACTGATATGCAGTACCCTACACAACATAAGGAGTGATGATGTCCTAGTTCACACACATTCAGCCCTTGTTTGACTATGCTTGCACCTCCTGGTTCTCTAGCATCTCAATGACACACAAAACTAAGCTCCAGACCCCCCAAAACAAACTAATACGACTTATTTTAGGCCTAGGGCCCACGACCCACCTGTTTGTAACACATTTTGATAACATAGGTTGGCTCCGGGTAGAAGACAGAGTCAAGCAATTGAAAATGGGACTCAAAATCTGCCCTCCATGCCCTCAGTTCCCATTTACTTAACAGATTATCTAAAAAAGGTGAGCAACTCCCACAGCCACAACACTAGAGGGAGCGTGAATAATGATCTGGTGCCACCAATCTTTGGAACAAATAATATTTGTTCTAAATAATATGTAACCATATTATGGGTACATTCACCTTCGACAACACTGCCACTCCGGTGTGGAATGCCTTGCCCCCTTCGCTCAGAACTAGCAAATCACTGGTTTCCTTTAAGAAAGGACTGAAAATGCACCTGTCACTGTCATACGGTCAACAGAAGCCATAACTCTATTCCACCCCTCTCCAATTCATTTCTATTCCAACCCGTACATAGATTGAATGTCTTGTTGAGATATTTAAATTGTTGTTATTGTTGATGTTGTTGTGAATGCATGCATGGGAGCCGGATGGAAACAAGGTCTTTCTTCGGTGATGTCCTTTTGGCCAAATGTGCGTTACTGTACCCTGTACTGTTTTGCATCTTATTGTCTAATGAAATTATCAATCAATCAATCAATGTGCCAGGCAGCCAACTATAACTGCAGCACACACACACACACACACACACACACACACACACACACACACACACACACACACACACACACACACACACACACAGGATTATGCTCCCTCTGCTGGTTAGAAATGGTATTTCACAAAGAGGCAGAAGTGGCTGAGTCATTCTCTTGTAGGACGTTTAGTTTAGTTTTTACTTTTTAGTGTAATATACATCATTTGGCCATTTATAGTTATGACATGTGCAATCATCTGGTAATATAAAGTAATGAGCACCAGTTTAAATGCACTCAACAACAAAAAAAACGTGTGAATGAACATGATTGTGGTCTAGGGTGTAACACTAGCCATCTCTGGCAGTTTAAATGTCAGTAAATCTGCCATGCAATGTTCAAATGGTCAAGGAGACAGAGTTCATTGTGGATAAGTGCTCCTCTGCATGTGCTATGATGCACCAATAAGGCAAACATTATACACGTTAGAATTCAGCTCCCAAAACCACCATTGTCCATCAATAAATCATGTTTGCTGGGTGGTGGTATTTGGCAATTTAAAAAGTAATTAAAAAAAACAACACCACCACAAGAGCAAGGAGGGTTGCTGAGGCAACACGGACCAATAAACACTGTGGATGTCTGTGGACAATGAATGCCTTGGCTCTGAAGTCTGAACAGAGAAATGGAATCATGTCGCTTCCACGTGTGGAACAGCATGGCTACAATGTGGATCTCAGACTGCATGTGATCAGTCTGTGTCTGTGATGTCAGTCATCTATGACACATCTAAATTTGGGCGTCAAAAGTCCATTTTCAAAAAGCAACAGTTCGGCTAACAGTTTTGAAAGAATAAGCTGGGGGCATACTGTACGTGGTTAATGAAGTATGTATGAAATGCAGTAGTGGTATGTATTTCATAATTATTTTTACGTTGACAGCGGTTTGAAGCTTTGAGGTTTATACCAGTAAGCTCTGTGTAGTTCCACAAAACAAGTCGCAACAAGACTTCCTTCTCTCCAAAAGGGTTCAGGGTTGCTTCATCATCTCTGGCCCGAGTTGAGATGAGGATTTAAAGCCGTCGTTTACACCTGGCCAGGGTTCAAAGGACACGACCATAGCTACTTTTCATCAACAACAAGGCTAAAAGCAGCTTCTGTCAACAGTCAACACCAGCCAAATCTAACGTCGGACTGAACTAGAACTAAGAGTGGAAACAGGATACAACATGACATTTCTGTTTAACTACAAGCAAACAACCAGCTTGTAAACGTAGCACTGAAGAAAGAAGGGGAAAAAAAAATTAAGAAAGAAAAAAAGGTGGACATGAGGAGAAAACTATGAGCACAAAACTAGTTCTATTCCACAAACCCTCCGTCCAGGATTCCACATTTTAACCACTTTGAATCTGGCATTCCTATTTTGGGCAAGTCATTTTAGGCGAAAGTAAATGACATTCAGAAAAAGCCTGAGCATTTCACGATACAGTGAAGACAGCCGATGTCAATGTGTCACATCTGAAAATAGGGCGTATCCGTACGTTATTAATTCTGTTTTTACAGCTACATCAGAGGTAGAGCTTTATTAATCCCACAGTGGAAACTGTGCTCAGATATTCATGACGAGTGCTTGGGATGGAGCAGTTAGGGGTGATTCATACTCCTATTTTAGAGCCGAATAAAAGTCGGTCCGGCTCTGTAGAGCCTACAATGTGACGTTATTTGAGGGGGGGGGGGGGGGTACCGTCCTAAAGTCGGCTCTTCTGTGCTACTGAAAATGTCTAACGACAGCGGTAAAATAGGAGTATGAATCGGCCCTTAGAGTAGGTATCAGACCTGGACAGGTGGGTACTCAGTGTGCAGTGGCTGTTACGGGGGGGTTCACAAACCTTTCCGTGCCAAAGACCCCCCCAAATAACCTGGTTGCGAAATGGCTCGTTAACAAAACGGAAAACGACTGTGACATATAAACAAATCACACGTGATACATTGCGTTCTTGTAGATCTAGTTACATTAAAGATGGAGTGCCACAGTTTTTGTATTTTTCCAGTTTTTGCATGCGTCTATGAGGTGACAGTACTTCATTAGACACCCTGGAGTCGTTTTTTATGTGCAATGGTGTATTAACTTTGTATTTAGGGTTTCTTCCTGGAGGCTGAACCCTTGACAGTCAAACGGGTCAATGAAATAAACAGTAAAATAGTGACATCACACTATCAGCCCCTCCCCCTTTATCATACAACTACAGCCGTGGGTGCGGCTTCAGTTCAAACCAGGCATACTTAATGAACAGGTGGGCGTGTCCACATAAAAGCATGATTTTAACAAATACTGTACACTTTTTGGAAAAGGTTCTTCCTCCTTATATTATAATAATACCCGACGATCATGTTTTAGGGTGGGGTCAAAAATCGTGGCACTCCATCTTCAACGTCCCATGAGGGCCATGCAGTGAAGACCATACCTTGCGGGGCGGTAGTAGGGAGCAGGGCTAGGGCAGGGATCCTCCTCCTGGCGACCAGAGGGTGGTGGTGGCGGCGGCGGGGAGGCTGGGGGTGGTGGAGGAGGAGGGGGTGGGGGAGATGCAGCGGGTGGGGCAGCAAGCTTCTCCGGAGGAGTGGGAGGAGGAGTGGGGAAGTCGTTCTGGAGGAGGTGCGGAGGAAGGGCGGGAGGGAAGTGGTGTCCGGAGGGAGCGGCTAAGGGGGCAGAGGCGTCAGGGTCACCTCTGCCTGCCCGTTCAGTTAGAGAGGACCTGTAGGGGACGGAGCAAAGGGGGGGCGTCAGAGACGGACGAACCAGACGGACATGATGGCCAACTCCCGGTGACTCAGAATCCCTGTGAGGACGTGTTCCTCTTTCCTCTATACAAATGAAGGAAAATGTACTCAACACAAACACTAAGCTCTTAAAGTGAAACACACACTGCTGATGTTGAGTCAACAATATTATAGTAGTAATCTAGTACAATAATATAATATAGTACAACAACAATATTTATGACGTCACGCAACCCATGCTGGGAAAAATCCCCCGTCTGTCCAATTCCACGACACCTTTTGCATGCAAGCACCAACCTGGTGTGCCCATATGGTCAATGACTGCTGCTGCCTCTACAAACGTTTTCTGGAGTCAAACACCACTATTTGTGCCATAAAAACAGAGTGAACAAGGACAATGTCATGGCCACTAATATTATCAGCTAAAAACCAGGACATGCGTTTTCACAACCATGGATTACGCCAGTGAACTCACTCAGTAGTAAACTTTTCAGCACAACATTCAGCAGCATTTCAGAGACACACACTGCTCAGTGTTAGAGCTGCAATGGTTAGCAACAAATACATAGAAAGCTGTCATGGTTAAAAGAACAACACTCTTAGCTTTGGTGAATCTTTAACCACTTACTCAGCTTAAATATCTGCTATACTACTGAAAATGTTGACCGAAAAAGACATGCCTCAAAAATACGGAATGCCAGGTTAGGCTACAACCCTAACTAAGTGTGGATGGTTGCTATATTGTTGGGTCCAAGCGAGACAGTTTGTCTGAAGAATACACCAGAGCAAATTCAGCAATTCAGAAACCTAACTCTGCGCTCTTTCGACACCTCAATGAAATGTGTTTCATATTAAAAAAAAGTATGTGTGATCTATCGGTTTTATTTTTCTGAACCGATTAACTGACACAATCATTCAAACATAGTTCTTACTGGCTTCAATGCATTCCCATTGAACGTCCGACTGTTCATTCATACCCTCCGTGGTAGAGTGGAGTGGACCTGCCCTTTATGGTGTACAAGCCTGTCTGAGAGCTCGCCTGGCTCTGTCATCACTAACCACCTGGCTTTGGTCGAGGCTTGTCTTATCAGGAGCTGTAGGCTCTAATCTGAACGGCAACGTGCTGGACGACCATGCAGCTGTTGTTCACTTGGGGCCTGCCTCCTGTTGGGCTCTTCTAAAAATAATACCCAGCAGTCTCCACTGCAGAGCAGGGCTTCACAATAGCCTTGAAAGCAACTGTACACAACAGAAACGCCGCACAAACCTCAGCTCAGTCGGTCGGCCCTGTTCAACTCTCCTCCTCACCCAGGCTCTCTCCTGCAGCGCTATACTCCCTTCCAGGTCATTTTAAATTGAAAATGGAGCTCTCCATTATACCCTTATTCCACCTTTCTCCAGGCTGCAGACACAACTTAATGACATTTAATGGGGGAGTCTGAGTATGCATTTCTTAAGGGCGTAGCCAGAGCTACACAGTCACACCAAAACCCTCTGTGATCATTTACCGCTGGACAAAATGTACAAATGGAACCAAATGGAGCTAAGTGTACATTACATTTTTACATTCTCCAAGTTACAAATGGTAAAATGTGGTCATTTACCTGCCGCTGGGGCTGTACAAATGGAACCAAATGGACCCAAGACAAGTGTACATTCGGTTCCAATATTTACATTCCGAGTTACAAATGATATAATTAACACAGAGGATTTGACTGTGTATTTGACTTAAACAGGGTTCAGCTCTTTACGGTGCTGCGGCTTCTACATTCACAGAAGAATGACCAAGGAAGAAATGTATTTCAAACGTCTAACTGCTACAGAAATTAAAGTTGATAAATCAAAAGGACAGCTACATAAATGCCAGTGAAGCAGAATAGTTTGCTACAATGTTCTACTATGACCCATATTCCTTACAGGAGACCAAAGCCTTAACAGTATATGTGTCAGCGTTAACAGCGCAACTTGGCACAAGCAGGATGTTTCAAAATGCCCCAGTCACAACACAGTCTGACTCTGGGCCAACTGCTATCTGGATCACCAGTGCACCACTGACTTGAGAAAATGGGAATAGGGTTGACAACTATAGCTAACAAGCTCCTTGGGTTGTTCTTGCTTGGATTGTATCGCTCTGGATTAAGAGCGTCTGCTAAATGCCTAAATTGTAAATTGTACAAGATGCCACGGAATACAGTTATACCCCGAGATATATGGCGCAGTGATTCTCAACCTATTGAATGTCAAAGACCTCCAAATTCTTGTCTCGGGGACCACAATCTAAAACATAATGTATCATTGATTAGACATGATTTGGTATGACCTGTCATTTGGTCCAGAATTCCTTTACAGTCTAATATGTGTCAAAAATAGACATTCTTGTACCTTACCATATATTTGCTTCTAAATGAAATAATGGTGAGGACGAACTATCAATCACTTAGCTGGGGAGGACCCCGTGAAACCCCACTCAAGGACCTATGGAGGTCCCCAGACCCCAAGTTGAGAACCACTGATCTAATGTATGAAGATGCAGGAAGGAGGTTGACCCATTAAGACCGGGAAAGCAGCTGTGTCCTTTTAGATTTGAGCTATTTTCTTTTTTTCTCATTAAATTTTCATTTGTCATCTGATCAAGCAAAAAACACAGCATAATTATCGTTCAAACCACTTTAACCAACACACACACACACACACACACACACACACACACACACACACACACACACACACACACACACACACACACACACACACACACACACACACACACACACACACACACACACACACACACACACACACACACACACACAAAATTGCAACTGCTTCCATAACTAGTGTATTTTCAACTAGGGCATTTTTGCTATTTTGGATATAAAAGACTGCATTGTATGTCCACAGGATTTTCCTACATAAATAAATGTCTTAATAACACACACGCGCGAGCGTGCAGTCGCACACACACACACACACACACACACACACACACACACACACACGTACAGTGCGCATGCTAATCTGCTGGAGCCAGCTGGGATGGGATGACAGCACGCCCAGATAAAGTGTTTAATGATAAACAGAGAAGGGTAAATAAATACAAACCAGCTGAGGAGGCTTGTGGTTTTTAAAACCGCTGTAACAGGAACATTGCGCACGCCACGCGCACACACGCGCACACACGCACACACAAGACTGAAACATTACCTCTGCCTGATATACAGTAGTTAGCTTAAATCAAATGCCATGTCATTAGGTACACTCCACCACATTCAACCACGCAAAGACATATGAAACTACAATTACCTTACCATGGAGACTATATTTGCAGGAAAATGTGGGTTTACCTCACATGATCCCACCTCATCCGTTTCTAAAAACATGGATTGATTAAGTTACAAATGGAGATGGATTAACCCAGTTTCACATGCCCCCTGTACAAACGTTTCACTGTTTAACTGAAATGTTAAGACTAATCTATTCCCAAATGAAGTACCGCAACTCTAGACATTTCCTACTTCAGATTATACCGGTATAGGCACATCTGAGTAAACTATACCCACATGTTTTTAAAGCTTATGCTGGCATTGAAGGAAAAGCACGCATGGCGTTACGTAAAGACAGGCAAGGGAAAAACACCACTCTTTAATTGAAACGTCAACCTCCACTTGAATCTGACACACGAGTCGTGTGTGGGAGGGAGGAGGGAGGATGTTGCAGAACCCAACGAGAACTTAAGTTACCGCAAACAGAAAGAAAGACCCTGTCTAGTCTGTCTGAGGCTGATGTCAACAACAAGTGTTCCTACAACCACACAGGGACTCAGTTGTACAACTACAAATAGATTCCACACACAAACACACTCTCTCAACGAGACACAGAGAGAGAGAGAGAGAGAGAGAGAGAGAGAGCACAGCCAGGGAGTGGAGAGAAAGTAAAAACAAAGCATGCTGCGACTTGTAATCTTTTTGCCCCCTGCCTAACACACCATGTGTCATTTCAGAACTTCTCACTCCTTCCCTCCAGCCCTGCCCTTCATCATCTCTCTAATTTCTCCTCTCTCGTGCCGTCTGGTAAGTCAGCCGAGGCACAACAGCAATTAGCACTAGTTACCTACATCGGCCATCTGCCGCCGGCTCACATTAGGACATGCATAACAATCTGACATCTATGCTATGGGACCGAAACTTTCCATCAACTCACCAAACACTCTGCCGTGGACAATTCCATCACAACAACTTCAGCACAAAATATGCCTTCCCTTTGGCGTCTGTGGCACTTCAAATACCAGGGCTTGCTCCGCCGTACCTCCCGTCTCTCTCTCTCCCTTTCTCTCTCTTTCTGACGGACACGCTCGCGCAACGGCACATGCTCTCAAGTGTTTCTCTGAACTCTTGCCGTTTGTTCCTCTCGGTCTGGCTGGCTTGGCGTGAATGACTTCAGCGGGGCCGAGTGCCTGCCCAAATTCCTCCCCGCTCCCCAAGCTTCACAGCTTCAGTTCACGGAGGCGCGGACTGAACTAGACTGACAGCCCAGGACAGCCTCTAGGGGCGGGGTGAAAGAGACACACAGACATGCATATACACACGCACACACACACACACACACCACGTCTATCACAGTCACATTTCTCTCTCTCTTTCTCTTCCTCTGTTACACACACACATGACTCTAACAACTAACAAGCACATGATACATGCTTCAAACAACCCTCATCCTTTTAGGGCTTATAGTAACAGCATTAGGGAGTCTCACTCCTAGTGTGGTTCCGGCAGGACTGATAGGACTGTTGTGATTGACAGGCAGCAAGTGCCGACTATGGCATGCATCGCTGCAGCGGTCACAGGAGGAGAGAGTGAGACGGGATAGAGTGACAAGAGATGCATGATAAAGACAAACAGAAGGCCGCAAGCCAGGATACACAAGCTATGAGAGAAGAAGCAATGAAAACAATTTGTAGAAATATTTCAATGTAAACTAGAAAAAGTGCCCCTGTGGGCACACGGTCAGGTTGTAGCCTCCTGGTGGCGCTATAATAGGCCAATGTGAAAAGGGTGACATTTCTTCTCACGCCTTGGATGGCAATTGGACGATTTGAGGCATTTTGTTCCAAAAATGTGTTTAGCAAAAATCCACCTGTCGGTGGCGCTATAACAGGCCAATGTGAAAAGGGTGGGATATATTCCTCAGCCTAGTAGGAAAGTCTGTGAAAGATTTCACGTAAATTGCACGCTCCGTTCATGATTTGAGGCTTTTTGTTAAAAATGGCCTCGACCGGTTTAATGGTGCCGGAGATTAGCTGTACACAGACGGACAGACAGACAGACAGACACAAGCACACACACACGGACGCAGTGCAAAACATACTCTCTCCACAAGCCTTCGGCCTGGTGGAGACAATAACATGTTAGTATGCCATCATCGTAAATGATAAGCCGCAACATATTCGCCCCCAGCAAGGAGTGACATACATGGAAATTTACCAGTGCTTAACCAGATCGACTATTACAAATCATTTAAACAAACTGGAAAGAATTGGAAAGAAATCTGATCTTTTTGACTATAACAAAATAGGGATGGCAGGTTGAAGGTGGTAAAATAAATACCGCTCATACGGGAAACAGAGAAGCCATGCTGAGCGAGACAAGATGGTTTACTGTGTGTACTTCAGTTATTGGGGAGTTTAAACAGCATCACAGGTTCACTGCAATGACATCAACCAGTAAAAATCTAATGCTTCAGCTTCTAAACCCTGGGCCCCAATTAATTGTGTCCATCCAGTTTAAACAACTGAGACAAGGTGCCTGAAAGTCAAACAAAGAATCCATGCTTGAGCTGGAAAATTCTGAAAAGGAGACCACTGAGTTTTGCTAAGCTGTGTGTAACCTCATCTTATAACCAATACTAAGCATTAATTAATAATAAAAAACAGAAAGCCTCTACATTTATAATAATTCTGTGTCACATGCCGTCTGTCTCTAGAATAGAAGTAAATACTCTTTTCAAAGTGGACATTTTTACAAGTAAACACAGCTGAAGGTAATAACATTAGGCTAATTGTGTTACTGTGCCAACAGACAGATCTTTTAGAGTTCACTAACTTCATACATGCTGGCACAAACTACACAGGCACCCCTAAATGGAAAAACACACCCACCTCAAGAAGCAGCACTCTATGTACTGAAAGATGCTTGTCCAAGCATATACCGGTACTATTGCACAATAAGATACTCCAGGCTTTTAATTTACTTTCATGTCTAAAACACTTTGTATAGCCCTTCAGTACAACGTGATAGTGCTACACAAATAAACATGCTTTGACTTTAACTTTAGCTGTGTTTACCTGTCAAAATGACTGCAGTTAAAACTTAAAGGGGTCCAATTAGGGAAAAGTACAAATGTACTTCCTTTCAAGCTAATTTCTGGCAGATGTTAAACTGAAAGCATGTACGCACTTTAATATACCTCATACTTTAAATACCTAAACTTACTGTTACTTACTGTCACCAATTGATAGCATTGGACAATAACAAATTAAAAGATTCATGAAATATATACGCTTTGACATAGTTTAGATTGCCACTTTAGTTGCTTGTGTTGGTCGTGACTCAATCATCTTTCAATCCATTTCTCATCAACATCTTTCCTCTATGGCAACAGCAAGAGGAACCTCAATCAATACGACGCTCATCAGGAGAACACAGCAAGATTTTAAAGTCAATCGGGTACAGAGTGCAGCACTTTCTCTCAGACCCTTTCCTGAGTTTGGCATAGTGAAATAACCCCAACCTTGGTCGTGTTCCGTGGAAAGTACATGTACTCAAGTGTATTTCCAATTCTCTATACTTTTACTTCTACATCTGATCTCAGAGACAAATATTGTACTTTTACTCCACTACAATTATTTGGAAACTTTACTTACAATGTAGTTGTACTTGTAACGTAGTTACTCGATGCAGATTATAATTACAAAACATACAATAACCACTTTAGCCCTATATAAATATTACCCCTTTGAAAATAGCCAATCTACAAGCTCGTCTACAAACGCGTCACAATGCGACACGTTGCGAGCTTGTAGATCTGTTTAGTTATTTCTTTTTAAGTTATTAAAAAGTATTAAGTTACTTTATTTTTTACAATACTTGCGGCCAGTGAGGCTTGTTTTTTTGTTTTGGGAATATTCTTTTATTTGTGCTATATTGCACTTATTTTAATTATTTTACTTTTTTGTATAATTGTATCATGTTCGGAATAAAGTTTACCTGTTGTACCTTTACTCCAGTAAAGTTTAAAAACCAAACTTTTACTTGTACTTCTTCCACCACTGGTCCTACCCTCTAACCATCTCTAGCCTGCTGCCGGAGAGGCTAAATTATATTAACAAAGAAGGCTGCTGGTTTCAACACACAAACGTGAGGGTCTACCAGTAAATCACCAGTGTCAATGTGTCGTGTACAATAACTTAATAAAGTCATTGTGTAGTGTAGCTTGAAATCATCTTCAAAATGGAGAGCATTAGAGAATACATAAGATTTACAATGTTAAATTGACATGCATGGTTGCATCAGTTACGATTCACAAAGGCACTCACCCACTGTGCAGCGGCTCCTCCGCGGTGTCCTGGAATGTGGCCTTCACTGGGGTTTCCCAAACTGGTGGGCTCTCCGCTGGTTTCTTCACTGGTTGCGCTGGAGTTTCTGGGAGATCTACAACCCCTGGAAATGGTTCTGGAATCTTAACTTGCTCCTTCACCGCATCTATTTCCACAAACTCTCCAACAGGTTCTGGGACCTTGACCTGCTCCTTCTGTGGTTCTGGCACCTCTTTAACGAGTCCTGGGAGTTCAACTGGCCTCTTCACTATTTCAAGAAGCTCTGCTGACTTCTTCACGGGTTCGGGTTGGACATCGCCTGGCACCCTCACAGGTTCGGCGAGTTCCTCTGGGATTTCTGTCTTCTCTGGATCAGCTACTGGCTCTTTCACTGGTCCCAAGACCTCAACGGGTTCCTTCACTGGCTGTACTGGTGGGTTTTCTTGTGCTTTTGCTAGTGGCGGTGTGTTCTCCTCTTGACTTAGAGGAGCAGCTACCTCCCCGGTTGGAGTAAGAAACTCTTGTTGAGGAGAATCCAGGGACGGGAAGGGTCTGTATATAACAATACAAGAGAGAGAGAGAGAGAGAGAGAGAGGTGGGGAGGTGACATTTGTTTGTTTAGTTTACACATGATACACGGATCAAGGATCAAGTGACAAATATGTGCCTACAGTAATGTGTGTAGGCGACGCCTACACACTAGCTCTGGTCCATAGCTCTAATGCGTTTTATTTAGAGCTATGTTAATCTCCACTTCCACCACTCGCATGAATGCAGACCAGCCTCTCCTCTTTAGCATAAATAAAAATAATGTTTTTGCTACTCACCAAAACCAAGGCGGGTTGTGTCATTAGAAAGCCTACTTTCCTTAGTGGGAGCACTCAGAGCCCCTCACCACACGTATAAACGGTACTTTTTGGTCAAAAGGGGATTTTGTTTCCACCGGGAAAAAAAATACTTTTAGTTACTCCACTGCGCCTTCTACCGATATTGCCCAGAGAATTGCGCCTCATAGAGAACATGTTTCCTCGGGTGAAAAAAAAACCCTTTCTGGCCAAAAAGTACCGTTTATACATGTGGTGGGGGGCTCAGAGTGCTTATAAGGAAAGTAGGCTTTCTAATGACACAATGACGCCTTTGTTTTGGTGAGTAGCGAAAACGTTCTTTTTATTTACGCTAAAGAGGAGAGGCTGGTCTGCAATCATGCGAGCGGTGGAAGTGGAGAGTAACATTGCTCTAAATGAAACTCATTAGAGCTATGGACCAGAGCTACACACACGCCTACACGTGCACGCCTACTAGGAGTGCACGTGTAGGCGTCTTTCTGCTGCGTCCCGTGTTGCCATTGCATTATTGCCGTTTCTATTACTGTGTGGAACAGCTGTGTTGTTTGCGTGGGAAAGAAAGGATCATTCTTGCTCTAAAGAACAGAGCTGATGTCACTGTTGATGTCATCCTTTGGATATAATCGGCTGCATTGGGATTCAACATCCAGAGTCATTTGACCCCGTCTCCGGTTACCACAAAGTCCGCCTCTGTGTTTACTTCCTCATTCATATTCATTGTCAAACAGTGCACTGTAACACCTCTCGTAAATGCTCTTAAACAAAACGAAAAATGCAACATTATTTGCCAATGAAAAAATATGTATAAAAAGCTTTAGTAGTCTTTTGACTAGAACAGTACAAATTCTAATCATGAAAATCATTCTCTACATTAGCATAGCACAGTTGCACCAGCAACTCTGAGTGTGCTCTATTCCCCGTCAAGCTGAATAGAGAATGTGTGACAGGTTGCCAACAATCGATCTACTTTGTGAGGCACATTCGGTGGGTGTGTGGGGGGGGCACAACATCCCAACTGTGACCTTTGTCACAGTCACAAGGCCCGTGCAGAGAGCTGCTACGTGGTATTCATTTGCCACCATCATGTCCTGCTCAGCTGAACGCATTTAGGCCTGATTATAAAAAAAAGTATTCTGAAAGAATATATATTCAAAGATTTGTGCCGCATTTTCACGATTCTTCAAAAATAGCAGACCTACAAGCTCGTAGCGTGCCACTCGGTGGCGCGCTATGAGCTTGTAGATCTGCTATTTTTCAATAGCTAAAGTATAACATAATGCTTAGTGGTAGTCGAACTTAATTGGGTTGTACAGGTGTTGCTACCCGAGCATCATACGTGAGCTTTATTTGTTGCTTCTGTAATTGAAGGCCTGGAAGTAGCGATTCCATTCACTCATGACAAAAAGGGTTTCAATATTACAATATTTTTTAAGCAATTTGTTAAATTGTTCCTGGAGAACTTCTGCCAGGGGTTATACAATAACATAATAATATAACATTTAACATGTGTTTGTTTATAGACTAGAAAGTGTGATTTTGAGACATGTTCCTCCATACAACAATGTAGTGAGCAAAATTGGTTGCTCACTATCAACAGCACAGAAGCAACAGATACATTTGATATTTTGTTTTTGGACTTATGTTATGTCATGACAACGTCATAGCTGTTCTAGCAAACTTCAACTACTATAGCAATGGCATGGACCATCTTTTCATCTTCAATCTAAATGCTATTTTATGCCTTATGCAAAGCACTTTATGCATGAAATGTGATATATAACATTTTTTGGAGCATCGCTAATACTGCAGCACCCCCCCACCCCTCCCACCCCCTCTCCCCCATTAGATAAACAGTTTCCTTTCTGAAATGGAATACGCTCCACTAATCCATTATACTTATATACACACACACACACACACACACACACACGCAGACCTTTACTGTGTACCTTGAAGATGTCAGTGCTGTGTTTGAAGCAGCGTCCCGCAGTGCTTTTATCCAGTCTAGAACTGGTTCTGGTTGCGCAGGAGCAGGACTGGCTGAAACCTCCTCCGTCTGCAACTCCCTCGCAGCCTCTTTGCCCAGAGACGCTTGTCCAGTAGAAGAGACAGCGGCAGGAGGGCTTCTTAGTGCCGTCCCGTCGGTGGGGTCAGACTGGGGGTCAAGAGAAGGTGCTGAAATGTCCTCGATGTGATCCATCTGTGAATGCGTGACTACAGCCATCCTCACAGACACCTGTTCTACAGGTGGGATGGTGGCTGGGGGTCCTCCCAGCGACTCACACGGGGGTACGGCTACAGCGGAGTGGGTCACTGCGACACCTTCTGGGGTGTTTGATACGACTGATGGGGCTCCATGACACACCGAGCGTCCAGGGGACTCAGAGCCCCCGACCGCAGCATTTCCAGTTGGTTTCATGAGACCCTGTTTTTCCTCATCCTGACTGTTTATCTCTTTCGTCTTGTTCTCCCCCCTCCCACGGCTGCCTTTCCCCTTTTCGTCCGAGGCTCCTTCGTCTTCCTTAGCGGCCTCCTCTGCGTCGGGGCCTTTTATGGGTATTTGGTATTCTGTGCCGTTAAACGTGACGGCGGTTTTACTGGAGCTCCCGGGAGGCTCACACACCGCCTCCTGGATTTCACCCTCCTTGATTTCACGACTGCCGCTTTTCACGGTCGTGGAAAAAGTGAGCTCCTTTGCCACAATTTCGGCCTCGTCCACAGATCTGGCCAGAGTGCCGCTTATACTGGCGCTGGGATCTACGGCCTGGGTTGCCATGGCCACGGCCTCTAGACAAATGTCATGCCTCTCTACAGTGACCTGGGATGAAACGGGCCACTCCAGAGGCAAAGTCTCATCTTTGTGTGATGCGGGCTCAACAAGGAGAGCAGTGTTCTCCGAGGCCGCCGTTTTTGCTCCTTGGTCTTGACAGGCAAGTGAAAGAACAGTTGTTCCCCGACCTTCACCACCCGCATCACTCACTAACTCGTCTTTCGACAGGTGAGCCGAGTCCGACGTCGCTAGCCTTAAGCCAACGCTTTCTCTCTCATCTTCCGACAGTCTTTCTTCACTTCCATGAGAGACAACGGTAGCTATTTCTGTGTCAGCCCTACTGGCCTCATTTAACTCTCTGGCAAGGTGTGCAGACACATTAACCCTTGTCACGGTGCTCGCGTCCCCTCCCTCTCCTCTGTCGAGACCTTTCTTTCCATGGTTGCCACTGCTGTCACTCAAATCATCCTTGCTTTCCGATTGACCCAAACTCCCAGTGGGGTCATCCCCTCTTCCCATCTCCCCTGGGGCCTGTGTTTTTTGGCCAGACAGTTTCTCTCCCCCATCCGTCTCATCCAAACAAGCACCGGACAGTTCCTCTGTGGCACGGCTGGACTCAAGCTGCTGCTGTTGCTCTTGTTGTTGAGCTAAACGACTTGGAGCTGTCATGGTCTGTGATTGGTTAGCAGCTGTACCCCTGTCGGAGCGGAGCTGTATTGTTACTATCTGTGTTCCGTGGTCTGCAATAGGCCAGGGTTCACCGCCAGTCTCAGTCTCGCTGCAAGGCGCGTCCTGGGATAACCCTGCAGGTGTAGCAGGTGTAGAGGACGGTGTGGCCTCTCTCTTAATTTTAGATGTAATATCTCCATCCTCCTCTACACCCACCGTTAGTAATTCAGCCTGTTTAACGAATCCTTTATGCTCAGGTGGCAGGCTTCCAATATCCTCCTCCTGCTCAGTTTCCTCCCGTTTATACTCGGTTTGATTTTCTTTTCCTTGTTTCTGTTCATCGTCGAACAGTCGGGCATTGTATTCTTCCTTTTCATGCTTTCCCTTTGCATCGTCTTGCTCGTCACGTGCAATTTCATTACGAGTCTCGTCGGAAGGAAGGACAGGGCAGAGCGCAGAGGGGTCACATTTAATGGACATGTCACAATGAATTGGCATAAGGCTGACCGGCTCCGACTGTGGCTCAGATCCAGAGTGGGATTGAGAAATCACATTATTATAACCTGCCTCAGTCATTATTGTGCTAGAAGGCTGAGCGGGAGGAAGCTGAATTTGATTATTTATGCCACTCTGTGGAGATGTCGCCTTGTCGTCTGGTGGAATATCCAGAACAACAGACATGGGCTCTGCAGTGGCTTTACTATACTCCTCTATCTCATCAGCCTCTTTCACATTTTCACCTCTTTCGTGTTTCAGATCCTGTGGTGAATGCATTTGCATTCTTGTTTCCTCCCTCTCGGGACAGGAGGACGTCACCCTGCTGTCACCGTCTGCACTGTGGCTGGTGCTCCGTTCGGGAAGAACAATGCCACAGTCACTAATCAACTCCAAATGACTCAGCATGGGGCCTGGGGGCCTGAGCGCCGCGGCAGGCTTACGGGCACACGGCTCACCGCAGTCACCGGTAGCAGAAATAGATGGCTTAGGGCCCGCCGCTGCCGACGCCGTTGATTGGTCTGTGATAGCTAGGCCAACGGGAGCAGACTGGTGTAATTGGCTTGAAGGCTGACCAGTGGAGAGACTCTCCTTAATCTGCTGAGACACTGTGGAGGTGAATGTTGCCGCTTCAGGCCGGAGGTTAGTAGGGCGCAGCAGCTCCAAAGATGATGTAATTGAGACATCACTACCTGTACCTGGCATGCAGGTAAGGCCATCCATATGAGGCATTTTAGATGAAGAGCGGGCATGCTGCGTGTCACCCAGTCCCTTACAATCAACACGTGGCCTTTCAATCTCACCGCCGTCCGACACACATGATTCCACAGCCCCGTCTGCCAGCTCTCTTGTCACATGCTCCGACACATGTCCCAGTTGTACATTGTTATCAACGGAGAGGGCACTGCTGTCAATTAAGTGCAAACTGTCTTTATATTCTTTATAATCATTTTGTTCTAGTTCTTTAAGTGGTTTCTTACCAGTATTTCTGTCCTGCAATTGTACTTCCACAGCATTTGCCTCGGGCTTCTCTCCATTAGGCAACAGACTTCTGTCTAGCTTCTCCTTGATATCTTCTTGGCCGAGGTCCCCTGCATTAAACTGGGTATCTTTCTGGGACTTTGGCGGTTCTTGCCCAGTAGGAGCCGACACTGCAGGGGACATTTCTGGCTTCTTCAAGGCAAGAATCTCCTGGAAGATATAGCTGGCCTCTACTACAGGATGGTACAGGCTCTCACGTGTGGTCAGCGGGGGCAATGAGGCAGAGTCCATAGCAGGCAATGATGTGTCCCTAAGAGCAACAGAGGAACTGCCCTCTGATTTAACAGTGTCCTTAAAGTGAACTCTCCTGGGTCCTACTGCTGACATAGTAGGGTTGACACTCTCGCTCTGGGCTGGAGCCTGGGAAAGGTTTTCCGCGTCACTCTCAGCTGTTCCGGAGTCTGCTGCGCTGCTGCTTACAAGTTGGACCTGTTGCGTGCCGCTCCCCGCCTCAGCAGTACAGCTCTGCTGCAAAGTGATTAGAGGCTCTGATGAAACAAACGATAAGCAGGAGAGAGCCGGGGTCCTGTTCCGTTCCCGTGTCAGGCTGGGATGAGGAAGGCGGTCCTGCTCCGTGCGGATGCTCTCGGTGGTGGTAGCAATAAGCTGCTCCGTGCGGATGCTCTCGGTGGTGGTAGCAATAAGCTCACTCCGCCACTGTGACTTCGCTGGTGACTCGGCAGCATTGGGAGGCGGACACGTCTCATTCTCAGCTGATGACACCCCACTAGCGGAGCCTTCCGGCTGGCTGAATGAACTGTGCTCTCTAGCCAACCCTTCTCCTCCTCCTCCTCCCCCACCTCCCCCCTCTCTGTTTTTCTCCAATACCACAACAGCGCTGTGTTCCTGGCAGCCTGCTCCAGTGAGCAGCCCAGGGGGAGAGGTATTGATGTGGGTTTCTGTCCAGAGTAGCTCCTTTTCTTTCTCTCTCTCCGTCGCTATGGTGCCTTTGGTCAGCTCTCTCTCCTCTCCAGCCTCAGCTGAGCTGTGTGGCATTTCGCTGCTGCTGCACTCAGATGCAGCCTGTGCCTCGCTGGCTGTGAGTGAGCATTTTTCCTGTGTACAGATTAATGAGGTCTGGGGGAGCTTGTCCGGGAGCTCCCCATTCTCCTCCTCTCCCCCTGCAGAGCTCGGACACTTCTCTACCGCTCCCAAATCCCGTCCTGCGGCGTGCTCACTCACAGCTAACGGCGCCACGCTCTCCGGCGGTGATTCACGCCGCCCTCGTTCTCCCTCGTGCTGAATCCGCGCTGGCATCGTGAGCGTTGTCAGTGGCAACGCAGCAACCGACGCTGAAGCCTCTACAAGTGTACACTGTGCCCTCTCCCCTCCTACACACGATCTGTTAAGGGAGAGCAGGCCCCTCGGCTCCGGTGTGTGTACCTCTGCTTCCAAGTGCACAATACGTTTTGTATTAGCGGCAGCACCTGGAGCAGGGCCGACTGAATCGATCGCTGTGTTTGGGACACATGTTACGGGTGTATTTGGGTCGATTGCATTTTGCTTCCGGTGTGAGATTTCATCGGGGCCCCGAGTCGAGCCGCGGGGGCCGCCTGTGTAATTGTGGTCAATGGACTGTCGGCGGGGGCCCTGTGAATCCGCCTGGCCGGAGGCAGGTGGACGGACACGGTCAGTAACATGATCCTGCTCAGTATGAGGAGATGGCAGTGGGGGTCCGAGGTTGGGCTTTCCCTCGGGGCTCAGCTGTTCCTGGTAATGCAAGCCATTGTCATGCGGTTTGCTACATGTCACCATCCGGGTGTCCGTCTGCAACATTGACTCAGTCTTTGACCCTAAAACTGTATGGCTCTGAGGCTGTATATCCGCGTTTGCTTCCAGTCCCGTCTCCACAACCTTTGTTTTTTTCTTTTTCCTCTGTTTCTTTTTCTCTTTCTTCCTCATCTCTTTGTCATGCCCGGGCTGTCTTTCACTCTCCATGTTTGGTTCCGGATGTGACCCTGCTGCCTTTCTGTCTGTTTCTGACACTGCAGGGCTGTGTATTGGATACTGTGCAATGGGCACTGATCCTTGGCTGACTACACCATCTTTAACACCATGTGGATCAATCTCAATGCTGGACTCCACCTTCCTCTTTAAAGGCATGTCACATTGTTGTTGTCTCTTGATATCCGTCACCTCTGATAGATCTTCAGTCTTCATAGTTTCCACATGAGAATCTACTCTGTTAGAATCATCACGGGCTTCTTTCACATCGTCTCTCTTCTCTGTGATTACACGATCTACTAGCGCTTCTTTAAACAAGCCTATATTTGCCTCCGACTGCGCGTGGGTGTGCGTTTCGTTCTGCCCAACTATCTCTGTGTGTTTCGGTGGATTCATGGATGTACATTCATTCAGACTTTGTCCTGGTTCTTCTTTCTTCGTGCACTCAGTACCCAGTATGTAATCCCTGAAGCTAAACGCATCCTTCTGACTGTTTTCTGCCTCAGTGTTTCCATGTGTCTTTTGGCTTCCATCGCCCAGGCCTGGCTGTACTGCGCTGGACGATGACTCATTGTCCTCATTAACCCCCTCCCTGCCCGCTCCTTTATTCTCCTTCCCTGTGGCCTGGACAGGCGTGGCACTGCAAGGGTCAACCGGTTGAAATATGGCCAGTGACGCCATCTGCTCTTCGCATTCCTGGAAGGCCTCTTGAAGCTCGCTGTCCAGGAGGAGGCTTGACGACAGCGACAGAGGTGCAACGTCCTGGTATGGCGTGACTGTGGGGTGGGGTGGAGGGCGGACATCTGTGAGAAGTGGGTCGCCACCATGAGGCCTGAGACCAGGGTAGGGTGACAGAGTTAGACTGTGGGCTAGACAGCAGACAGCTGTTCATTCCATGACACTGCTCTAGTCAACAGGCCAAACGCCATGCTCAGCCACTGCACTCTCCACATGAACAACTATATGCACACTGCAAAATGCACACATCAGAGAACTAAATACAAACGTATAGCAGCATGTTAAAAAAGAATGTTACGGCGTATTCAGGCATAAATGCTAATTAGTAACAACTGCACTCAGTTGCTTCACATAGCCGCCTTACTCTTGTAACATTTTATTGTTACAAGAGAAGAGACATCAACATTGAAATTGTATTAACCAAAAGAATCACTGATTAAAGATTAACGTTTGCATTACAAAAAAACCACTGAGTGATCAGAGATAAAGTCATGCTCACACACTTGCAATTCCTTATGGCAGCTAAAGCAATTATTTCAGACATCAGACGGCAAAGTGGATACATTATGGCATTCAGGAACACACGCAGGCGCATTACACAAGCAGCCTCATTAGTGCGAGAGTCAAATGGTACATGATACATTAGAACATTCAGCAACAGTTAGACTAGCTGTCATTCAACCATAACTGCTGCTGAGTCATTGCAAGGCCAGTGACGCAGTAGACCGCAGCAAATATATTTTGTTTTATAAGCCCCAGCAGGCGTATATAGACCCATGATTATATCCTGCTGCTCGAACCTGTGCTAAAAAACAAAACACTATCTTGTAAAGAGCCTCCTATCCTGATGTCATTTATCCTGCACGGCAGAAAGTCCATTCAAGTAATAAACATTACCATTAGCAAAAAACTCATCACTCATGTTCAACCACAAATGGAAACATGTGGGGGGTGGGTGATCATTAATAAGCTGCGTTGTGATTGGTTAGCAGTAACACTCCTGGATGATAGCTACAGGCTTGGCTCTGCTATTTCCTTGCCAACACAACCTCTGCCCTGATAACAAGCCACCCACTCGCCTTGCTCGCAGCGGGCCCACTCTGGGCCAACAATGCACCTAATTCAACTAACTGCCACTCTTAGCTATGAAATGAGCAAAACCAAAACTGAAGGAATGACTCTTCAGTTTGGACGTGGGCTGTGCTTTAGAACAAGCTGTTGCCTGCCTGCCCAACAGCCCTGAGGCACCACTGACTGAGCCAGCACTATACCTGCAGCTTGGCACGGTAATGCTCTCCGTGCTAAGAGCACTGCGGTATTTGGTGACTAGGAAGTACTGTAGGGTACCCTCCATTCAATCCCTTTGGCCGTACCCCTCTATACTGCACAATGACACAATCTCTTTCTTTCTGTTCTGACGCCAATGTTGCAGACTCGACTCTGAGGTAGCCTGTTTTTCCAGCCTTTTCTTACAGGGATATTTGGCTGAGCATGCAAATCTCCCTGGTTTCACATTCGCACCGTTAACCACCACGTGCCGATTGTGATGAAAATGCTTAGCATGTTTTCGTGGCTGGTGTTGAGCAGTACAAAATAACCACGTTATATGCTGGTGCAGAAATTAAAAATAAGAACATTGGTTGAAAGTGGTTAACCCATTCTGGAAGCAGATCTACAAGCTCATAGCGCACCACCGAGTGGTGCGCTACGAGCTTGTCGTTCTGCTATTTATTTTTTTATCGTGAAAATGTGGCACAAATCTTTGAATATATATTCTTTCAGAATACTTTTTATTTATTTCCACGTCAGGCCTAAATGGGTTTTAAATCACTGTAATGCAATGATGTTTCAGCATGTGAGATGGTGCCAAAATAGTGCAATCAGCCTAGGCTATCAAAATCACACCAAGGACAGCAGGCAACACTTCAGACAGGATGAGTCTGACACACAAATCAATGTGCAACTCTCTAGCATCAACTCTGCAACAGAATTACCAAAGCGTCAAAAAAGCATCACACAACCGGCTGGTAGAACTCTTATCGATTTATAAAAACGAGTATAAAAACAAGGGTTAAAGGAAAACTTCACCGATCAAATTAAATAAATCTCATAGTTGTTCTGATCAATAATAATAAGAGAGTATGGGGGAGGGGGGGTATATTTTCCTCAAATCGGAGTTTCCCCTTAACAAGCATTCTGTATTCCAGTCTTAGTTTTCATTCCATGCATCCTGGTTTTCCTTTATACCGTCCTGTATGCCACTGGCCATTACATAAACCTCCCTCCCATCGTCATGCCAAAAACACGTCATCTCTGTCATGCTTTTATAAGGCCGTGGTACCTTTGGTCTACAACCGCCATGACTTCCATGTGATCCTGCAGGCCAGGCAAAAGGGGGCTCGCCCGCTCACACTTCTGTTCCCCTGAATTAACCTGTGTGATGCTAACATAAATATATATATATATATATATATATATATATATAGACACAGTGATAATCTAACATTACCAGTCCAACATTCACCTGATAGTCAGGGAATATCATCAGAATAATGTCAAATCTGGGAATACGTTTCTTACCAAGAATTTTCTTCACCAATGTGTGTTTGTAAAGGTGTCTACTAACATAGCCCACATTGGTTTCTATTCGAACACCCTAGGGACATTTTTGACAGCTGCTGAAAGTTGTGGTACCATCAACAACCAATATAAATGCAAAATGTTCTAAATTTCATTATGCTTTAAATAGCATGTGACGTGTCAAACTAAGGCGTTTTCATGATTCTGAATGCATTCAAATTTTGAAGATTTTGCCTTATATTGGTTGTTGATGGTACCCCAACTTTCAGCAGCTGTCAAAGAAATTCCACTAGGGTGGTTGAATATAAACCAATGTGGGATATGTTAGTAGACACCTTTACAAACACATTGGTGAAGAAAAGTCTTGGTAAGAAACTTATTCCCAGATTTGATTAATATCCCCTGACTATGGACTGTCATCACTGAATTATGAACAACCATAAGTGAATATGATGTGCCTGTGGTAACTGAGGGATCAACAGGGACAAACAGACAGGGTGCTAGGGTGTGTTGGTATAGAAGACAAACTTATAAGTGGTCGGCAGTAGAGATAGCCGCACATCAACGTTTGTTTGTTTTTTGGGGGAGAAAAGAAGGGGGAAAAAGGCGAAAAGCTAAACGTGAAATACTAAATTTAATACATTTTGTATTGGTCTCAGTGTTGGTTTTTCAGGCTTTATAGCCCGGGGACATATCTCTAATGTCGACCACTATCATTGAAATATGACCACAAATAAATAGCCAGTGATACACTGGGCAAATCAAGCAATGGTTGGCAACGTTACCCAAAGAGATGTCTTTGCGCATTATTTGTTGCCTGCACAAAAAATCATAGACTTGTGACTTGGTTACAAAAATGTTACCCATCTAAAGTTGCCCCAAAGTTCCCTTCAGTAAAAGTGTAAAACCTACCATCTATTTTCTCAGGAAGTAAAGACCCAATGTAAAGTAATTTGCATGCATCTCATAACTAAGCACAGTACAGTAACAGCACTCCATCATCAAGCCTGAATGTCTGATATCCCTGCTATGTCAGTCAAGGCACATATCTTTGGTTGTGTTCGGTGTCCCTAAAAGACATTTAGCCTGTGCTATACTTAGTTGCAAGGGGATGTTGTGCACTGAAAATAGGCGATCTACAAGCTTGCAATGTATCGTGATGCACTGTGAGCTTGTAGGTCGGTTGGTTATGTCGTTGAGCAACACTGACATCCAAGTATGATGTCAGTGTTGCTGACATCATACTTGGATGTCAGCATCCACGCGTGTGCGTGTGTGCGTGTGTGCGTGTGTGTGTGTGTGCGTGCGTGCGTGCGTGCGTGCGTGTGTGTGTGTGTGTGTGTATACGTACAGTGTGACTGCATATATGGTTGCCGTTATGTAATTGTGTGTGCAGCCTGGTGTAACTGTATAAAGGGCGCCTGCCCTACCCCAGCGAGGCCTCCCAGATGTTGAGCTCACTGCTGAAGTCTAGACTGGGCAGCAGGTCGTGTGGGAACTCCAGTTCCTCAGAGTCTTCTGCGTGTTCGCTGGCTCCTCCCTGGCACTCCTCCAGCCCAGAGAGGACGACGGGTACATCTGGCAGTGGACTCTGCCGGGTGCCGGAGGGCTCCGTCAGAGCTGCCCCCTTCTCCTGCTTGTCTCCTTTCTGGGTCAAACTCTCAGCACCAGCCTGCGGGACAGCCAACACACACACTTTTTGGTAATGTACACTGCATGTATTGTCTATTGTGAATGTGTCCGATACTCATACGGCCTAAATGGCTGGTATCGGTGAGCACACAAGTCAGTGATCATCCGATGCCGCAATAATTAATTGCGCGATGATACCATCATAGATCATACCATTTCAGA
Organism: Protomyctophum bolini; assembly: GCF_963924005.1. Classification (NCBI taxonomy): domain Eukaryota; kingdom Metazoa; phylum Chordata; class Actinopteri; order Myctophiformes; family Myctophidae; genus Protomyctophum; species Protomyctophum bolini. The sequence goes on from NC_137875.1 coordinate 36,723,709, forward strand.
CAGCCTTATAATTTGTCTCTCAGCCAGCTATGATTAATACACACTGCTGCTGAGATCAAAGAACAATTCCCATAGTACATCATATAGCCAAGAATACGTGATGTCAAATTGAAGGTGTCAAATAGAGCAACCCAGACACGTATAGCTGCGTATTGGAGCAGAGGCACCGCTCAAAAATATACACAGAGATATAGAAATCTATAATCTCACAACTCTGCTATTTCCGTTGTAGAACACCATCATACAACATATGAGATGAGTGTAAAATGGGTGGTTGAAACTCTGGTTCATAGGCATAACATTAAACCAACACAGGTTAGGTTAGTTAAAATTGTTAGTCCTCACAGCTTCAGTTTAGAAAAAGGACAAAGTATTAAGTAGTAAGAGAAGCCAATCCAGCTGGACCATAACAAGCATGTATACACAAGCCGAATAGGCAGGGTAGATTAGCAACTGGAGACGTGCCAACTGCACTTTATTTTCTGCCCAATCGCTACTTTTCCACTTTTCCGTGTTCTCTTGAGTGATAGTGATTGGACCACAGACACACACCACAACACATGGCTGTGTGGTATTGCATTACATCTTACCTCGGTAGAGGAGAACACTGGACTGCTACAGTAACTGCTACTGGAGGGGTTTCCCCCGGGATATGATTCCTCTATTTGGAGAGGAACAGCGCGCACACACGCATGCACACACCGGTTCTCAAAGTGGGGTCTGGGGTCCTTGTGGGGGTTTCCAGGGGGTCTCTTTTATTAAAAGTAGTTAACATAGCATAGTTTTAACCACTTTATCAGTTTATATGTTGGCTATTCAAAATATTTGCAAAATATTGAAACCGTCTAACATAAATCTTCTTCTGGGGGTCCCTGGCACAAAATATTTTCAGATGGGGTCCATGGCCAAATGCGGGGGGTCCTTTGCATGAACAAGTTGCTCTACGTGCACAAGCACTGCTTGTTTTACTATGTTTTTTATTGCTATGCTATTTGTGTCTTTATTTATTTATATGTATTAATGCTGTAAAGTGCACAGAGACCCCCTGGTGTGATTTTGTACTATAAATAAAATAAAATAAACTGAAATAAAATAAAATAAACTGAACTGCTCTACTGTACAGTGCAGTCTCTCCCCCTGGCTCTCTTTGGGCATGCCATTATCAAAAACTGTCTTGTTATTTTGAGCCCCTCCTATGTCCAGCTTTTAGTGTGCGTATAAAAAAAACACAAACTTTGTCCTAACACAAACATTAAATGCCATTGATAATGAATGGCCATTTCTACATCATTGTCCACTCGCAACACAAACATTCAATTCAATGCCAATGATAATGGATGAATGGCCAGTTTTGAGTGTTTGCGTAAACACAAACACTCAAAACTGGCACTTAAAAGCTGGACATAAGACGTGATTGGCCGGAATGGGATATTGTATGAGGATAAGAGCGCCCCTCACTTCACATGACACACGGCTGTGATTTTTAAATTGTTAGTAGCGATGCACTGTGAGCTTGTAGACTGGCTATTTTTGCTCTTCGTCGTACAACAAATATGTTTAAAGCTGCAATCTGTAACTTTGATGTCTTATCGGTCTGATAGTTCTACTGCTGAGCAACCTAAAGGATGTTTGTGCAGAGGATCTACATCACAGGTTTGAGCTGCATGATATACCACTAGTAAGTCCCGCCCCCTACCAGGGACCAGGAAATTATTCCCTGTTCATTTTCCTCATATACATTTCAAAAAGTATTTAAAAACCTTAAATTAAGCCTCGTACAAAGCCAACTCGAGTTGTGATAAATCATGACAACAAACACAAATAAATCGGCATGTTACAACACTTTTTTTGTTGTTTTTCTTCTTTGTAATTATTTGTTCGGCCCAAAATGTTTCGTTTGTTGTCATGATTTTTCACAACTCCAGTTGGCTTTTTCCGTGGCGTAATCGTCTTTAAATAAATACTTTTTGAAATGTCTATGGGATAAATGAATGAGGAATTCACTTCTGGTCCTAACGTAGTCATGAAAGGGGGCGGGACTGCGACGCTCTATTAGGGATGCACCGAAAGGGAAATTCTTGGCCGAAACCGAATACCGAATATAGGAAACAGTTGGCCGAAAACCGAATATCCGAAAATGATTGATATTATATAACTTTTTTCCTACCATTGCTGTCATGGCCGTACCTTAAAGCTACATGATTATGGCAAAAGAAATGGTTATGGCAAAACTTAACTTAAATAATAATCACTATTATGGGTCCATAAAACATTTATTCAGCTCTTTTGAATGCACTAATTGCATACACTATTCAGTGATATATTTTCTGCCTATTCGGGCCGAAACCGAATAGGCCGAAAATGCATTTTTAGCCATTTTCTGCGGAATATTTTCTGCAGACAAATATTCGGTGCATCACTAAGTAATATTACCACCAGTGGTCTGGTCGTACCCGACCACAGCATCTTAATGTCTTAATGGACAAGTAGGGAGACAAGAGCACCTTCCACCAATTTTACATTTGCTGAAAATAGCATTTTGTTCACAAAAAGAAGGTATTGCAGCCGGTCAGACCATGGTCTGCAAACAGGGTCAGGCGTGAATTGGGATACACCTTTCTGTATATATCTGCATAGAGCGGGAGCAAGACTGTGGTTTTGAGAGTACACTGTCCATCTCAGGCCCCACTGAGACGGACACTAGAGCTGCAACGGTTCAGTTAGCCCACGGTTCGGTTCGTACCTCGTCTGACACGTCGAATTAATGATTGATCATTATACAGTATGAGCCAACATGACATAATACTACATGGATGTCTTACACTCGTATCACTTGTAAACTAAAGGTGAGAGCTCTCCTCTGACTGCCTGGTCAACTTTCTTTCCTTGAATATACTTACCGTTACTGGTGTTGGTAATTGGAGATGGGTTCACAACAAGTGGATCCGTGTGTGTGCGTGTGTGTGTGTGTGTGTGTGTGTGTGTGTGTGTGTGTGTGTGTGTGTGTGTGTGTGTGTGTGTGTGTGTGTGTGTGTGTGTGTGTGTGCGCTACAAGCCAGATCAACCTCACCGGTGTGTTGAACTGTGTTCCCAACTTCCCACAATACAAAGAAAGAACCAAGCCAGAAGCCATGACCTCATTTTGCCCATCACGTTTACATTTCACAAAGGCTCCATTTACGACATTTGTTACATGCTCATGTGCAGACATAAAACATGATGATGACCATAGCTCCATTTCTGATACTCTTACTCTCACCAGTGGAAAGCTGTGAGAAAGCTGAACAATCCTGGCTACTAAGTATGTTGCCTCTCCAGCCACACACAAATAACAAGCACTATAGCTAGAACCCTATATTGAGATAGAACGACTTGAAAGTGATATTTACATTGCTTATGTCAAGCATGCCTGAACACACACAGTAAGTAAGTCAAGTATTTCTAGATAGGAGATTGTGCAAAACCCGTTTGTCTTGTGTGTCTATAATGCATTAAATATTCTTAATCATGCCCTTGACACAGCATCTTGTGTTTTAAGAACCATTATAGAGTGCAAAATTAGACCAGTGTGTTCACATAGATAGACCATGTGTTCACATGAATTAACTTTCTGCATACAGTAGAGTAACCAAACTAAAGTCACTATGTCTACTAAGAGTAGACCGTAATAACCCCAGCATTACATGCCAGACAACAAATAGCATGGCACAGTGCTATACAAACACACTAACATGACCTGTTCTGTTTAATTAAAGGAAGTTTAGAACACTGTACAATGACAAAGCAAGGGTCCAGGTGGACCAAGCATGAAGTTAATGGCTAGTATTTAGCCAAACATAATGGCCGTCTACACTAGCCCTTTGAAAGCACTGTACAGGTGGAAAAGCACCTCACCCTTGTGGAAAGAGTCGTCTGTTACTAATTAACCAGTAACAACACAATATCATGCTTTCAGCACAAACACAGCAGGCAAGCTGCGGTTCCAACAGTGAGTGATCATACAACTAATGTAAAGAAAGTCCCACTGCACAGTTGGAGACCATGTACTAAAATAAGTATTAATACTTACAGCTGTGATATTCGACCGGCAGGCCTCGCCGGGCCAAATGCGGCCCCTGGGGAGTTTTCTTGGGGCCGTGGAACACTATCCATTATTCCAAAAAAGAGAAAGAAAAAAGTTTTAAAATGTAAAATATGGCCATGTCACACGTTTGGCTATCTCTGTTGTTGTCTTGTGGCCGGGTGGCCCACGACTTTAAATAATGTTACAATTGTGGCCCCCTGCCTAAATCTAGTTGAATACCCCTGACTTTAGTTACATGTTTATATAGCTATGCATGTTTACATAGCTATGCATAACCATGCTGGAGTAGGAACGAAGTCCCTTTACATTTAGTCACAGTCACACATCCACACTAACATAAACATTGGATTCAACACGCGCTCTCTCTTTCACAAGTGTGAACACACACACACACACACACACACACACACACACCACCCTGCAACATGTATTCGATCTAGCCTACACAATAGTGACTCACCCAAGCAGCCCTGAAGCCTGAAGGTGACTCTACAGTGCAGTGCAGTTCGTTCCTCTGCCAATTACTCCACCTTGCTCAATGCTCACTCACTCTGCAGGGCTGTGTGTTGTGTTGTGATGATGAGGGCTGCCGACGGCGACACAAACATGCTGGAACACGTGCTGTGCTGACGCCGACTCTCTCCCTCTCTCTCCCTTCTAGTTCTCTCTCTCTCTCCCCCCTTCCTCCTCCTCTAGGCTACCGCCCGCTCCGCTCCCCTGTTAAATTTCCATGAGCGTTCTTCTTCTCCCCGGGGGGCTGCTGGTGTGCTGTGGACGTGCGGGACAGGGGTACGGGCGTACGGTAGTAACACCAAATACTAAACTAACGGTTACCGGGGGTGGCGTCACTGGCGTGGCCGCCGGGCTATGTGTTCTGAGTTGACCGTGAACGCATTGTTGACTGAATGACTCGGCGTCTGACTGAATGAATGAGGCTCCACCCTCTCTACCGTAAAACAGTCGATGCTGCTTGACCGCCCCTCCTCTTTGCCTCCCTTTGCTCTTTTCTTCCCTCCTGATAACCAGCCCCTCCCATCCCCTCCACTGTATTTCTTTCTTTCTTTCTTTCTTTCTTTCTTTCTTTCTTTCTTTCTTTCTTTCTTTCTTCGTGTGTGTGTGTGTGTGTGTGTGTGTGTGTGTGTGTGTGTTTGTTTCACACAGACTGGTCCCTCTGCAGGTGAATGCTGGGAATTAGGCAAAGGGTCGCACACTGCAGTGACCCCCCCAAGAGAGGATCGATTTACACCCTGTGGAGGCGCGCGCGCACACACACACACACACACACACACACACACACACACACACACACACACACACACACACGTCCCCCAGACATGCACATTGAATTCACCACACCACACTGTCTCTCTCATGAACACACACACAGCATGCATGCATCTATCTATCTAGTCTAGTGACTGAAGCAGCAACAGCAACAGTAGCCTACATAGCCATCATCATTACTCACCATGTCAACCATCACCAACAGAAACAAACCTTGTATTCTTTTTGGAAAAATATAAAAAGATACTCCTGTGGAAAGGCTATATTATTTTACTTATATTGACCCTATAAACTATTTAGTATTATTTAGTATATGTAAGGTTTTGCCCACTCAAATGGTACCTCGTCAGATAATCCCCACATATCCTACAACAACTTCTGTGAACTGACTTCACTGTATTAGCTTTTCATAAATTATATTTGTACTTAGGCTGTCTGCTGTCATGAAAGTTTATAGTTAGAGATATTCAAAGTCCAGCCGACTGTTGTCCAGCCTCTCCCACCCCTCACTGGGGAAAATTCTGGGAGGAAAACAGAAACGGGGTGAGTTGTCTTGTTACCACACTGATCACCCCCTCAATGATTACTCACATCACTGCCCCCCAAGGACGGCAGAGATACATACTGTAGGAGAGTTGACTTCAGGTTCACTCTGCCATTTGCCATTGTAGCACAAAACAAGTATACCTTTAAGTTAAACATAGTATACTACCTTTAACCTTTAGGCTGTAACTTACCTTTAACAAGCAAGTTCCCTTGTGTATATATTCTCAAATAGGATATATTTTACATATATATACCTATTTCCCTTGTTTCTGTGTGTCACTATTCTTGACCCCTTTTTTAAAACTGCAAATAATGTGACTGAGAGCTTCAATGTAGGCTACAACAGAGAAGTCCACTGTGACAATAAGGTTGAATCACAATCGGAAATGTGTTTCCCGTAATTATTGTCTTTATGTGTATGCTGCTGTGCACGTTCATATCTGTTTGTTTCTGTGTTGAAATGGCTGTGTGGTAATAAATAAATCTCACTGGGATGATGCAGTCTAAATGAAAATCTGTTTGGGATATTGAAGTTTGAGCTGTTCATCATAATCACACACACACACGCGCACGCACGCACACACACACACACACACAGACACACACACACACATTCAGAGAGTACCTCCTGTACTTCATTCTGACTTTCCTCGGGTGGCAACAGAACCACATTCTCCGGAGTGCCATCTTCTGGCTGAAAATGGGAATAGCAGAGCTCTGTAATAGTGAATCAACAACGTAAAGGAGCAGCCCGCATGCTCTACCACGCTCAAAACGAACCACTAAAGCTTAACTCCTTCCAGCAGACACCATGACGCCATACGCATGCTCTGCAAGCCCTATACATCATGAGGGGGAAACTTTTTGTAATCCTATTAAGGTAATGCCAAATTCCACAAATTAGATGTAAGAAATCCCTCTATGGGCCCATGATACAGCAATAATAGCACATTAAGCATTATCACAACAAACATTAGAAATGTGATCAAGCTCATGACATGTTCAATGCAGGACATGCATGAAGTATACCTTCACAACAGCTCTCTTGCAAAGACATAAAATAAATGCTGTATGAATGTATGGAACCCGTGACTTTTTTGATTCCAGCAATAGCGATGCCCTGCAAGTAGCAATTCCCTTAATCATGAATGACTATTAATGATCTTGAAAGCCGCATACACCAGTGGTTTTCAAATGTCATTGTTCCCATGCCACACCAAAGGGCGAGTCAAAATCTCAAAGTACGGCCATATTATTATATACATGCAAAATAGCAAATAGTACTCGTATCTCACTATAAATGTTTATTTAGATATACTGATGCCAAAAAAAATACTTTAACCACTTACATTTTCACTTTTCACTTTGTATTTCATCACAAATATTCAAAAGTTGTATAGCTCACAGAGTATAGCTCACAATGCCTAACATTGCAGTACGTTGTAGCATAGCTATTAGAACAGTTATTGGTCAAAATCATAAAGAAATGTACATATAATATCAGGTTGAAATTGAAAGTGACTATTGGACTACTAATATTAAGGGCCTCAGCACACTGTTTGGGAACCACTGCCATGAACAATCTCAACAACACTCTCGACATAATCTCAATCTCAACACAATCTCAACACCAGAACAACACACTGGCTTGTGAAGGTTTTAAATAAACAAAAGTAGTTTGCACTCTGTTTCTGAGAAACCTGAGTGTGTACTACTTTTGTTTGTTTCAAAATGATGTATTAGTCACCACACATAAGTATGTAAGTAAGCATTGAACACATTCACTGTGCAAGGGCTCAGCATTTGTTATCTGAAGATTTTTAGACGGACACGATCTGTTGAAAGCGGGTACCAAACCTCACAGCCCCTCCATAACATACCAAAGCTATCATTGAAGCCTGCAGAATGTTAGTAATCATGAGATGAAATGTTAGCGTTTGTTAAACCTAGTTTACGCTTGGTTGTGCGTAGTGATGGAAGAAGTACTGACTTATTGTTTGACTTTTAAAAAAAAAGTATCAATAAAAAAAAATCCATTGGAAATAGCAGATCTACAAGCTCACAACGCATCACAAAGCGACGCATTGTGAGCTTGTAGGTCGGCTATATTCAAATAGCCAAAGAATATGGGGTCAATGTATGTTTTGTAATAATAATCAAAATCTACAATTAAAGTAACTAGTTTTCAAGTAAAAGTACAATATTTGCCTTGGAGATGTATAGTGGCGGGAGCAGAAGACAAAATGTGTAAAATCGGAAATACTTCAGAAAATTAAATGACAAAAAAAGTATAGTACTTGAGTAAATTAACTTAGTTACTATATCCACCATTGCACAACACCGCAACCAAGTATAAAGTCCTGCTGTAGTTCACAGTGTATCAGCAAGAGGAGCGGAGAGCAGCTGCCATCTACAGTCTAATGCCAGGCGGTTTTGGTTTGGTCTTACCGATCCCTCTGTGGTGCTGCTGATCTCATTCCCCATGGCTCTGTGAGCTGCTGGGCTTCAAACCAACAACCTCTCACATCAGCGGGCTGAAAGATACTAGCACATGAATGGTCCTTCATCACACAACACAGCTCTCCCACACAGGGTGCAAAGGGAGCTCTGTAGTCTGTCACACATATAACGTTCATACTCCACAGGATTAAAGATCTTTGGTATGGGGGCCAGAGAAAGAGGTAGTGGGGGTAGTGGGGGTAGTGTGTGTGTGTGCGTGCGTGTGTGCATGTGTGACTGCGTGCATGCCCTCTGATGTAACCCTCTCTCTCAGACCAAAGTCACAGGGTTTCCCTCTCCTTATGCAGGCACAAATTCAGTGCGATAACAACGTTTCCTAGCATCACATCTTACATATTATCATCTCTTATGACTGTGCACATGGCAGTCAGGACACACGAGAGTTGGCACTATAAGGAGACATTGGATGAATTCAACACCTGCTGGGTAAATTCAGCACTGATGAGCTAACTCCATCACCTGACTTCCTCTGGTCAAAGTGACATCATCCCAAAGGCACAGACCCCTGAGACAGGGCCAGATTATTCTGAAAATAAGAGCCGGAATATATTCCAAATACGTTAGGGACTGACACAGTGACTCAGTCTGTGATCTCGATAACAAATTGTGGCGTCTGTCTGTCTGTATACAATAGAATCCTTAGGGAATAGTGCATAAATGAAACCAAGTGGACCTGCGAGGTTCCATTTCATACTAAGGAGTCGGACTTTACTGTGTGGACCAGCTGTGTCAATCTGGTAACAGGACGTCCTGCAGTTTGTCAGGATGCCATCAAAATCAAGTATCTAAGTACTTTGTTGTACATGACCATGTCACTCTCGAAAGGAACAGATTTTCAACCGAAAAATGTGAAACAATCCTCTCTGGCCTCACAATAACCTTTAGCAATGCTCAAAAGGCTTGATGGTTTGATAATGGTGATAATGTACATTTAACCTATTGGTTTGGAGAGACCCCAGTGCAGATGTCTTGTGTCAGAGCCCAAGTCTATTTGATTTTATTTGATCTCCATTTTGATATGCTCAATTGGGGTACTGTATTCAAATAAAATGTTCAACTGGAATTAAGTTACATTCAACTGAAAATACAAACCTGACTTGAAAATACACCTTTGCCATCTAATCTGCAATATTGTAATTAACAACTTGAGTTACAACTGAATAGCCAATCTACAAGCTCACAGTGTGTTGAGTTGAGACATGCTGTGAGCTTGTAGATCTGCTATTTCTGGCCATGCTCCCCTCAGTAAAAAACTGAAGAATCATCTGAAATTATGTCTAACCACAGACTGAAGATACTGTAGGGGAAATACAAACAAAAAGCATGTCAGTCAAATACGATATAGCCTCTCTCACCAAACCTATATGTACATGGCTTATAATCATCGATCTCTCTAACATAAATGTATATCCATACAGTCATTAAACATGGTTGAAGAAGCTTTAGATGAATTATAGGTTGAGTCGTTAGCTGTCGGGTTAGTTAAGGGTAAGGAACTGTAAAGTGGACATTGTGTATTTATGCAAGTTTGTTTAATTGTATGTAGTGCTTATTTGTATATATAAGGATATACATGTGTATTTTTTTTCAACTGCTCCATTTTCTAATTTTTGGATTTTTGGACATATACTATTGATAATTGTTATTTATTTAAAGATGTTATTTCAATATATGTACTGCCATTTGTGTGCAGGGGGAATATATGAATAATTGTACTATGAATATGTTTGTATATAAAATGTTTAAAAAAATGATCTAGCCGAACCGATCTCTTGCAGAGAGCCTTCTTGTGCTTTCCATGTGGGACGACTGTATGTGTGTGTGTGGGGTGTGTTTACATATAACCACGAGCACTGACCTGGATACTAAAGACTATATAAATAGATCTCTGCCCTGTCATCAGCTGCCACACTTTATTCCAGTCCACTGTCCTGCATCATTTGTGGAATATGATATATGGTACTTCGTTTCAGGAAAACACAAATGTGCCATAATAATGACCAACACGAATAACATATGGGGTATGCAAGTCATAGTTTGAGCTGTGATGGTCACTTCCACTTGAAAATACTGAGGACACAGTGAAATTCATGTGTAACTCAGAGCGTACAAATGGAACTATTTGTATGTATTTGTATGATTCTCAGTGTTAGATAAACATGATCATTTCACTGTGGGAAAAGGACATTTCTCACATCCTCTGGTCTAGGAAGACCCCCTTCCTGCAACGCCAGCCCCCAAAGCTATTTTCGTGAATGAGGTGTAATTTCAGCCTGTTTAAGCAAGCAAGCAAGTGTGTGTGTGTGTGTGTGTGTGTGTGTGTGTGTGTGTGTGTGTGTGTGTGTGTGTGTGTGTGTGTGTGTGTGTGTGTGAGTGCAATGTTGCTGCAATGTTTCCTGACGTTTGTCCAGCGAAACACATGATGAGAGGTTGTTGCCAGGCTCATCACTGTTCTTGCCATCACTCAGCACCTGGCCTCTTAAGCTCTTGCGTACGAATGAGCTCCAGCCCCACTGCCCCAGCCCTTGTTTGAGACTAGCGTCTAATGCCCTGCAGCTGACCCCTAAACCAGCCACAAAGGCCACGTACACACTTGCAGCCCACATTCAATCTTTGGTCTGAACAGCAAAGAAATGACATGGGAAATGATGTCTTAATCAGATTTGAACCACATTCATAGGTGCTTGCCAAAAGTAGCAGATATACAAGGTCAGTCGCAACTATACCTTGTAACTCTATGGTCACAACACGTCGCATTGCCATGCGTTGAGAGCTTGCTTGTTGAACTGCAATTCTGGGTGCTGTCTGACTCTGAATAACGTATAATAATGCACAAATGCAATCTTGATCACTTGCAATGAACAGTGTGGACAGTCAGATTTGGTCTGAACAATTAACTGCACACTGCTGCGTGATGATTAACCATATGAGCCTGAGCTCATACATAGGATTCCTAGGGATTAAGTGGTTCAACTCTGACTTAAATCAACACTCAGGATTATGTGCAGTGTGACTTCAGTGCCTCACTCTGCGACAACTGTCAAACTTATGCCTACATTTCATTCTATGACAGATCAAACTAAGCGTGCATGTGCATAAATAATGTTGTAGTATATTCATCTGTATAGGTTAATAACTGCAGATGGGTAAAATAATGTTAGTTTGACCTTACAGTACGCTGTGATGTAAGCAACACTGCTGCAGTTTAATGAAGTGAATAATGTGTGTTGGATTCAGGTGTGCCAAAGTGCAAGCATTGAAGTCAACAGTATTGTCATTGTTTGCACATTGGCACACTTAAATCTAACAATAAAACCAGCCTAGGGTTTCATGCCCCATTAACTGGTATCATACTGATAACAGTGCACACCAGCCTGAGCCATTTAAAATATACTCACGGAGACAATGTCATTGACTGGTAGCCAGCAGGAGAGGATGACTCTGCATCATTTACTTGACCTATTAATTGACCGATAAATGGAAGAGGTGGAAGAAATGTTTAAAACAGATACATGTTTAGCAAAGCTGCCTTAAAGAATATTAAATAATAATCTTTCCAGGAATCTTCAAATTCTCACTTTCCCCAAGTAACAACAAAACTTATTTTGAATGCCTAGGCCTACTGAAAGAAAACTATACTACTAACGCTATTGCTGCAATTAATGAACTACCGTACTCACCAAAATCAAACAAGGAATACACGTAGATTAGTTCAACCCACGGGTTCTCCTAAAGCTTTTGACAGCGCTGTCGCCAGTGTTTTCCCAATAGTATATCCAAGGCCAATGTGTGTGTCTTGCCTCCTCTAAGGAGTCCCGTCCTCTGTTTCTATATTTGCCCCGGCTGCCGAGTAGGGCAGTGGGTTGAAAGAGGTGATAGGTGGCGAGGTGGACATGAGATGGGACAGGAGGTGGGGACAGAACCGGAGCCGGGTAAGCCATGACCGTTGGTGTTCGGGGGGAGGGGGGGGTGGGCTGCATGGGCGGGGGCTTGTTGTGACAGACTTGGTATGCCTGGCAGTCAGCTGGACTGGACAGAGTTCACAACGCTGTAAACAAAGGGCAAGAGAGTGGGGTGGCTGGCAGTCCCTGCCTGTAAACTGGGTTGGTGAAGCAACAGGGTGCACTGCAACACACGCACGTACACAACTACACACACACACACACAAACACACACACACACACACACACACACACGCGTGTATTGGCTGAATTCACAGGCAGAGCTCTATGTGGCATAATAGCAAAAATCGAAACAATTGATCTGAGATCTGCTAGTATATCACACATGGGTCTGTCCTGTTATGGCTTATGTGACAGGGATATGGGCTCAAAACGGAATATGAATAGAGAATTTTGGTCCATAATAGGGCAGTAAGATATTTTCTCCATAAATAAATAAAAAATTAAAAATCCATACATTTGGCCCTATATTGGCAAAAGTTTGAGACATGGGATGTGAGCGCGTCCGTGTGCAATACGATTCAAAGGTAGCTTGGTCGTTTTGTGGAATAGACTACTACGAATGCTAGCGAACAAAGTAGCATAAACATATTTTGATTGGGACGTAACTAACTAGGTGTATGCAAGATTTATTTTATAGGAATTGGGGCATACAATATAATTCTAAAAGAAAATACTGCAGACAGTTATTTGGGTTAAGCAAATCTTGTTTGATGTGTCTGAGAAGTTAGATACAGTACTATACTGTATATCAGGGGTGCCCAAAAGGTAGATTGTGATCTTCCAGTAGATCACAATGGCTGTGCAGGTAGACCACATGACATGCCCCTGGCCTAAAATATAAATAATTTAAATGAAATTTAACTATTTTTGGCATATGCCACTTGAATTAAGGTGACTTGATTGATTTACATCAAAAAGGGCCTGCCTCAAGGCTCAAACCCACAATGCAATACTTTGTTTTTGACAAAAATTACGAACGCCACGTGCTGAAATTGAAACTATGCAAATATATGAATATTCCATTACATGGGTGTTGTGTTGTCTGCACCATTCAGAATAACACAGCATTCCAGTCTTGCAAACCGTATACGTTATTCAAATCTTTATCCAAAGTGAGTGGCATATTCAAAGAGGGTGCATAATGCAAATAATGCATGCATGCACACACTCACGCACACACACACTATAAATGATCTAACCTAAGCCCTAATGGATAGATGTCTAATGTTAAACCCAACTCTAAGCATAAAAACTTGAGGACACCAATTTTTGACATGCACTCACTCACTCACTCACTCACTCACTCACTCATTCTCACACACTACAAAGCCCCCACAGGTAGGTAACTATTTTCAGCAATGGGATAATTTGGTGGGTAGATCTTGTTCTGCTGGTCATTTAGCAAGTATAGCTCTCAAGTAAAAAAAAGTGTGGGCACCCCTGCTGTATACAAACCAAAACATTTAGCATGATAAAAAATGATAAAGAATAATGAAACATAAAATAAACATTATTCTATTGACATTTATACAATGAGTTGCATAAAAAACAAAACATCAAGCTAAAGAAAGCTTGGGAGATAATTAAATGAGCAAAACAATGATTTTACGCCTTTCTTTGTGTAAATTGGGCTTATCATGCAGCTTTCAGTTTTTGAGCAAGTGCATTTGTTGTTGTATAATTAATTATGTATGACCCCCGCTGTACCCGCGGACCCCCATACAGACTACCGCGGACCCCCACGCAGACTATAGGGGACCGCCGCGATTTTGACACATATGAGAGATGTTCTTTATACCAAGCCAATGTCAACAACACTACAACCGACAGCTGTGCGTGAGATGCGATATATGATGATATGATATAGTGATATAGTACTTTATTGTCAGTTCACACTGAAATTTGTCTTGCGACCCAGCAGCCAAGTATGCAGAACATATACACACATTTGACATAACACAAAGAACAAGACAATTTACATACTTAAAGACATGAAGACATGGTTTGGAGAATGGGCTATACCTGAGAGCACAGGCGATATTTGGCTGGTATAATAATAGCCTATACAATATCTGGGTTCACATCTGTGAGAACTCAATGGCTAAGTTATGGAATCTATACAACTAAATATGCAAGACAAGTATACGTATTTTTCTAGACAATATAGGCTATGACTTATTTACTCATTGTGGACCATACTATATCCAATCAGCATGTGCACGTCATATCAATGCCAATCATTGCAAAACTGCTCTTTACAAAGCATGAATGAAATTAAAAATATAAATGAGTATAAAGTTACAATTGACAAAAATATATATATTTAACTTTTGTCTTTTATTTTTATTTGTTCTTTTGTGAAATCGCCTATGCCTGAGAGTGTACAAAATTACAAATACAACCAAATGGACCCATAACGAATTTGTACAGTATCAGAGTTTATTGTTATAAAAGGGTCCAGGTGACAGGATCTGTCACCTGGACAGATCCTGTTGTCTCCACATGGACCACACACACACACACACACACACACACACACACACACACACACACACACACACACACACACACACACACACACACAGAGAAGAAGTCATCTAGCTGGGGGCGCACTTGTAAAGATTTGGCTTTTGGTGACTAGTTTTTGAATTTTGGCATGATGTTAGCTGTTATAGGTATGGGTTTTCAAAAAGCTGTGCAAACGCGTTGGGTGCGCCCCCTAGTGGTCTGTTTGCACAAACTCAAAAATTAGATACGTATAGGCCAAAGTTATGGTTGAAAACCAAAATAATTGATAAAAGAGATTTTTGGATTTTTGGACACACACGCACACACGCACGCACAACACACACACACACACACACACACACACACACACACACACACACACACACACACACACACACACACAATCTATAACATAATTACTCTGTCTCTGCTGACGACTGACGTCACGCCTCCTCCGACACTGACTGTAGCCTACTACAGTCTACAGCTGATCATGTGTGCGCATTGTATGGCTGCCTGTAATATGGGCATTCGGCATTGCACTCGGCAAAATCAATGTACAGTCAGTAGGCCTATCTATATAGGCTATACAGTATGTCATCATAGTCCTATTCAGTCAGTGACATGCACTGATTCCGCCTTGCACGCACATGAGATCCTCATGCATCTCAGATTCCTACTGTGATGGCACAAATATGGAACCAAATGGTATCATTTGTATTAACATGCCCGGACTCGGAGACAACTATAGGCAACTACACTCCACAGTGTACAAGCTTGCACGTACTCCACTCGGCATGCTGTCTTTCCCGTGCGCTGTGTTACCTGGCTGCGTGCAATTCCAATGCAGCTCCCCATTTTATATTCCATGTCCTCCTCCGGCGACGTGACTCTGGCGCTACAGGGCTGGCAGAGCACCTTTCTGCAGAACTGCATCGTTGCCGGCGGCTGCAGCGAGACGAGGCATCGCCGTCGATGCTGCTGCAAGCCGGCGTTGCTGCTGCTGCTGCTGTGCTGGGCCTGGGTCTTTCGCTCTCTGTGTGGTTATATTGAGTGAGTCACTGATGATGTGCTGCCTGACTGAGTGGCGACCTATAAGACACGCTCTCTCTCTCTCTCTCTCTCTCTCTCTCTCTGCTGCATTGCCCTGGAAATGTCTGATATGACTGTTTAAGCTCGGTTATATAAGATAAGATATTATATATTTATTTTAACAACACACCAAATTAAAGTCAAGAAGGAGATATAGCTATGATCTCTCTCCCAAGATGTGCTATACTGAGCGGAGGAGAACACAGGGAATGGGAAAGCACTGCTTATACAATTAGCCTAAGAAACAACAGTCTACCTCTTACTTTGACCCATGTAGTAGCCTAGAGTTCTGTCTGAAAATGAACGCACATGGTCTATAATCTATTCAAATCAGGCCAGAGGTTCCCAAACCTGCCATGCCAATTGACAATTAAGGACCGCTAAAAATAGCCCTATCCCCTCCTCTGCCTCTGGCCGCGCCCACCATGCGTGAGAAAAAAAGGAAAAAAAGAAAAATAAGGAAGAAAGAGCCTATATACCAGTATGTATCTTTGAATGTATAGGCTATAGGCTACATTGACAGCAATGTCATGTTCATATTCGTAATAGAGATAGGATGTCATTTTAATTTAAATATAATTTTCTCCTCCACATAGCCAATAGGCAGTAATAATCAGTATACTGATACACTAGAATAAATTATATATTTATTTTGTTTTTTCCAAGTTCTATTCTATTCTATCATTGAAATAGAAATAATTAATAATGATATCTTTCTTTTCTTTTTTTCCAAGTTTAGTTCAGTTCTATCATTCGAATAGAAATCATTATATCTTTTTTCTATTTTTTTTTTAAATATATCTTCACTTTTATCATTTCATTTGAATAGAAATATAATGTGCATGTATAACCCGGTGTGGTTTGGAGGTGGAACGGAGGAGGTTGAGTATAGGCCTGGTTTGCTGATGGCTGGCTTCTCAGCAGGGACAAGAACAGTCAAGTTAGTTAGTTGGTTGGTGCCTCTTAAACAATTCATGTCAAGGACCCCTAAATTGAAAGTATTTGGATGCAGTATTTGCATTTGAGTATCTTTTAGGCGGTAAGAGAAGATTTGTTAAGATGTGTCTTTTTATTTATTTATTTATTTTTTATCTGAAAGCTCATCACATCGCAACACATTGTGTGAGTATAAAACTAAACCTCAGGTGTCTGTGCAGCCTGAAAATCTAGTTTAAAGTGGTTCCATTATGTTACGTTCATAATGGCACCGATGGTCCACATAGTCATATTATATAAAAGAGCTTAAGCAATGAATCCCACGCGCCCAATGACTCCTCTTTGAGAACCACTGGCAGTGGCTGGGATAGACCGCTTAGCATCTTATACCAATTGTCATCACTTGGTTTTAGTTTTGGTTTTCTTCTTCTCCTTCAACTGCTTCTGCTGTTGAAGTCGCTTGGCATAGGTCTGGGCCATGGAGTTAATGATGGAGCACACGATGAGGACGATGGTGGCCAGCAGCACCCACCCAAACACCCACTGAAGCCAGTTCCCGTTCAGGGCCTCTGTGCCTCCCTCATTACGCAGCTTCTTCCTCTGTGCCTCCAGGTACTGCCGGAGGGGCTTCTGGAGGGATGGTCCCATCCCGGGCACGGACCCTATGAGTGACAGAAGCTGCTCCACTATGTGCGTGCTGAAGACCATGATGACAAAAAGCTTCTGTATGTGCATCTTGACACAGACCTTGCCAATCAGCGTGGCTCCAAAGAAGGTCCAGAAGGGGACCATGTAATGACCACAGGTCATCCCGGCCAGGTCAAAGAAAGGGTTGGGGATTGACGCAAAAGCCAGGATCCCAAAGAACCCCAGTCTCTGCACCATATCTTTGACCCACAGCTTCGCTCTGGGGACACAGCCCCGGGCGGAATCCTGTTCGAGCATGTCCTCGAACTCCTCATAGTCCTCGTCCTCTGGATCGGTTCCCGAGAGGCGAGCCGCCCTGGCCATGAAGTACGGAGGCAGCTCCCCGATGGCGGTGCCAATGCCCCACATGCAGGCCTCCAGACGCACCTTGGACATGATGGACCAGACCGACATGCCCTCCGTCCCTACGACCTGGGGACAGATGACATGTTCTGGGTACGGAGGCTCGGGGAAGTCCGTGGAGCCACACTCGTAAGCCGCCAGGGTCACGCTTATTATGTGAGGACACAGATAGAGCAGGAAGGTGTGCACGCCAGTGCCAAGGCCGCACGACGACATGATGCCAAGGATTAACCAATAGACGCTCCAGTGAAACCTCTTTGCCAGGTAATGGACATGTGTCTGGTGAGCTCCTTCAGTGTAATAGGCGGTGTGGAAGGCGATGGAGACGACGGAACACACCCCCAAGAACAACAACGCCGTGCCACGTCTTTGCCTCAATTTTGACATCCACTCCTTTAGGTTGGTGACGGTCTCTAGGAGGAAATAGTGTAGTGTGTCGAACGGCCTCCTATACAAAACCAGAGACAAGCGCTCCTCCTTGTCTTTCTGTCTCCTCCTTCTGGCTGCAGCATCTCTGGATTTGCCCTTTGCTCCATTGGCTGCCATGTCAATCACGATGTAGTGGGGTCAGGTTTGACAGTCTTCAGTATACGTGACAAATTGTCCTCCACCCGATCTAATTAAAATATTTTAATGAAAGCCCCAATTTAATTAAAATGCTTTGATAAATGACCGTTAATAAGCCACAGAGGGAGTTGAGAGGATCCAAATCAGACTCTCACACAGGTAGTGGAAGCCTAACCCTGACAAAATGACCAGACAGGAACGGCGCTCATCAGTAAGATCACTGTCAAGGACGGTGGCTTGATGATCGAGCAATTATGGCAAGGGATATGTTATATATAGGCCACTGATGACAACATGTGACGTCAGTCAGGATGTGTACTTGTGTGTATACGTCATGGCTGGATACTTACTACTACATCAAGGCAGCTCACGCTACAGAAACAGGAGATAGCGGTTCTTGCCCATACATGAAGGCTACGGGTTGGCTTGTGAGACGGCCATTCTAATTTTAGTAAAACAATTATGAGCTCAGTAGCCTATCAATGATGTCATAATAACCCTATCCCAAATTTGTACAATCCAAGACCTATTGACTTCCATTATTATAATTGTCTATTAATTGAACAAATTAATTATTAATAAAGAAAATCACACCGTGTGAAGTGAGCGGGCGCTCTTATCATCATACATCATCTCATTCAGGCCAATCACATTTTGCGTCCTCACTTTTGTCTTCAATGTTATGTGCTTTACATACTACTTGTGTCTTCAATGTTTGTGTTTACACACTTTTGTCAAAGCTCGGCATAGGAGGGGTTAGCGCCCCTCAAAAAACTAATAATTGTTCATTTAATAAAATTATAGATTTAGTATCAATGCCTGTTTTAGGCATCTCAGTCATTATTGGTGAAACACAAGTTTTTCCAAAAGCTTTCAAGATAACCTATACAATATCTTCAAGCTCACGTGCCACAATTGCCACACATTGTGAGCTTGTAGATCTGCTATTTTCACTATTTTTGCACAATACTGCTTTTAGGTCCTACATGGAACAACATTCATCTCATGCTTTCTCTAATGCACAAATTGAGTCATTGACAATCATTAAAACTGGCCTAGCTTAATAGTTTATGTTCAATAAAAAAGCAAGAACATGTATGTGGTTTTCTTCTCTTATTCTGAGTGTTCTTTGATTGTGTCAGATAGTGTTGGCTATTTCTGTGTCAAAATCTCCTTTTTCATTGATGATTTGAGGCTATAATGTCTTACCGTCATGCAAGTTCGACTACAAGTTGCACACATTAACTATAGAAAGGTTTATTCTCTATTAGCATATTTAATGACCTGAAACCCTGATGACCTTGGGATAGATCACTGAGGATACGTCCCAGGTGCATCCATGCAATGTTTTTAGTTTTAGTTATTCTATTTATAGTGACTCATAGGAATAGATTACGTGACAACCAGGAATAGGCTGGTGACCACCGGAGAGACGGGTGACAGCCGAAATGTAGACGGCACCCGGGAGCAGTATGGGTTGGCGCCCCAGCCTGTGTCCTCCATGAGGAGGAAGCCCAACAAACCCTTGGTGAGGCCTTTAGGAGGGCCATTCAAGCCGCAAGCGGAGCATGCAGGCTGCAGCACCACCATTGCTCAGGTGAAGCCTGCTGAACCATTGCAGCTCAAGAATCCACCACTACTGGTGTTGGCAGTCTGGTGCAACACACAGGTCGTGGACCTGGTGAGAGCAGGAGTGGACCTGGTGGGACGTAGTTCCAATGGTTTGTATGGCCCTGGTCTTGCCCTAATGGGACTGATCGAGGGTAGCTACTGGGACGTAAGTCGGGACTTGATCACCCCGGCTGGGTCACCAGAGTGAGGGGTATGATGTTCGAGAGACTGAAGAATATTTAGGATCTCATAATTATACAGTGTTGCAAGGCCTATGTCACCGAAACCCTGATGACCCTGGGATCACTGAGGATACGTCCCAGGTGCAGCCATGCGATGTTTTTTAGTTCCAATGACCTAAAACAACCTTTCCGAAAACAGTTGCATACACTACTCAGTCATGGTGAACATTTATAGGCCATTCATTACCTAATTATGCACATTTCTCAATACAAAAATAACATTAACGTTTTTGCAACAATTTTATATTTCATACACTAGGCCCATGGATTTTCTATACATATTTTTGTAATCCAGAGGTAGGCCTATATGATCACGTATAACTGGTTATAAAATATAAATGGAACTATGGTTTTGTGCTGCTGCTGGTGTAATGATACTGGACACAACAAATGTTCCATGTGACAGAGGGGTCAAAGTTGAACAAA
Organism: Protomyctophum bolini; assembly: GCF_963924005.1. Taxonomy (NCBI): domain Eukaryota; kingdom Metazoa; phylum Chordata; class Actinopteri; order Myctophiformes; family Myctophidae; genus Protomyctophum; species Protomyctophum bolini. The sequence continues at coordinate 36,744,540 of NC_137875.1, forward strand.
AATTGCCTATATGGTAGAAAAGGGTCAACAATTCAAATGGTGCTAGTTTTGTGGAATTATATTTTTTTAATGCATGGCCCCCAGACCCCCCATTTCAAACAAAAGTCAATACATTACACGTGTTTACAACAGGGTCCACCATTTTCAATTCATCAGAACATTTAGAGACGTACAAATATACACTTCTATAAAAAAAATACAATCATATAACGGTAAGGAAGTAAAAAGGGAGAAACATAATAGTAAGGGGAGAAGGAGGTGGGAGGGACTGAGACTTTATTTATCGGGGCCAGTTTTGAATCGCAGCCATCCGTAGGTGCCCTTTGAGAGCGGTTTTGAAGGAGTCAAGGAATCAGAATCAGAATATCTTTATTGTCATTGTACAAGACAATGAAATTTATTTGCATCTGGCACTGGAAACATCATAAATACTAACAGATAGCTGGCAGAGAATTAACATTTTTACTCTTGAGAGCGTGAAATGAGTTAGATCTACAGTATGAGGTTCCATTTGGTTACCAACTCTCCATCATTTAGCTGGGGACCACCTGGAACCTCCTCAACGACCACTGGTGGTTCATCAGACCACTGGTTGAGAACAACTGACCAGCGGAATAGTGTCGCCACACAATTGATCATCTGTACGAGAAGACTATTATCTTCAATGGAATCTATATATTGCTACAATTCAGATAAATCTACTCACTTGGATATTATCCCAATTGTCTCTCTCTTCAGGGTTTCCGTGGAATTGTTGAAATCCTGGCACCACTGTGTAAATCGCTGTGACGGCCTTGTATCTGGCAGCAGAGAATGGTCATGACCATTGCGTGGAAATATTAGCTGAAGCAGGTACAGTACTAGTTATTTTTAAAATATATTTTTTATCCCACGATTTTGTAACCCATTTTTCACCCCTGTGTCAAGTGTGTCCAAGTTCCAAACAGAACTGAATGAGTCCAACCTCCTCCTAACAGGAACCAAGTTCGCCTTCCAACAAAACTGAATGAGGGCAATGTTCAACAGAAATGAATGAGTCAAATTCCCAGCAGAAGTTCACCTCTCATGATTCCTTAACTGTCCATCTAGGCTGGTTCGCATATTGAAAAGTGCTTCTTGGATGAAGGCGCCGCATACTACAGCCATGCAGACCACTGAGCAATCCAGCCAGAGCGGTCCCCTCAGAATTTGAGAATGAAGCCCGGGCCCACGGCCGAAGCTCCCTGGTTGCTGCTGGTCAGATGGAAGCCTCTGTCTTTGAGGTCATCGTCGCCCAGCTGACTGTAGCCCAGGCCTCCCTCGGGCAGGCGAGGACTGGTGCCTCTCTTCACCCTCTGCTGCTCGCTCTTGGCCGGCCAGGTGGGGAACATGGAGGGGTCGATGGGCAGCGGGGTTTCGCGGAAGTACTCGTGCTTCAGCGCCTCGTCCGACAGAATCCTCTTACTGGGACAATAGGTGAGGAACTTGTTCATGAGGTCAAAGCCTTGGTCGGAGAGCAGCACACCGAAGCCCTTTCGCAGGTTGTTGTAGGGGTACTCTGTGAAAGTCATCTTCTTCACAGCGGGGAGCTCGTTGTAGCCCGGCCAAATCTTCTCACTGGGCGACCCCAAATCCTTAAAGATCTTGTTAATTTGGTCAATTTCGCATTTTCCAGGAAAAAGTGGTTTCTGGGTGAGAAGCTCGCCAAATATGCAGCCCACTGACCACATGTCTACAGCTGTGGAGTACTCCTTGGCTCCCAGCAGCAGTTCTGGAGAACGGTACCACAGCGTCACCACCAAACGCGTGTAGGGCTTCAGCGGAGATCCGTATTCCCGGGCCAAACCGAAGTCTCCGATCTTGAGTATGCCTTTGTGACTCAGCAGCAGGTTGGAGGTCTTCAGGTCACGGTGGAGGATCCTGTTGTCGTGGAGATGGCGGACACCTCTCAGCAGCTGAATCATGAGGGTCTTCACTTCACCTGGTAAGAAAGGCTGCTTCATGGTCTCCATCAGACTATTGAGGTCATGCTCCACATAGTTCATAACAATGTAGATCTTGTCCATATTGCTTCCAACCACGATTTCCCTGAATGTGACGATGTTGGGGTGCTGTGCTTTCAGCATAGTGCTGATTTCACGGAGCTGGTGAAATTTCACGGTCTCCTTCTCCATCTTCAGCCTCTTCAAGGCTACAATCTCGTCAGTTTTTTTGTTTTTGGCTCTGTACACCACACCGTGCGTCCCCTCTTCTATACGGTTCGGACACTCGAACTCCTCAACACTGCGCCAGCCCTGTAGAGCGGGGAGATATTTGGGCAGCTCCTTCTTCAGCTCCCCGGGCGAGATGGATGGAGAGTCGGGGATGTAGTTCTCTTCGGGGGTCGGGGAGCGGGAGTGGGTCTGAGAGTGGGGGGTGGGGTCGGGCCTGTCCTCCTTGGAGACCTCGCTTCCACTTCTCCGTGGTTCGCTGTGCTCCGGTCTGTCCCGAGGGGCTCGGTTGGGACTGCGGCTGCGGTGGCTCTGTTTGGCCTTGTCTCCGTATTCCTCAGGCAGCGCCCCACGGTGGTTCAATGGCACGTCTCTGCGCGGTTCACGCACTTTGCGCCGCTCGTCCCCCCTCCACTCCCGCTCCTTCAGGTCTCTCTGCTCCTTCTGCTGCTGCTGCTCGCGGACTTTGCGGTCGCGCTCGCGCTGCCGCACCAGCTGCTCCAGGCGTTCCCTGTAGCGCGGAGAAGACTGCAATCCTGTCAAGAGACCTGAAAGAGACCCCTCTTCTCTCTGTCTCTCTCTGAGGGAGTGCGCTCTGGCCTGTTCCCTGCGCTTCTGTCTCTCCCAGTCTCGCCTGGCTTTGTCCTCCCGCTCTTTGTCTTTGGGCCGCAAGTGTTTTCCTGCTCCTTCTGCCGAGTGACTGCGATGCCGTCTTTTCTCTTTTCTCTTCTCCTCCTTTCTGTGGTCTGATTTTACTTTCCTCGCCACTTGCTGGGGAGGCTTGATTGCTAGTGAGTCATTCTCTTTTCCTCTGTCCTCTGTGGAGTCTTCCCGTGTGTATGGGCCCAGGGAATTACGGATCGTTATTACCATCTTCTGGTCCTGTAGTTCTCCTTCCTCCAGTGTGTCCCGCTTGCCTTCACGACCATCCGCCTGTGGAACAAGACACGAAGCAAAATCTTTCTGGCGCTTGGGCTCCATCTCCTCTTCGAGTTCCCTTCTGCATTTTTGGTGTGACATCAGCACAGCTGATGTCATCAGCTGTCATCACTCACTGTGTCATCAGCTGTCATCACTGTGACATCAGCTCAGCTGATGTCACAGTGATGACAGCGTTTGCAATAAACCCAAGCGTTTGCAATAAACCCAATATGTCCATATATAGGCATGTCACTGTGACTCAGACTTACTGTAACTATACAAACCCAATATGTCCATATATAGGCATGTCACTGTGACTCAGACTTACTGTAACTATACAAACCCAATATGCCCATATATAGGCATGTCACTGTGACTCAGACTTACTGTAAATATACAAACCCAATATGTCCATATATAGGCATGTCACTGTGACTCAGACTTACTGTAACTATACCAGTAAGACGCGCAAACGCGGGAAGCGAACGCAGCTCGTACATATTTGGGTTTTTTAAAGATTTATAGCACGCCATCACACTCATGTCACCATGACTCAGCCATAACCATATAAGGAGTCCCCAAAGCAGCTCCATATATGGGCACAAGTTGGACCACGCCATCACACTCATGTCACCATGACTCAGCCATAACCATATAAGGAGTCCCCAAAGCAGCTCCATATATGGGCACAAAAGCGTGACACACGGACACACAGACAGACAGACAGACAGACATGATCTGCTAGGTCTCATAGTAAGTGCTCACTGCTTCGCAATAAATGCACCATATATATGTGTGTCTCTGTCTGTACGTCTGTAATGCACGTAACTCGAGAACCGTTCGCCACACCGACTTCAAATTCGTTGAATTCGGGATAAAACATAGGCTAAGTAAAATATAGCAAAGAACTGCAACATGGGTACTGTAAAAATAACCTGTTACAATTACAACTGAAAAGATGCAATACTTTTAATGTGAAAGGAGAATAGCAGGGCTAGTTACTAGAAAAGAACAAAATAAAATCACACTTGTGTGCAGTGAGGGGTGCTTTTACCATCATATACATCATAATATTCCGTGCTCAGCGAATCAAATCATCACATTCATCACACACAAAAAAAACAGTTTGAGGTCAAATGGTCTGATGGTGGCCGAGTTATGCCCGGGACATACAAACACACAGTTTTCATTCATTTCATATATTATTTATTATATAATAAATAATAAAAAACAAAAAATCTTTCCGATTTATTGGCAACAACATACTGCTGAGCAACACCCACCTCCATGGTGAATTTCCTCCAGTTGTCAGAAATGTAACGTACGGTATACAGTAAATGCACTGAACACCCACCATACACCTCACTATATTAATTTCAAATACAGAATATAGTACCCTTCCAACCTACAGAGAAGCCTCCTAAACTTTTATTTTTTTAAATTACGTCTAATTAACTCTAATGACTTTTAATGTTTGTTTACAGCAGTAAACGTCCTGTGGGTCAATAGAGGCGAGGCTCCCCTCACTTTACACAAGTGTGATTTTTTTAACTGCCAAACTTCTTGCCTCTCTCCATTACATTGTTTATTTTTACCATTTCATTTTATACTGTTTGAGTACCCATTGTACCCGTCTGTCTGTCTGTGTCCCTTAGGTACACTGGCTCTCTACTCCAGTAATGTACAGTAATGCATGTAAAAGATACAATACTTTTAATGTGAAAGGAGAATAGCAGGGCTAGTTACTAGAAAATAACAAAATAAAATCACACTTGTGTATACATCATATACTGTACATCATAATATTCCGTGCTCAGCGAATCAAATCATCACATTCATCACACACAAAAGAAAACAGTTTGAGGTCAAATGGTCTGATGGTGGCCGAGTTATGCCCGGGACATATACAAACACACAGTTTTCATTCATTTCATATATTGGAGGGGCGCTATCCCCTCCAACATCTGGCATTTGAAATTACGTCTAATAATGACTAGTCATGACTCTAATGACTTACTTAAGACACTCCTGTGGGTCAATAAAATTTTTTAACTGCCAAACTTTCCACGTAATTACATTGTTTGTTTTTTACCATTTCATTTTAAACTGTTTGTTTGAGTACTCATTTTACCCGTCTGTCTGTCTGTGTCCCTTTTATGCTCATTATATGGAGATCTCTGTATCTTTGTATGCGTGTGTCCCTTTAATGCCCATACTTATGGAGATACGGTATCTGTCATTTCATGTATTCCAAATACACAGCAATAGATTTACCGAGTCCCGTATCAGAGGACTCCCTGACCTGGAACCCCATGAGCCATAGTACCAAAGCCCCCCTTTCTAAAGGAAGAAATACCCCCCCCCCCCTCCCCTTGTCTTCCTCACTGACCTGATGAACACGGACGCCTGACCTCCTGAGGTAAGATGGACATAACCAGAGAGGTTCCAGGAACGTCCGGGCACACACTTATATATATTTATATTTCCTTAAAATTTTAACACTGAACGTCTCTTAATAACAAATAATCATTTTGTTCTCGCCGGTCGACTATTTCCTTCATCCTTCTAGGACCTAAAAATATAGTCCTGGAGGGTGAGAACGAGGATCAGAAACGGTTCTTTTTAATGTTGCTCCTGTTCCATCCACAGCGGTCGACGCTCGGTACACACACCCTCTTCCCGCTCTCTTCCTCTCTCTCGTTCTCTCTCTCCTTTGTTTTCTCTCGCTCTCTCTCCCCACACCTATAGGTACATTAGGTACAAGAAACGTTTTTTTCTCCCCTTCCAAACCCCCCAAAGAGGATTCTCTTAGCAAACAATACTAGACTCGGTGTAGGCAAGTAGCTTTCTCCCCCCGATACGTAGTTACAACGACTATGTTATGGCACTTCATATTAGAATTACTTCCCCCTCTCTCAGTATGTACAACAACGAGGCACGCTCGCTCACACTCTCTCTCTCTCTCCCCACGCCTATGTGTACATTACATACAAGGCACAAAGTAAGGGACACAAATTGACAGGTGCGTTGCGATCGATGTGGTGTAACTGATCACACCACCTGCCATTTGTGTGCCCCATACATTTGTGCTTTCCAAAGGACGTTTTGATATGAGTCCTGCACTCATTCCGGGCCCCTCGCTGGAGATCCGGGTGCAGAAGTAGAGATATTTTACTAGATACACGATACACAAAATGAAATAGGTAACTGTGATTAAGGTGGTAAAATGTCAGAGAATGTGATGTTGTTATGGAGCACTGTAGGAAGAGGAAGATGCTCCACTGCATTGGTTCCCATAAGGACATCACTTCCCACAGTGTCCCTGATCTTGAGCCTGCACAGGTGGAACAGAGAGGGGAAGCCCTCTACACACACACACACACACACACACACGCACGCACGCACGCACGCACGCACGCACGCACGCACGCACGCACGCACGCACACACACACACACACACACACACACACACACACACACACACACACACACACACACACACACACACACACACGATAAGTGTCACTGTAAATGCTGTTGAAAGGCCAATAGTGTACGTATGTATATATATATATATATATAGAGAGAGAGAGAGAGAGAGAGAGAGAGAGAGAGATGATCTACTCTCTCACATGCACAAAAAAACAAAGAAAAGGAAACAATGGCAGAGTGCATTTCTAGTTATCATACAACAGCCAATCACGCCGGCCAATCACAATTTGCATCACTTTTCAGTCCTCACTTTTGTCTTCAATGAACTGTTTGACAGTTTCGTTACTTTTATTGAAAAAAAGCTGGGGAAAGGAGGGGCTTGCGCCCTAAAAAAATAATGGAGCAACAATTGATTAAATGAATATAGCACATAAGTGAATGTGTTGTACAAACCAACAGGCCCATCTGGTGTCCACGTACCATAGCATATCTGTCGCCCCTGTAGTATGTCCTTCAGTTCTGGCGACAGAGTAGTCCAATTGACAAAAGCCAGGAGATAGTTCAGCATCTTCGGGTCAATCCTTTTAAATCTAGAACAATTTATCAGTTGAGTCATTAATGCACATCAACGCTCGTCGTTCTAGCACAGTGGTTTTAAACCTTTTCACATCAAGGTCTTTATAGGTATTTCTCTTCATTAGGTATTTATTCGCCATTTGAGTCACGGACCACCATTTGATGAACTTTTGTCCCTCAGACCCAAGTCATATAGAATATTTTGTGCGATTATGAAATTATGACCGATATCTGATCTCCGATTATTTGCAGGGTCATATCTGCCGATACCGATTCTAACCGATTCCGGAATCGGTCAGATTCGCTATGGCCAGGGTTCATGGCCATAGCGTGTCTTGAGTGTAGAGGGTTTGATGATGTCAGACTGACATTATGATGGACTGACAACCATATATGGAGATCTAAGGGTCTCCATGATGTGACGTGTTACGTATTAGAGGACCACTTGGGCTTGGCCCAAAGCCTGTTCATAAAGTATTCAAATTTCAATGAATCAATAAATAGCATAATACTTTTCCAAGTGTCTGTTTTCACAACTGAATCACTACTGAATGAGATGAGTACACAAATTAAATGTAGATTTATTTTTAAATTGTATAATTTTTTGCTGGTGAAAACCGATTAAATAATCTGTGTTATTTTGAGACCATTCCGATACCGATATGGCATTTTTTATGGCCAATATGGCCAATTCCGATTATGCAACCAATTAATCGTAAAAAAAAATATATATAGTTGCATCCCTATGTGTCTCTTACAGGTTAGGCAGCAGGAGCACAGAGGGGTCCAGTCCAGCTGTCAGAAGGTTGGGGAGCCATTGGGCTGCACTTTCTGAATTTGCGGCAGCAACATTCTGCAACGCCTCAAGCTCCCTGGAGTCAAAGAGCCCCTTAGTATTGTCCTGTTGTTTTCTGTCCATTCTATATTGGAACAGTGACACTAGGCTGGTTTCTTTAAGACACACGTGCCATGAGTCCCTGGTCATCCTTGCTCCTGCGGCCATCAGAATGTGCACTGGACGTCTGTGAAAGAGAGCCGATACAGCGCCGTCAGTGAAATGTAAAGAAAAAAGTATCTGGATTCAATTTCAGTTCTACTTCATCCTTGCTGAATGCCAGGCGCTATAGTTCCGTGGCCATAGGAAATGTTATCTTACAATAAATGCACCAAATCTCTGTAGTCTGTATGTGTGTGTGTGTGTGTGAGTGTGTGTGTGTGTGTGTGTGTGTGTGTGTGTGTGTGTGTGTGTGTGTGCGCGTGTGTGCGTGCGTGCGTGCGTGTGTGTCTATGAGTGTGTACGTATGTGTGCACATCTGCAATCCATGTAACTCGAGAACCGTTCATCCTACCGATAAATGAAGTAATGCAGATGTTTAACAACGAGTTAAAGATCCATAAGGGTCCATTCGGTTAACAACTCTCCATCATCATTTAGATGGGGACCACCTGGACTCCCTTGAAGGACCACAGGTTGAGAACCACTGCTCTAGCATGTAGTGTGTGTGTGTGTGTGTGTGTGTGTGTGTGTGTGTGTGTGTGTGCACGTGTGTGTGTGTGTGTGTGTGTGTGTGTGTGTGTGTGTGTGTGTGTGTGTGCGTGTGTGCGTGCATGCGTAAATGTGCAGGTAAATTTTTTTTAAAGCACACTTCTCGGTCATTTTATTAATCCTAAAGGCGACGACAGTATAAAACAATAGTAGGGGTGCGATTATGAAATTATGACCGATATCTGATCTCCGATTATTTGCAGGGTCATATCTGCCGATACCGATTCTAACCGATTCCGATATTATACAGAGGACCACAATGGAAACAAGCCTATGCCCTATAGGGGCTTGGCCCAAAGCCTGTTCATAAAGTATTCAAATTTCAATGAATCAATAAATAGCATAATACTTTTCCAAGTGTCTGTTTTCACAACTGAATCACTACTGAATGAGATGAGTACCGTAATTTCCGGACTATAAGGCGCACCTGAATATAAGCCGCACCAGCCAAATTTAGGGAAAATCGTATACAAGCCGCACCGGACTATAAGCCGCAGGTGGCCCCCTAGTGGCCTTTACGTTAGCTCAGAGCCTTAGATGGCTCTGCGTTAGCTGTAAAAATCCATAGATAAGCCGCACCGTTGTATAAGCCGCAGGGTTAAAATCATGGGTAAAAAGGTGCGGCTTATAGTCCGGAAATTACGGTACACAAATTAAATTTATTTTTAAATTGTATACATTTTTTGCTGGTGAAAACCGATTAAATAATCTGTGTTATTTTGAGACCATTCCGATACGGATATGGCAATTTTTTATGGCCAATGGTAAAAATAAAAATAAATAGAATTGTCAATAGTTGCATCCCTATGTGTCTCTTACAGGTTAGGCAGCAGGAGAACAGTGGGGTCCAGTGCAGCTGAGTTTTCAGCAGCAACTTTCTGCAATGCCTGGAGCTCACTGGAGCCAAAGAGCCCCTTAGTCTTGTCCTTGTCCTCCTGTTCTGCTCTTTTGTAGTGGATGAGTGGTGACAGGAGGCTGGGTTCTGTTAGACACACGTGCCATGAATCCTTGGTCATCCTTGCTCCTGCGGCCATCAAACTGTGAAATGGACGTCTGTGAAAGAGAGCCGATATAGCGCCGTCAGTGAAATGTAATTTTTTATTTATTTATCTGGATTCAATTTCAGTTCTACTTCATCCTTGCTGACTGTCAGAGGCAGTGCTTTAAGCACTGAATACGTCCCTTTGCGCATGCGCAGTTCGAGTATTTTATACGAATAACGTCACTTGTGACCCGGGGATGACCCAGAAGAGGCTATATCTCACGGTGGTCACCAAGGGTTCTGTCCCTAATTTCTTCTTGCGCACATGCAGGTTGCAAAATATGCATTGAGTTGCATTATTATTGCAAATCTACCTTAAAAAGGCGCTATAGTTCCGTGGCCATAGGAAATGTTATCTTACAATAAATGCACCAAATCTCTGTAGTCTGTGTGTGTGTGTGTGTGTGTGTGTGTGTGTGTGTGTGTGTGTGTGTGTGTGCGTGCGTGTGTGTGTGTGTCTGTGAGTGTGTACGTATGTGTGCACGTCTGTAATCCATGTAACTCGAGAACCGTTCATCCTACCGACTTCAAATTGGACACATGAGCTAATGAGCATAAGGGCTCCATTTTCGTCTGATCTTTCTAAATACGAAATTAGGGCTTTCATTTGGTATATAGATCGTGCGTGTAGGGCAGGCCGTCTCTACGGAATGGTATGAAGCGAAAAGGAAAGTACAGTATTTGGTAAATACATTGCATTTGCTGCTGATGAACTGAAGCAAATGGAATCGCGCATGCTGCACAATGCCTGGTTCCAAATAACTTCTTTGACTATACAATTATATGGACACAAGGTTATGTGTGCCCTAGGCAGAGAACCAAAGGCTGGGCCTGGATGGATTCAAAAAACTAATTTTTTGAACAAATTGCCTCAACTCATGCATTAATTTGAATGTCCAATGGTCATCAAAGGCGTAAGAAGAAATGCCACCCATTGCCTATAGCGCCAGCAGGAGGCCACAATAGAGGGTATGTGCGTAACATCATCATCATACCGAGAAGTTATGCGGGAACAGCTACTGAGTGGCAAAAACTACTTTCTGGCCTTGACAGCTCATTGATATACACAGAAAAGTCCGATTGCATTAAACAAAGTTAAACTACGTTAAACTCACTTTGCCACTGACTTTGCCACTCCATTTGTCATTCGTTTTCTGCAAGTGCATACGGCATACCCTCTATAGCCTGACCTGGCCTGTTGGAGACCTGTGCTCCGAGGAGCACTTTTTCTAGTTTATTAATGAAATACAGATGCCAAGTGTTTAGTACCTGATGGATTCCAAGCCAATCATATCTCCTTGAGACAACACTAAGGAGAGTGGTGAATCCAACCCGTACATGTTCCTGCAGTCCTGGCCATCAGGACTAAAGCCCTCACTGAGCAGCAGCTCCAACATTGGTGGATTATCCACAGCCGCGTACAGTGGACTCACCATTCCGTCACTGCTGTCAACAGCACGGTCTGTCACAGCAATTAGCATTTTAAGGATGCTGGAGAGAAAGAGAAAGTACACAGAGTTATACCTACTGTAGGCCTGTCACAATTATTTGAGATAATCACAATTATTTTGGCATAATCGTCAATCGTTTCCATGTTGAAAATGTCCATTTTCAAACTGTCCATACATTTTCAACAATAGCAGAAATGGCAGATTTACAAGATTGTAAGCGTGTAGATCAACTATTTGTGTTATTTGTAATAAAATATATATTAATAAATAAAGAAATAAAGATATTAATAAAAGGAAAGAAAGAATTCAAGAAAATATTAAAAGATTAAATGTGGGGTTGCGTCCATGAATACAAACATGGCCCAATTTGGGCCAGTATGGAAACTCTAACAGATCTCTCTAGTGGCCATGTTGTGCTCCACACTGCCAAATAGTAATTCCATACGCTCTAGCAATCCAGTAATTGATTTTGTAGATTTATTTTATATTAAAAAACTTGCTGCCCCATGTTTTCATGTCACTACCAAAACAGAAAGAGTTTAAGTCCATAGATGGAGCCTTGTTTAAGCCACACCCCCACACTCTTCACCAAGAAGTGACATAGACTTCATGTTCATCATGGCTAAATGATGAGTAGCTAGTTTACTTCAGTCTGAAATTAATGTCTTCCAAAGTCTGAAAATCAGTGTGTGGTTTTAAGGAGTGTCACTACCGAAACACAGAATTTCTCATAAATTATAAACTATTTTGGTTTTTCAGCTAAATGTGATGTTTCTATCCATGTACATCAGTTCAAAGCCATTTTTTGCCTAGCATTGTAGAGTTAAGCTAAAAACTAGATAAAGTTCTCACTACCGAAACAATTCATCACTACTTAGTGACATGATTGTTTCAGTAGAAACAAAATTGGATGTTTATGCTTTTTAATGTACTTAATTCTAGTAATTAGTAAGTAGTAGCTTAAGCAAATGTAAAGCATCTTATGAGTTAATATTTAGCAAAATAGTTAAGTGACTATGGCAGTAAGACGCCTGAGGGCGACCTTGCACTAAAGGGAGAGGTCGCATGCACACATCCGCCTGGGTGACAGCAGACTGCTGGGCGAGTGCATAAAGACAAGTATTTAAAACCTAGACACCCTGATCTAGGCATCGGTGGGATGGCACTAAAGTGGTTCTCCTCCTACCTCACCGACCGGACCTACAAGGTTTCTTGTAAAGGTTTGCTATCATCCCCCCGAACTCTCCAAACTGGTGTCCCACAGGGATCTGTACTTGGTCCCCTCCTTTTCTCAGTGAACACTAATTTAAATCCCTTGGCACTATCATCTCTGCTCACAATATATCCGATCACTGCTATGCAGACAACTGTTTCTATCCTTCCCCCGCTCTGCCACTTAGGTGGAAGAGCGCATCACTGCATGCCTGGCTGACATCTCACAGTGGATGTCTTCCAACCACCTCAAGCTGAATCCAGACAAGACTGAGCTTCTCTTCTTCCCAGCTAAGCCCTATGCAGGAGCTAACTATTTCCGTAGACAACGCCCTTGTAAAGTCTGTCCTAACAGCCAGGAATCTTGGTGTTGTCCTGGACAGTCAGCTCTCGTTCAAAACACACATCACAGTGGTCACTCGATCCTGTAGGTTCACACATACGACGAATCTTGTCAAAACTTGACTTTTGTAACTCCCTCCTTACTGGCATACCGGCATGTGCACTTAAGCCTCTCCAACTGATCCAAAATGCCAAAATTCTCACGTCTCCCCCCTTCTCCGCTCCCTCCACTGGCTCCCGGTCGCTGCCCTAATGTGAGATCTATCAGGTCCTCTGACAAGGGCCTTCTGAAGATTCCTATACGACCAAACTCGTAACCAAGGTTTTGCTTTATATAAAATGTACTTACTTATTTACTGCGCACGCACGCACGCACGCACACACACACACACACACACACACACACACACACACACACACACACACACACACACACACACACACACACACACACACACACACACACACACACACACACACACACACACACACACACACACACACACACACACACACACACACACACACACACACAAACTTATTTTTTTGTGCTGACTTACTTCTTGTTTAAACCCTTGACAGCAGCATGAATGGGAAGTTTTGGCCAAACGCGGCTGCAGCGAAGGTTTGGGTTGGCCTTGTAGTTCAGCAGAACCTCTACACACTTGTCACACTGATTCGTTGTGGCGGCCATCAACGGGGTAGTGAAGTCAGCTGCCCGGGTATTTACGCATGCACCTGCAAGTCAAGTTTGGGTAAAATGGGTTACACGGTACAGTATATATAGTAACCAGTAAGATGTGCACGCATTTGCCTGGGTGACGGCAGACGGCAGTGACGGCAGACGGCGAGCGCTGGAACTTTGGCATGGGGGGGTCAGATAAACTTAATTAATTCTGTACTGGCAATAGTGTCTTGAGTGGCCCAGGCGGTGGCGTAACTGTCTGGGCACCCGACTGGCAATCCAGTCGCAGTGTGCCGTGGGTTCGACTCCCGAGCCCGGCACGGCCTTTACTGCATGTCTTCCCCCATCTCTCTCCCGTTTCCTGTCAGCCTACTGTCTGTCCCTTCAAAAAACCAATAAAAGGCGTAAGCCGCAAAAAATATATCAAAACAAAAAGAAGAAAATAGTGTCATGTTTGATGAGGTCAGATCAACATACAGTATGGAATGTCAGAACAGGTCAGTTTCATATATGGAGATCTAAGGGTTCGGCAGGGAAAAGAGACCTTTTAGTTTTTACAGTACAATAATGTTTCAAGTTTACACATGTATACAAATAAACAGGCCAACGGCATAATCAATATTAGTTTGCCTCTTCTACAAAAATAAAAGTTACTGTCGCACGTGCCAAGCTGTCATTCTCTTGTATTATATCGTACTTGTATTATTTATTTATTTCCCACCACAGAGTAACCTCGTGGAAGACTATCCAGCATGTATCTTCCACCTCAGAACTCTGGTAAGGCCGACATTGTCGGTAGGCCAATCAGAGGTAGGCGAGGCGTTACCATGTCTATGCTCGGACGTAGAAAAGATATATGCATTATTATCTTCTGTAAGCATGTTCTACTTATACAGTATGTGGACCAATATTCTAGACCATTGGTAGGAACAGGCGGCCCATGATATCTGGCCCACCAAATTATTTTGTCAATTATCTGAATGATTGTCCCACATTGGTATGCACTGATGAAATCAGGTAGGATGAATGCATAGTTCTCTATCAACTCTCTATCGACTTTTGGATGAAAAACGTCCCCATGTTTAAAAGAAACATCCCAAAACTAGGTTTCACATGCTAATCATTGCTATAGAGTGTAACAGTTCAGTAACAGTAGCCTATCTCGCCAGCTCTTTGGGAAACAGAAAATACACCTTCAGGAAGGGGATACCAGAGAGAACTAATTCACTCAGTGATGACACAAAAAGATGAGCAGACAAAATTGGAACTGGGAAAATTGAAGGTGAGAGATGTGTACTCTTTTCTGATTGGCTGACAATTTATACTAAAGATCTAAAGAGAGAGGGATACTCCTGTTACTGAACTAACACTACTGTATAGCAATGATTACTATCAGATTATACAGCTTTAACCTTTTAACAAAATACCCTCATGAAATAAATATCACTTAACCTACATTTTAAACAAATATGCTTATAATGTGTGTGTGTGTGTGTGTGTGTGTGTGTGTGTGTGTGTGTGTGTGTGTGTGTGTGTGTGTGTGTGTGTGTGTGTGTGTGTGTGTGTGTGTGTGTGTGTGTATGTATATATATATATATAATAAAAGCTAATAACTAGTACCTGCTTCAGCTAATACTTCCACGCAATGGTCATGACCATTCTCTGCTGCCAGATACAAGGCCGTCTTCTCCTTCGCGTCACAGCGATTTAAACAACACAGTGGTGCCAGGATTTCAACAAGTCCACGGAATCCCTGAAGAGAGAGACAATTGGGATAATATCCAAGTTAGTAGATCTATCTGAATTGTAGCAATAGATTCCATTGAAGATAATAGTCTCCTCGTACAGATGATGGGGTCATGTGTGTGGCTACACAATACACTATTCTGCTATAGGACAGTTGTTCTCAACCAGTGGTCTGATGAACCACCAGTGGTCCTTGAGGAGGTTCCAGACCAGTTGGTCTCCAGGTAAATGATGGAGAGTTGGTAACCAAATGGAACTTATACTGTAACTCTTGAGAGTGTGAAATGAAACCAAATGGACCCTTACGGGTCCAGGGTTGAATTAGCCTATTTTTAAACATCTGTATTACTTACCGTAATTTAGTAATATGCAATTAGAGAATGTAGAAGAATTGTTATTTTGCCTGTGATCTCTCCTATAGTACCACTTCAATACAGATGGAATTGTGGGCAAAATGTTTTGGGTCTGAGAGGTTCAATCTCATCAAATGTGGCTGTGGCTCAAATGCCAAATAAATAATGGACGTTGATATGAAAAACCACTGTGCTAGGACAAAATCTATATTTGTAAAGCTGTTCCTCAACTTACTGGGTTTAATATCAAGTTGGCTTGTGTAGATCACACAGGATATAGGGCCATGCTGTATTAGTCTGTACTTGTATTTATTTACCTTTTCTGCAGCGTAATGAAGAGAAGACCGGGACTTGGCATCTGTTGCGTTGACATCTGCCCCTTTCTCAATAAGCAGCTTGACCATGTCCAGGTTGTCAACTCTGACGCCTATGAGCACACTTTAACATAATGAGAGCAATCCTAAAAATAACAATCAAACTTTTTTATATCTGCGGACCTGAATCTTACCCATGTGGAGTGGAGACAATCCTGTTTTGTCTTTGAGGTTAATGTTGCCGCCTGCCTTCAGGAGGAGTTTGACAACCTCATGATGGCGTTTACGCACAGCCAGCAAGAGTGCAGTGCAACCATCTTTAGTGTTCCAGTTCACATATTCACTATTGGTGCTGTTGGAGGCTGTTGCTGGGAAATTAATAATTATCCAGTCAGAGAAACAGAGTTGTTAATTAACATATTGCAGAATGGATACAGTTCAAGGAAGGTACAGTTGATACAAAAGCTCTTATAAGCTGTTATTAAGAGTATAAAACCTTGTTTACATCAGGGTCCTCCATTTTAAATTAATCAAAACAGTTAAAGACAGATATACATAAAATACACGGTTAGAAAAAAGGGAAAACGTGTACAGGATAGAAAAATCGTGTGAAGTGAGGGGCGCTGTTATCATCTTCCAACATCGCTACCAATTTACAGTATACATATTTTATGACGTAATTATCAGACAAAACAAACATGGACAAAACAAACATTAAACTCTGTTCATTGTTAATGGCATTTAATGTTTGTGTTAGTGACAAAACAAACATTAATCTCAATGGCGTTTTTATTTATTTAAGAAAAAACATATAAACATAAACATTAAACCTGTATAGGAGGGGCTAGCGCCCTTCAAAAATAGAGGCTTTTACTCTTTTACAGGGGCCAGTTTTGAATTAGCCGCCAGTCAGTCTTTGAGAGCGGTTTTGAAGGAGGCTAGGGATTCACATTTCTAATGGCTTTCTGTTCATTTGTTGAACAACTGTGTTTGTTAACCAACTGTGTTGTGCTCACACTTTGTTGACATTAAGGAAGCTATACGGGTAGGCAGAGGTTCCAATTGGAGCTACCTAACCAAACTGCTCACCCTGCTCTGGAAACACTAACCTTCTCCAACTCCCAACTCCAACTCCACGCTCAAAGGGTGCCACTCCTCCTCATCGGGGTGCAGCTCTCCCTGACCACCACCTATAGCACCACATTGCAGGCACCACATCATTAATAAAGCATGAAGTAGGCTACTGTATACGCCAGGCTTTTAATGAGCATATGCTAAAGCTTAATTAATTTACAATCACATTCACAGCTCACTTACCGAATGTGGACAAAATATCTTTTACACAATCTATACGTCCAGCACCTGCTGCCTCATGGAGAGGTGTGCGACCACGACAGTCGGAGAAGTAAATGCCGACTTCACTTTGTTGAATTAAACTGCGCAGCAGCTTTGTGTCCCCACTGGCTGCAGCCTGTTGATTGAATTTGAAAACTAATGTAGGCTACAGGATACAAAAACTGTGAATCGTTATAACCAGAAAAAGCACCAAGACTTGTTTACATGATAAGGGTCCTCCATTTTCAATTAATCATGTAACAATTAAACCTATTATATTCATTTCAATGCCCCAAAAAGAGACAAAACGAGTTCGGAATTAAAATTAAAATGATATAATCAATCATAAAGGGATTACTGTACACACGTGATGGTTCCATTTTGGTAAATAAAAGTTTGTTAACATTTTTGCGTTCGCATCAAAAACCGTTAAAAGAGACTTTGTTATTATAATGCCCATACCAAGTTCATGTTTCTCCAATTTCTCCAAACAAACTCCCAAGAAAATGTCTAAAACAAAAATTGAAGATCTTTCCTTGCCAGATGATGATCGCGTATGACCATATAGATATAGAAAGGCTAGATGGCTCAATGCGGAATCTCTGTCGTAGTGGCGGCCATCTTGCTTCGACTACAGTACTAGCTCTACAATGTTCTATGGCAGCTCAAACTAAAATAGTCATATAACTCGCTCAAATCTTGACGGATTTACAAACGGGTTGGTTTATTACAAACGTTATCAACGTGGCTATGATTCAGGACAGGATCTGCTTAATGTATTAAAAAAAAATATATAAACGTATTTTATGTTTCAAAACGGATGTTCTAGGCCTACTTTCCTACTAGGCTGAGGAATATAATTATCCCACCCTTTTCACATTGGCCTATTATAGCGCCACCGACAGGGGGATTTTTGCAAAACACATTTTTGGAACAAAATGCCTCAAATATAAAAGCATATAGGCCTAAGTATGCGGACGTCTCTGACGTTTATAACAAACCAAACCTGAAAATCGGTTCACAATTGAGCAAGTTAAGGTGATTAAAAAACTTCCATCTCAAAAGTGATGGAAAAAATTGTCTATATGAACAGGCTGAAAAGTATTTTGCCACAAAAAAATGAATCCCAATCTGGGCCTCTGGCTTCAGAACATCCCACTCCACTGACACATGACAACATGGTGGATGCTGGCAAATACTGCGGCATAAAAATTAAGTGAAAAAATGTTCGCTCTGAAAGAATATATATTCAAAGATTTGCGCCACGTTTTCACGAATTAAAAAAAATAGCAGATCTACAAGCTTGTAGCATGGCACTCAGTGCCACGCTATGAGCTTGTAGATCTGCTATTTTTCAACAACTAAAGAATAACATAATGCTTAAAACAAGAAGGGGTTCCTGTCCAGAATGGGTTAAACAGGGCTGACAACTTTTCAGAGACTGAACACAGCAATTTATTTTGTGGCCTGTTCGGGGGTTTTGTTAAAACTTTGCATGAGAGTAACGATAAAATCACTGAAAATAGGCAAAAGTCAGATGTTTCTTTAATAAATAAAAGCCCTGGTACAGTGGTCTTTAAAATGCCATAAAACAATCACAATAATACCAATAAAACTATGTAACACTTCTAGATAATGAACTAAACTAAAAGTTAAAAATGTTACGTGAGGAGGGGACACGACAAGGAGACGTTCAGGTCCAGGGAAATCCTTCTGGTCACGGCCACGCACACCCGGCGGTATCTGCAAAATAAAGGCCACCTAATTAGACTGCCACTCCCCACACTCAAGATGCACACATGTTGCAATTGTTTTTTATCAATCAACCTCTGATTTGGTGTCAGTCAGTGGACAAGAATATAAAGGCAACAAAAACAACATACAAAACCAAACTAAAATGCTAATGTTACAAAAATTAACTAAAGCAAACCCAAATCATAATATCTATATTCCACCAGCAGGAACTTTAGAGCGAGCTACAATGTTTACAAAAGCACTGGCATATAACCTGCACCACAAAGGCATGGGAGGTGTTGGTAAGTACCCATTTGGGATTTGGGTGCAAAGTGAAAAATATTACAAATGGTGGCCTTGAACAAAAAAAGAACCCCATAAAGATATCTCTCATGAGTGACATCACCCATTTTAACCACTTTGTGAATTTATTCTCACATTAACATGGCTGACATTTCCACAGGCCCAATGTTATAGGAGCACAGTTCTTTGTTGTGGCTGTGATATATAAGATGAATGGCTGAACAAACTATTCACAATTATTGCACATCAACTCCTGTACAGTAGGCTACAATGGATAGCAGAGTAGCATCATGATGTCACCAACATAATTGTGTTGTATATTCTTGTACAAATTCTGTTTTGACTAAACTGAAATCCATCCATCTGTGTTCTTCTTTCCTGGAGAGGTACATCATGTAATTGCCACTACTCGGCACCTCTTCAGGCAAATTTGCTTCAGCTACCACAAAAACATAACATTTTGAGAGAGTACAGTCCAAGGTTTCCAACTAAGCCTTACTCTGAGTCCAGTCACAACTCACAACCATACTATCCTCCTACTCCAAGCTAGTCACAATGCCTTCTACTACTGTGTCACTTGGGGGCAGTACAGCACTAGTCAGGAATATTTCCCTGGAGAAGGAAACTGCTACCAAAGAGAGACAGAAAGTGTCATATGAGACATGTTTTTGAATCATCACCTTCAGCTACAACAGCTCTCCTCAGACCCAAGATAAAGCGTCCGTGATGGAAAGCCTGTCCACACTGGATGTTTGTCCTCCTGAAGGTACCAGACTACTACTCTGCATGTTCAGTTCACACAGCTGTTCACTTGGAGGGCATCCAGCGATTCCAGACACACTGAGGTTGACAGAAAGACATTAAAGAAAAATATGGAAGATTACTCTAGGCATTTAACATTATGTTTCAAAACATTGTCGTCAACATTATTGTCAACAATTAAGCAATTGCTCTCCCCTCAATCATTCATCCAGACTTTTTTTGTTGTTGCATAAATGACACCTCTCGTCACGTAACTGTATCACAGATATACTCACAATGTCATTTTAGTATCACATGTATGTGATAGGTAGGTGTCGACACCTACTGTAAGGTTTTATTGCCTATGCATGGTGTCGGCAGTGAATAAACCGAGTTGAGTGAACTCAGAGTTAAAGAGTGAAGTAGACAGTTCATAGAACTTGCCTGGGCTAGGAGGAGGAAAACCTAGTCTGATTGGAGTGAAGCTGTGCTCAAGAGTTCCCAAGAGTTCCCAATGCAGCTATGCCCAAATATGGAGCTGAGTGATTTGTTTGTGACTGTATGGAGCTGTTTGCGCCTGATGGCCATGACGAGTTAGACAAACACTCCATATTTGGGCATAGCTGCATTGGGAACTCTTTATATGGTTATGGCTGACGTGTTGTGGTGACATGAGCATGATGTCAAATGTCCTCCCTCAAGCCAATATTTAATACAGGAGATTTTGTGCTCTCTCATAGCCATCATGAAGCTTGAGTTGTGCAGTTTCAGCGGGTATAAAATATACCCTGGCCATGGCAGCCGATACGCCAGGATAGATGGAAAGGTGTTCCAATTCTTGAATGCCAAGTGTGAGGCTGCTTTCCTGGCCAAGAGGAGCCCAAGACAGATCAGCTGGACTGTCTTGTACAGACGCAAGCACAAGAAGGGCCTGTCTGAAGAGGTGTCAAAGAGGCGTACGCGCCGTGCAGTGAAGTTCACGAGGGCCACCACTGGGATCTCTCTGGCTGAAATCATGGCCAAGAGGAACCAGAAGCCTGAGGTCCGTAAGGCTGAGCGTGAGCAGGCCATCAAGGCTGCCAAGGAGTCCAAGAAGGCAAAGCAGGCAACAAAGAAGCCCTCTGCAACCAGTGCTAAGGCCCCAGCCAAGACTGCCCCAAAACCCAAGATTGCAAAGCCTATGAAGGTGAATGCACCTCGTGTTGGAGGAAAACGCTAGAAGCTGTTTATTTTGGTTGTGAAAAAAAACCAATAATCATTTATTTTTAACAATGAAACACTTTAGTCCAACCACAGCAGGTGTGCCAAAAGGGTAGATTGCGATCTACCAGTAGATCACAAAGGCTGTGCAGGTAGATCACATGACATGCCCCTAAAGAATATTTAATTTAAATATATATATATATGTTTTGGCATCTGCCACTTGAATTAAGTTGACTTGATTGACTGATATAAAAAAGGGCCTGTCAGCTCAAACCCATAATGCAATACTTTGTTTTCAAGAGTGTTGCTGTGCACAAAATCCACAAATGTCAGTAGATTACAAATGAAATACAAAAAAAATTACTCTAGGCCTACATAGCCTATTCCAATTCTCCCCTTTCCCATTCCAAGTGCAGTTAATATTAGCCTAATTACTATAAATGTAAAGGTTTTACTTTGCACAATCAGTCAACATTTCAGAATTCTTCCCTAAAAAAAGCCTTTAATGTGAGAGTGTGTGTACCAAATTTGGTGCTTTTTTCCACCGCGTAACGATTTTAACCATGTTATGACGATAATACCCCCTACTAATAGGCTTTACAGTGACGATGAACCACGTGACCGGGCTCTTTTCTGCCTCCTCAATGTCGTAACTCTGTCTTACTCTATGGGCGCGTTCGGAAATGCGCCCTGAACGCACTGGTGTGCTCTCTTGTCGTTCGTTTATTCAGTGCACTCAGTGCGTTGTCGTTCGAAAATCCAGTGCGCTGCGCACCGGGTGTGCTGAGTGCACGCACTGAGCAACCCTACCCTCAGGGTAGGGTTGCTCGGTGTGAATGGTGTGCTTACGTCACAGCTGTGTCTCTAGCGCTCCCAGGTGGCGTTCTGTACCTAGGTACAGAACGCACACAGTCAGTGGGCAGCGCTGTGATTAGCCCAAGGCTATAGTGCCTACTTTATACATTCTCAACTTCGCCGTCATCCTCGTCGCTGTCCACTATTGCAACAACAACAACGGCTGAACTTGCCAACAGAGAAACAACTGTAGCCATCGCTTCTGCCATGTTGCTCTTCTACAGTAGGCTAGGCTACTTGCTTGTGAAGTTGTACTGTGAAGTTGTACTGTGCTGCGTTTCTCGTTGGCTGCAGAGACTCGAGTTTTAGTGCAGGCGTAGGATCAAAACAATCACAAACGTGCACGCCCCCTACAGGAAGGTGTGTTTGGTTGTAACTGGTCGTTCGTAAATAAGGCACACTGAACGCACTCTGTGACGTCACCGCCCACCACACTCAACAAACTGACCACATTCCCGGTGCGCATTTCCGAACGCGCCCATTGTCTCTGCCCCCCATACTTGCTCTACCCCAGTGACGTCACTGATGATCTCATCTGTCACTGATGATGTCAACCCAATGTATAAATACATGACATGGTTGACTTCCTTCACATAATCTCATATTCACTGATAGCCTGGTGGAAGCTTGTGCAACAGTATAAGCGAGAGTTCACTTGGTTTTATTTGACCAAAGCATTTACAACATGGCCAAAAAGTGTTCCAATTGTGAGAAAACCGTGTTTTGGGCTGAGGAGGTGTCATCATTGGGGAAGGCTTGGCACAAGTTGTGCCTGAAGTGTGACCGTTGCAACAAGCTTCTGACGGCAGGTGGTCATGCTGAGCACGATAGAAGGCCCTACTGCCACATGCCATGCTACGCTGCCCTCTTTGGGCCAAGTGGTGTGAACATTGGAGGGGCATTGGCAAGTTCCTATACTCCGATGAACACCAGCAATCCTGCGGCTGTGGACATCGCACCCATGAAGGCTGAGAAGAGAGTACCTAAGGCACCAGCAAAATCTGGCAACCTGTGTCCCAGATGCAACAAGAACGTATTCTTTGCTGAGAAGGTGACATCACTGGGCAAGGACTGGCACCGGCCCTGTCTGAGCTGCGAAAGGTGCCGCAAGACCCTGACTGCTGGCAGCCACGCAGAGCATGATGGCAAGCCGTTCTGCGACATCCCATGCTATGCTGCCCTCTTTGGGCCAAGAGGTGTGAATATTGGAGGGGCAGGCTCCTATATATATGATAGTCCTGGGAACAACAACCCTGCTGCTGTTGACTACTCAGCACCCAAGGTGGCGGACAAGAAAGCTTGTGTACCTGAGGAACCAGAAAGAGATGAAGGTGCAGGCCCCCAAATGGATGATGATACCCCTGTGAACAACCCTGCTGCTGTGAACTCAGCACCCAAGTCTGAGGAGAAGAGAGCCTATGTACGTAAGGGACCTGAAAAAGCTGGGAGCAGCACCACTTTCACTTTCCTTGGTGAAACCAACCTTTGTCCCAGATGCAACAAGAAGGTATATTTTGCTGAGAAGGTGACGTCACTGGGCAAGGACTGGCATCGGCCCTGTCTGCACTGTGAAAAGTGCAGGAAGACTCTGGCTCCGGGCAGCCACGCAGCGCATGATGGCCAGCCGTACTGCCACAAGCCGTGCTACGCTCATATGTTTGGGCCCCAAGTGGTGAACACGTGGCGTGGGCAGATACATCTATGAATAGGGAACCAACCCAGCCTTGAGCCCCCACTGCATCCCTCTCTCTGCAACACTTTCTACCATCCACCACCACATTATCACTTGGTATGGAAGATGGTTGTACAGAACACCGACCTGACCGATATGTATATTGGAGTGCCCATATATGTCATATGACATCAAGGATCTCCATACATGGGCATAAAGGGGTCAAGGACTTACAGATACAGATATCTCCATAGGTATGGGCATTAAAGGGACACACGCATACAAAGAGACAGAGATCTCCATATAATGAGCATAAAAGGGACACAGACAGACAGACGGGTAAAATGAGTACTCAAACAAACAGTTTAAAATGAAATGGTAAAAAACAAACAATGTAATTACGTGAAGTTTGGCAGTTAAAAAAAATCACACTTGTGTAAATTGAGGGGAGCCCCTCGCCTCTATTGACCCACAGGACGTTTACTGCTGTAAACAAAGTTTACTAATTCAAAGTAATTAGAGTCATTATTATTATTATTATGACTAGTCATTATTAGACGTAATTTCAAATGCCAGACGTTGGAGGGGATAGCGCCCCTCAAAGATGTGAGTTTAGGAGGCTTCTCTGTAGGTTGGAAGGGTACTATATTCTGTATTTGAAATTAATATAGTGAGGTCTATGGTGGGTGTTCAGTGCATTTACTGTATACGTTACATTTCTGACAACTGGAGGAAATTCACCATGGAGGTGGGTGTTGCTCAGGAGTATGTTGTTGCCAATAAATCTGAAAGATTTTTAGTTTTTTATTACTTATATCATAAATAATATATGAAATGAATGAAAACTGTGTGTTTGTATATGTCCCGGGCATAACTCGGCCACCATCAGACCATTTGACCTCAAACTGTTTTTTTTTGTGTGTGATGAATGTGATGATTTGATTCGCTGAGCACGGAATATTATGATGTATAATTATGATGGTAAAAGCACCCCTCACTGCACACAAGTGTGATTTTATTTTGTTACTTTCTAGTAACTAGCCCTGCTATTCTCCTTTCACATTAAAAGTATTGCATCTTTTACATGCATTACTGTACATTTACATTTTTTAATACATTACTTTCCTATAGTTGTCGATCTATTTTTTGAATCTAATCATTTTGAGCCTCACTAGAGTTTTCGCCACGTTTTTTTCAAAACACACGTTTTGCTATGCTACTGCATATAGATTCTGCATCTTTTACTACCGAACTGGAGAGCACTAGTGTAACAGAAAATCAGCACCGATGAAACCAACCTGTGTCCATATAAGAAACTTTGCAGAAAAGGTGCCATCACTGGGCATGAAGGACTGGCTTCCATTCAGCCCTGTCAAAACACACATGCAGACACATAGATTGTTCAATATTGTTCAAGCTATATGGCAAATATAGCTATTGTATCGTAAATATCTTGGTTTGCTATAGTGACTATAGCCATTATGTTATTGCTGTTGACTTTGTGTTTTATTCTATCTTTTTTTTCTTATTGTACAGCACCTTGTAACGATTGTTTTGAAAGGCTCTTTATAAATAAAATGACCTTACCTTACCTATTAAAGAATAGTGTCATAACACTCACAAACAGTATTAAACATAATTACATATCCTACTTTACTCCCCCATGACATCACTGATGACACCAGTCGACATGGATTGACACCAGCTGCATCCTCCATATGCCTGTAAAGCCTGTAGGTGCCACCGTGCCAGCACCTCTGAAAAGGTTTTATAAAAGTCCCCTGTTAGCCAGTCTGACCCTGGGCTCTTGTTAGGCAGAATAATATAGCCTCTCTAAGCTGCATCAATCAATATATCATCATCACATACAGTAGCTGTTTCTCAGATTCACATATTTAGTGTCTTGTTCAAAGCATTCTCAACACAATCATTGTCAACGTCACTTTTCCTGAATAAGTCCCTATAAAATGATTCTACCGTTTCTAGAATACTACTTACTTAATATTAATTTTCACCATTTTTATTTTACAATGCATGAATATAATTTCTCTTTTGCTTTAATAGTTCAAGCACTATAGTATAGGAAGAAGGAAGTTCATGTTTCACCCTCTACAGCATATTGTGCCCTACTCCTCACAATTGCATGCATAGGCTACACTTGTTTTTCTCATATTCATCTAACGCAGGCTTTATTTTCAAATATGTTTTAACATTGTAATTCATGTTATTACCAGCATTTATAATTTCCCTTGATAGCTTTTCCCTCAGTTCATTTTCCTCCTGTTTCTTTCTGAAATGACTTGGTTTTGCATATAGGCCTATACTTTTCTTTTTCAGGGTCTCCCACCATTCACTATAGCAAGTTCCCAAACTTGTTCATGCCAAGGAAAGGACCCCCAAATTGACACTTATTAGCCCACGGACCCCCAATATGTAAAATATGCCAGGGACTAGCAGTGATTCTCAACCTGTTTCATTTCAAGGACCCCCCCCAGAGACACTCTTGTGCATGCTGACTTTCATTCTCCCTGTGGCAATTGTGCTCAGTGCAGAAATACTTTTAAGGCTGCTTTTTTCACTCATCCCCATACAGGCAAGAAGTTCAAAATTCAGAGTATAATCGTGTATTTCCACACATGTGGTCTATATGATCCGTTGCCCATGTGGATTGGCCTATGTGGGCAAAACCACTAGACCGCTCAAGCAACGAATTAGTGAACATACGAGCTCCATTCGGAGAAACGACCGTGATTACCCAATTGCTGTCCATTTTAATCACTCTAAACATGACATTTCTTCTTTTCGTTTGATGGGTATAGAACAAGTTCGCCTGCCCAACAGAGGCGGTAACCATGACCTGTTACTCAAACAACGTGAAGCATATTGGATCCATACCCTTCAAACCCTTCACCAAGGCGCTCAATGATGAACTGTTACTAAATGTCGTTCCCCCCCCCCCCCCTATACGCTATTTACTAATACGTAAAATATATAAGCACTTTAATTCAGAACTTCTTGCCTCGTTGAGTGAATTTGGTTTGTGTATGTTTATATTTTTCCACTCTCTGTCTGTATGTCATGAGAGCAGGACCTGGTGACTTTTGTCTCTTATTGTTAACTATGTTGATTTCCTAATGTATTTGTACAACCATTAGTCTTTACATCTTTTCTCGTATAATGATTTTTAGAATGTAACTGAAATGATGTAGAAGTTATTTGGGGATAGTAACAGCACGTCCCTAGCAGGACTTTTACATTCTTGTTGTGTTCATTTACTTATTTCAAGATGCTCCACTGTTTGTGTTCATACAGTCTCCATATAGTAAAGTGTCACTACCTGCACTAACCGTGCAGCCAAACCCAGATGAGCATGAAGAGACCACACGCTGCTCCAGCTGTGAAGATCAGAATACAAGATAACTTGATAAGTGCTTCACGCCTTCCATTAGACTGGTAGAGCACACACACACACACGCACACACGCACACGCGCATGCACACACACACACACACACACACACACACACACACACACACACACACACACAGTAACTGTGCGGTTTATTTTAGGTTTTTTTTTTCTTCAGGTTTAAAGTAAACATTTTTTTCTAAACAGGTTTGTGATGAGACAGCAACAGAGCACATTTCTGACCGTATACCTGTGTGTGTGTGTGTGTGTGTGTGTGTGCCTGCTTGCCTGCCTGCCTGCCCTCTGGTATAGCACATTTCACATTACGATGGAAAGAGTGTCTTTAAGTCAGCTTGATTGAAATCCCCCGCCGCTAGATGATGGGTGTGGATTGACATATTTTATTTGTCGACTTAAAATCTGATTAATAAAAAAAAACATTCACACATATTCACGCGCAGGCACGCAGCACACACACGCACGCACGCCAGCCAGGCTGTCTGACACTGAGGGAAGAGGACAGAGGGATAGACACTGATGTGTTTTACAGAAGAGAGAGGGTAGACTGGACTGTATCATTGCCATTGTGTTTGTGATATATGGACCCAGAGTCTGAAATAAAGATTGAATAACAAATGTCTTGACAAACCCGAGGCTATATTCATTGGAGATTGACAGTAATGTTAGTATTAGTAAATAACAAAAAAGTAGTTTTGGAGAAAAGCATTTAAATGGAAACTTGTCAACCGCAGGATGTGGTTAGAGACGTCATTTCTCATAGATCTGCTGTGTAGCATTTGGGTTTTCCTGAAAGTGAAGATGTTATCTTCTGATCTAGAATGAGTGTATTGGCTTAAAAATAAAATTAAGATCCTATAGATAAAGGCCAATTGGTGAAACTTAGCATCCACATTATGGTCATTTAAACATTAAATCCTTTGAGAAAGTTCTCTGAGCAGTGTCTATAACTGGTCAACAAAAGTTGACCAGTTAGACACTGCTCAGAGAACTTTTCCTGCAGGCTGAGCAGAGTTCTTTTAAAAGTTGAGAATAGTTTAACCTTTTTTCAGAAAAGGGGTCTGTCCAATCAGGATTTAGTGTCTCTCTGTGGCGCGCTGTGAGCCTCCGTCACAGAAGCACACTACCACCACAAGGCCAGCCTTCAACCTGAATGACCTAATATTCACCATCCAGTTGTCTTAAAGGCATTCATTAATATATCTAAATTAATAAGTGAGCTCTGTTCCAGCTGCAGCAGTGTGAGGCCAAGTCAGGTGAAAAGTAAAAAATCACCAAATAATTCATAATTGGTATTGATGTATATATTTTGTGTCAAATGACCCTTGTCTGGTAGCGGCGATGGTTGAATGAGTGGGAAGAAACGGAGGCAGGCAACAAGTTCCAGTCTTACGAATCCTTCAGCTTTATTGATAGGATTCACTCAGTATAACAAGGCAGCAGGCACGGGCTAAAGGCCCCGTGCCCAGGATGTCACATTCGTAGCCAATCTATGTGAACACACAACAGTGGTTCCAACATTGCAGTTTATTCAATTCAAAGTCCCTCCTCCGGATACAAACAGGCTACCTCCGCTATTATGAGAGCCAATCAAAACGTTATACTCACAGGATGTTCCTGTGAGTAGGAGGGACACATTTGCATGTAGTTTCATGTGGCACACAGTGACTATACTTAACTATACGGTTTATATCAATAGGACTAACTAAATATCTATACTATATATGAAGTATTGCAGAACCTTATTTAACACATGTCACAAAGGTAGAATGTAATGTATTAGTAACAGGTCTAACTGATTCAATCACAAATACATTGTAGGCTAGAGAACAGAGAGCAGGAAGCTCCCTGAACACACACACACACAGCTGTTGGATTGCCTGTTGAGATTAGAACTGTCCCGCGACCCCTGGGGTCTTGACAGCTTCTCACAGAGACAGGCCCGATTGTAAATAACTCTACGCAGTTTACTCTTGGTATGAAGTCACCACAGTCACCATGTCCTGTGGGTCAGCCTGTGTACTTAATCTGATCCATATTCATCAGTATAACATTTTTTTCTATATCAATGCATTGCAGAATTGAAATTTAATTCGTTTGTTCTTGTTTCACAGCTTGTGCTTGTATAGAGCTTAATGACTGGTTACTTTTAAATGGCTGTACAAAAGTATAGAAATCACACCTGTGTGAAGTGAGGGGCGCTCTCATCATCGTGCATCATCATTCATGACGTAAAATAGACTATAATAGTCCGGTGTGGCTACCAGAGGCCTCATTTCACTATTATAGTCCTGTGTGGCTATACCAGAGGCCTCATTTCAAAAACAATTTTTAAAGAAATGTTTTGGGCTTTCATGCCTTTTTTCGATTGTATGTATAGTGGAGACATGCAGACAGGAAACAGGGAGGGAGAGAGTATAGTACAGACATACACACAAAGCCACACATTAGCAGTGCTCAAAAAAAGTGAAAATTGCTGATGGATCACATTGTAACATGAGCTATTTTTGACAATAATATAATAAATGACATGCATGCAGTTTTCCAACTGCCGCGTTGATAAGCATTTCCTGTCAGAGTGTCAGTAAGAGCAGCGTGACGTCACAGAGAAACCACATGACTGATGAAGAAAACATGATAAAACACGAAGTGCCGACCCCAAAGAGACCAGACCACACTGCTTCTTGTTGACTGAATGCCCATTTAAAGACTAAAGTCTGATTGAACGTCCATGTATCTGTTTTGACAGCTAGAAACAGATATGAATTTTTACCAAATGTTGGTGCTGTTCACCTTTTTCTGGACCTCAGGTAGGACTCTGTTTTAACTTGTTGATTGTTTTAATGCGTTGATTGATTACTAAACTCACTCAATGGTTTTTGGCTAAAATGCATATACCTCTGACTTGCTTTTACATTGTGAATCCTTAAGTGTCCTGTCATCGAGGACTAGTTTGAACACATTCCTGTATATGTACTGGGAAATATATAGGTTTATTCCTGTCAGGGTCGTAGTCTAGATGCGTTCATGTTAAAAGATCTCACCAGGTTTGGTGAGTCCCATGTTTTGATTGTGATGTAACAAGCAGAGCGGTCAGTTTACGCGGCCTGCAGGCAGCAGCACAAGTCATGTTTATACTTAGTCGTAAGACAGTGTCACGTGACGAACGTAGCAGATCTACAAGCCCACATGTCATGGATTTGTTGTGTTTTGTTGTGAATTAGTTAGAATTTTGTTGTGAATTTGTTGTGAATCAATAATCAAGTTTTTATTTGCCAGTAACTTGTACTTGTAGGAGCAGTGGAATGCTTTTGTTCCGCAAATTGTGCTACAATATTATATTAAAGCAGAAGTGGCAAAAGTTTTTTTTTCTTTTTACACACATAATGTTCTTATTTTTATCATAAGACCCAATTACTGAAAGTCAGTCGGGGTGCGACTAGTTATTGGTTAGACATGGGTTAAGGTTAGGTTTAGGTGTGCTGCCCTGTGGGAGGTTAGGGTTAGGGTGAGGGTTTGAGATAGGTTGTAGTCGACAATATGTCATATTAGGAGTCCTACTAACTAAACCATACATGGTAAATGGCGGCCCGGGGGCCACATGCGGCCCCCACCTTCACTTAATGTGGCCCGCAGGTTAATAGCAGAATACTCCTATATTATTGATTTCAGCTAATTACTACAAAATGCTATTGTCTTTTTTAAATTAAAAGGTTACTTTTCAGGATTCCAATTCAGAAATAGCAAAAATAAATGAATAAATCAGGATTTCAATTAAAATATAGCAAACATAGCTGATCTACAAGCTCAAAATGCATTATCAGTTCCTCCAGATCTGCCATGTCCGCTGCGTCACGCTGTTGACCGTTGTACGACAAAGCATAAACTGCTGCCTGTCTGTCTGTCAGAATGCTGAAGCACTGAGAAAGCACTGTTACGCCTTTTGTCTTCGTCCTTTTTTCACCAAAGGTGCCCTCTTACGGGATTGCAGCCCCTGCCCCTCTAACACTCTCTGCATGTCCCTGGGGTATGCAGGACGCATGTTCATGACGTCTAGATATTAGATCTATAGGACATTTATTATGATATCTCTGCTGTCGGGGAGAAACCAACTCCAAAATGTTCATTAAAAAAACAATCAAATCATCATCAAAATTGATATTGTGACTTTATATATTGTATTCCCGACAGTGACGATAGATACATTATTTGGTGACACTTTACAATAATATGGCCACAAATTAGCAGTCATTAGCATGACTCATTGAAGGGGCATTTTAAACATGTGAGATGCTCGATTCATAATTTGATTTTTATCAGACACGCCCCCTCAATTACAAACACTAATTGTAATTTCAAACTCAAATTTGAATACCATGATGGATTCATCTAAAACATCCGTCCTTGGTTCAGGTGACCTGAAACTGATACTGTAACACGTCAGGGGCCATGCATTTTCTTTCTATAAATAAATAAAAAGGTATAATTGAAAAAACATAGCCCCTCATGAACTAGAATTAGAGCGACAATTAATTGTTGTTTTTGTCTTATTGAAGTAATAAGGATAAAATGCACATCAAATATCAAAATATAGGTTAAATACTGTCTGGGGTAGACCTATGTTTGAAAGTGAAATATCCCTTTAAACATCCTGCAGTGTTCACTTTTCTCATGCCAATGAAGCCAATTGAATTGAATTGAATTGTCATGATGAATTATGCATAAACCTGCTCTCCGTCGCAGCCCTTTTTACTACGGGAGAACCTACACTACAACGCCATGTCATAACCATGTTTTTTGAAATTATAGCTGTCATACATTTACGCCGATTGCTCCATCACCTCTCTTATGCTGTGTCCGTCCTGAAAACAGTCGTTCCTTAAAGTCCCTATATTGACTGGCTGAATGGCTGATGTTGAACTGCACTGTGGCAGAGAAGTAACAGATAGAAGCGTGCAAACTTTATCCCCAGACTATAGACCCCCCCCCCACCTTTGATTGATTGATTGAAATCTTTATTAACAGTTTGCAGAATTACAGTACATTTCAAGCACAAACTCAATACAAAGACTGTTAACTGTGAGTGGACGACCCAATTAAGCCTTACACTTGTTTACAACAGGGTCCACATTGTTCAATTCATCAAAACATTTAGAGACAAACAAATAGACACTTCTATGTAGTTAAAGAACAGAACAGGAATTCATCATATAGGAAGCGAAAAGGGAAAAAAATATATATACAGTGAGGGGAACAGGGGGATAAAAGAAAACGAAAGACAGAGTGTAGGGCGCCTGCACACAACACCATGCGTTGATGCCATGTGTGCATATGTGCAGGCACCCAACACCACGTCCATACAAAAACATAGTACAATCCATAGTACAAAGACAGAGTGTAGGGCGCCTGCACACAACACCATGCGTTGATGCCATGTGTGCATATGTGCAAGCACCCGACACCACGTCCATACAAAAACATAGTACAATCCATAGTACAAAGACAGAGTGTAGGGCGCCTGCACACAACACCATGCGTTGATGCCATGTGTGCATATGTGCAGGCACCCGACACCACGTCCATACAAAAACATAGTACAATCCAGATAAAAATTCAGCTTTTACAGAGGCCAGTTTCGAATTGCAGCCATCCGTAGGTGCCCTTTGAGAGCAGTTTTGAAGGAGCCAAGGGATTCACATGTCTTAATGACTGTTGGTAGGGCGTTCCACATTTTGGTCGCATAGGAGCGAAAAGAATTTAGCCCCTTGTTTGTGCCGAATCTGGGTTGTACATGGTTTGTTGCACTCCCTCTGGTGTTGTGGGTGTGGACTTCGTTTACATTAAGGAAGTATTTAGACAGGTACATGGGTATCTTGGTGGTGTATCGAATCTTGTGGACCAGACCCATTGCAAGATGCTGTACTCTGTCGTCGACCCTAAGCCATCCCAGCCTGTCAAAGTGGGCAGGGGTGAGGTGGGTTCGGGGGGTGAGGCCAAGTAGGAGCCTGACCAGTTTGTTTTGGGAGGTCTGGAGCCTTGTTTTAAGGGCCTTTGAGGTGCTGTGGTACCAGGAGGTGGATGCATAGTCAAAGAAACCTTGTACGAGGGCTCCTGTTAAGGTCTTCAAGGTGTTTTTGTCGACCAGTGAGGAGATCCTGTAGAGGAATCTTGTTCTTTGATTGACTTTTTTGATTACGTTGGTGGCCATCTTATCACCGGAAAGATTGGCCTCCAGGATGGAACCTAGGTAGGTAATTTGATCCTTCCGTGTGATAATATCGTCACCAACTCTAACCAAGAAGCCATCTGCCTTTTTGAGATTACTATTTGATCCGAAGAGAATGGATTCAGTTTTTCCCAGGTGTAAGGATACCTCCTTGCTGATGCAGTGACTGTCTTGTTTCTGGTTTAGCTTTACGCACAGGACGTATGAATCTCTCCCTCTCCGGTCAGAGTGGGTTGTTGTTTATTTGCATGGCTCAGTCAGAAAAGAAGTAACATGAGAACGTTATCGAGTTGTATAGGAGGAGGAGAAGGAATACATGTTCACGTCGTGAACGTGGAAGGTCAGCAGATTGTATTCTGGTGTTGTGCTGCTGGCTGCTATAAATGTTAATATAGACCTATGTCTTCTATTGTGTTCTGAAGGTCAGGTTGCTGTACTGCCACTATAGTGTTAATGACTAATGTTATATTTTGTATTGTGTTCTCGGGCCGCTGCGCTGCGCTGTGCTGTGTGCCAATTATGCCCCCTCTCCTGTTGACTGTGTTCTCTTTTCTGGTCTGTGTAACAGTGTGCGAGGCACACTTGCGTACGTGTTTAGTTCTATTTACTATTACATTTTTATGTTTTGATAATCAGCGCTTTTCCATATAGATACACACTGTGCCATATTGGAGAGGCCCCCGTCATAAAACGTTGCTGCATCGACTCAACTTCGACTTTACTGTCTGACAAGGCGACTGTGAAAAATCTCAGAATCGCTATTGTGATTCTGTAGAACACTGTTGTTATGCAGAGTTGTGGTGATTAGACTCCATTAAAGCTATCATCTGTAGAGAAGCTCCTCTGGTTGTGGAACAGTCAAGGTTGAGACGCTCTGCTTCTCAAGGCTCTACCTGGGTACATATACTGTATGTGTCATGCAACCCATTCTGGACGGGAACCCCTTTTGGTGAATTAAGCATTATGTTATTCTTTAGCTGTTGAAAAATAGCAGATCTACAAGCTCATATAGTACAGCACCGAGTGCCGCGCTACGAGCTTGTAGATCTGCTATTTTCTTTTAATAGTGAAAATGTGGCGCAAATCTTTGAATATATATATTCTTTCAGAACGAACGTTTTTTTTAACTCAAATCTTTGCTACTGGGGGGGGGGGGGGGGTCCCTGGAACAACATATTTTCAGATGGGGGTCAGCGGCCAGTTACATATATTTTTGGGGGTCCTTGACATGAAAATGTTTGAGAACGACTGACAGCTCTCCCCTGGAGTTGTCTCCTTTGTTAGTCTCAAACAAAACTCAGGATTCCCTCCCAAACATTTCCACAAGCCTCCCTTATATACCAGGTGAGACCCCACCCACAATGATTAGTAATTGGACCAATCTACTCAAACAAGGTTGTAACAATCGCCCTTTACTCATTCAAGGCAACTATTACTTAAGGAAAAATTAAGCGGATCGTAGGGTTATATTCAGAATTCTTTATAGCCAGCCATAGCCACTGACCGAATCAACAGTAGACAATACACTTCACTAGTGACGCCTCTCCCTGTCTCTTTCCCTATTAAATACAATATACAGGCATACAAACTTAAACCCACAAACAATAATTACTACCCAAACCCCCCCAAAGTCAGCAGAGAATAATGTCCGCGTCCGTCGTTCCCCTCAAAAGAGGCGCGCGCACGCAAGTGTGCAACTGTCCCAAACTTCCAACGCAACGAAAAGTTCCTCTGCTCAAAAACGGTCCAATGGAAACATAAAAACGCTCGGGGTACCCCTATATTTATAATCCTCAATGAACAACTTTGGAACGGTCTCACCGGTAGCAGTAGCCCTGTTAGCCTCCGAACACCGGCAGGTAATCCTCAGTTCCAACGCCGATCCCCGACGGCAGCGACATACGAGATGCCCAATCCGCTGGGCCCGACTGTTCCTTATAGTTACTGTGGCTGCAGATACGCTCGGTTAAACATTAAATAGCTGTCTCAATGTAAACGCTATCTGGAGCTCCTCTCCTCCTCTATGCAGGCCTGCACTCTGTTTGTTGTGAGATCTCCCCTCCCCGTGTGTCACTTCCTCAAGTTCCTCTACTAGTAACCTTGGGTGGTGACAATCAACCAGTCACTGACAGCTGTCACTCACCCCTGTACCAGACCCGTTACCTTTCACACATGAATAGAAGATAATAATATTTAAACACTCAGCATCACATGTTACATTTCTTTACATAAATAATAACATGCATAGGTAAAATAAAGCAGAAAAACATTGAAATGTGCTTCGTCACAAGGTAAACCATGATGACCCATGAGTTAGACCCACTATACAATTACACATTTCCTTCATAGAGTCTGAATGTTTTCCAAGGCATCAAACACAAAACAATTATGATAGCATTAGGCAACACAGATAAGTAGTATATGATGCTACACACAGCCACACATCCAAGGAGCTTGAATACAGTCAATTAATGGAAGCAGCTGTGCAGTGTGTGTTTGTAATGTTCAGTTTCACATTGTGGAGTCTTCTAGTGTCTATAGGGCACGGGTTGCCCCGTGACACCATACATGGTAAATGGCGGCCCGGGGGCCACATGCGTCCCCCACCTTCACTTAATGCGGCCCGCAGGTTAATAGCAGAATACTCATATATTATTGATTTCAGCTAATTACTACAATTCAAATGCTATTGTCTTTTTTAAATTAAAAGATTACTTTTCAGGATTCCAATTCAGAAATAGCAAAAATAAATGAATAAATCAGGATTTCAATTAAAATATAGCAAACATAGCTGATCTACAAGCTCAAAATGCATTATCAGTTCCTCCAGATCTGCCATGTCCGCCGCGTCACGCCGTTGACCGTTGTACGACAAAGCATAAACTGCTGCCTGTCTGTCTGTCAGAATGCTGAAGCACTGAGAAAGCACTGTTACGCCTTTTGTCTTCGTCCTTTTTTCCCCAACTTGACTACAGGAGCAGTGGTCTCAAAAACATAGAGGAAAACTAGACAGAAAAAGACTCGCTCACTATATAAAAAATAAAGGAAAACTCTAACAGACCGAGACTTAAGAAAACATTTTTTTATTTTATTTTAACATATAAAAGTACATTAAAAGTATAGCAAACATTTCGGTCCTAAGACCTTTATCAGTGCTATATATACCGGTAGTCTTTTTCTGTCAAGTTTTCCTGCCTGTCAGAATGACCTCTACTTTTAATCATTTGAGGGAAACAAAGAACACATGTGAGAAACACATCAGAAAAGATAAGAGAAAAATGCCGGTGCGAGATCATGTTAGATGTGTGAAATCCACTAGCTAAAGAGTGCTGGGTTGCGCCCCAAAAAAAGCTGATCTACAAGCTCTCAACGTGTCGCGGTGCGACGCGTTGTGAGCTTGTAGATCTGCTATTTTCGCTATTTTTGTCCAAAAGTGCCCTCTTACGGGATTGCAGCCCCTGCCCCTCTAACAGTCTCTGCATGTCCCTGGGGTATGCAGGACGCATGTTCATGACGTCTAGATATTAGATCTATAGGACATTTATTATGATATCTCTGCTGTCAGGGAGAAACCAACTCCACAATGTTCATTAAAAAAACAATTTTAAATAATGCACACTGCCTCATCAAAATTGATATTGTGACTTTATATATTGTATTCCCGACAGTGACGATAGATACATTATTTGGTAACGCTTTACAATAATATGGCCACAAATCATTAGCAGTCATTAGCATGACTCATTAAAGGGGCATTTCAAACATGTGAGATGCTCGATTCATAATTAGATTTTTATCAGAC
The DNA here is from genome assembly GCF_963924005.1 of Protomyctophum bolini. Taxonomy (NCBI): domain Eukaryota; kingdom Metazoa; phylum Chordata; class Actinopteri; order Myctophiformes; family Myctophidae; genus Protomyctophum; species Protomyctophum bolini. The sequence goes on from NC_137875.1 coordinate 36,781,647, forward strand.
ACGCCCCCTCAATTACAAACACTAATTGTAATTTCAAACTCAAATTTGAATACCATGATGGATTCATCTAAAACATCCGTCCTTGGTTCAGGTGACTGAATACTGTAACACGTCAGGGGCCATGCATTTTCTTTCTATAAATAAATAAAAAGGTATAATTGAAAAAACACAGCCCCTCATGAACTAGAATTAGAGGGACAATTAATTGTTGTTTTTATCTTGTTTGAAGTAATAAGGATAAAATGCACATCAAATATCAAAATATTGAATGAATCATTAACAGGTTAAATACTGTCTGGGGTAGACCTATGTTTGAAAGTGAAATATCCCTTTAAACATCCTGCAGTGTTCACTTTTCTCTCATGCCAATGAATTGAATTGAATTGAATTGAATTGAATTGAATTGAATTGAATTGAATTGAATTGAATTGAATTGAATTGAATTGAATTGAATTGAATTGAATTGAATTGAATTGAATTGTGTGTGCATGTGTGCATGTGCATGCATGTGTGTGTGTGTGTGCCTGTACGCATGTGTGTGTGTGTGTGTGTGTGTGTGTGTGTGTGTGTGTGTGTGTGTGTGTGTGTGTGTGTGTGTGTGTGTGTGCACACGTGTGCACGCATGCACGAGCGCACGCATTTGTAAAATGCAAATAAAACGTCTCATTCATTTAAAAATCGATGAATTGTTGCATCGATTTCATTAACACAAGTCGATTCAAATTAGAATTAGAATGAAAAAAAATATATATTTTCAATTGTTTTCCCCATATCATATTTTTTGCTCTGTGTGCGTGTGTAGCCTACATAATTCAAACTGTAGGATTGGTTATTGTGACGGACAGAAGTCATTCCTAATTCCCTTTGCATAGCGTACCGGAGCGCACTCAGAACGCGCCCTTAATTAAGAACCTAACTGCATCTGTGTGTGGCTCTCAGCGGTGTCCCACTATTAGCGACTTTAAGCAACGACGGATACGGCAGTCGGCTACGGCAACCGTAAATGGATCAGTGCTCGATACATAAACCTGTTCTCCGTCGCAGCCCTTTTTACTACGGGAGAACCTACACTACAACGCCATGTCATAACCATGTTTAATGAAATTATAGCTGTCATACATTTATGCCGATTGCTCCATCACCTCTCTTATGCTGTGTCCGTCCTGAAAACAGTCGTTGCTTAAAGTCCCTATATTGACTGGCTGATTGGCTGATGTTGAACTGCACTGTGGCAGAGAAGTAACAGATAGAAGCGCGCAAACTTTATCCCCAGACTATAGACCCCCCCCCCCCCCCCCACCTCCTTGCTGATGCAGTGACTGTCCTGCTTCTGGTCTAGCTTTACGCACGGGACGCATGAATCTCTCCCTCTCCGGTCAGAGTGGGTTGTTGTTTATTTGCATGGCTCAGAAAATAAGTAACATGAGAACGTTATCGAGTTGTATAGGAGGAGGAGAAGGAATACATGTTCACGTCGTGAACGTGGAAGGTCAGCAGATTGTATATTCTGGTGTTGTGCTGCTGGCTGCTATAAATGTTAATATAGACCTATGTCTTCTATTGTGTTCTGAAGGTCAGGCTGCTGTACTGCCACTAGTGTTAATGTTATATTTTGTATTGTGTTCTCGGCTGCGCTGCGCCGCGCTGCCTGGGTACATATACTGTATGTGTCATGCAACCTATTCTGGACGGGAACCCCTTTTGGTGAATTAAGCATTATGTTATTCTTTAGCTGTTGAAAAATAGCAGATCTACAAGCTCATATAGCACAGCACCGATTGCCGCGCTATGAGCTTGTAGATCTGCTATTTTCTTTTAATAGTGAAAATGTGGCGCAAATCTTTGAATATATATATTCTTTCAGAACGAACGTTTTTTTTAACTCAAATCTTTGCTACTGGGGGGGGGGTCCCTGGAACAACATATTTTCAGATGGGGGTCAGCGGCCAGTTACATATATTTTTGGGGGTCCTTGACATGAAAATGTTTGAGAACGACTGACAGCTCTCCCCTGGAGTTGTCTCCTTTGTTTAGTCTCAAACAAAACTCAGGATTCCCTCCCAAACATTTCCACAAGCCTCCCTTATATACCAGGTGAGACCCCACCCACAATGATTAGTAATTGGACCAATCTACTCAAACAAGGTAAACCATGACCCATGAGTTAGACCCACTATACAATTACACATTTCCTTCATAGAGTCTGAATGTTTTCCAAGGCATCACATCAAACACAAAACAATTATGATAGCATTAGGCAACACAGATAAGTAGTATATGATGCTACACACAGCCACACATCCAAGGAGCTTGAAGACAGTCAATTAATGGAAGCAGCTGTGCAGTGTGTGTTTGTAATGTTCAGTTTCACATTGTGGAGTCTTCTAGTGTCTATAGACCGATTCCGTAGCGGGTCTCATGGTCGCAGCCTACGTATTTCCTGTAGGCGGACTCGACGTAGCTGCGGGGTTTAAACCCTCACCAGGCGCACCTCTTCCACTACAGTGAACGGCAGAGTGACTGATGTTAGTTTGCCTCAAACTTTACTCCTTTACCTGCTTTTTTACTAACACTAACATTACAAAGATGCCCAGAACATTGAAATGAACCTGTGTAGTTTATGGCTGCTCCAACAGTAGCCTAGTGGCAACATAAAAAATAAATAAATACGGAATGTCAAAATATCCACCGCGGTGGCTGAGACCAGAGCCATTGAGTAATGGTTGAGACGAAGCAGTTGAAAGATACATAGCCAGTCTTACCCAATACCAAATCTTTCTGTTTCATTAACACAAGACTGCTGTACTTTATACCTCATACTTTAAATGCTTAGTATGAGGTATAAAATACAGCAGCCTTGTGTTCATAAAACAGAAAGATTGGGTATTGGGTAAGACTGAAATTATGTATCTTTCAGGACCTTTCACTGCTTTGTCTCAACCATTACTCAATGGCTCTGGTCTCAGCCACCGCGGTGGATATTTTGACATTCCGTATTTATTTATTTTTTATGTTGCCACTACTGTTGGAGCAGCCATAAACTACACAGGTTCATCTCGATGTTCTGGACATCTTTGTAATGTTAGTGTTAGTAAAAAAGCAGGTAAAAGAGTAAAGTTTGAGGCAAACTAACATCAGTCACTCTGCCGTTCACTGTAGTGGAAGAGATGCGCCTGGTGAGGGTTTAAACCTGCAGTTACGTCGAGTCCGCCTACAGGAAATACGTAGGCTGCGACCATGAAACCGCTACGGAATCGGTCTATAGGGCACGGGTTGCCCCGTGACACCATACATGGTAAATGGCGGCCCAGGGGCCACATGCGGCCCCCACCTTCACTTAATGCGGCCCGCAGGTTAATAGCAGAATACTCATATATTATTGATTTCAGCTAATTACTACAATTCAAATGCTATTGTCTTTTTTTAATTAAAAGGTTACTTTTCAGGATTCCAATTCAGAAATAGCAAAAATAAATGAATAAATCAGGATTTCAATTAAAATATAGCAAACATAGCTGATCTACAAGCTCAAAATGCATTATCAGTTCCTCCAGATCTGCCATGTCCGCCGCGTCACGCCGTTGACCGTTGTACGACAAAGCATAGACTGCTGCCTGTCTGTCTGTCAGCAGAGGCGCAACACTGACCGAACGCTAGGGGGGGATATAGAGCGGCGCCGCGAAGCGGCGCCGCCGAAAAATCCGTCCCCCCCGTCCCCCCCACTACCCTAGGGGAGGGGGGGATGGGGGGGTCTAACCACCAAAACGTGGGGTTATGGTTAGGGTCGGACTACAGAGAGGTTGTTCCAGTGACTCAATGCACATACAAATGCAATGCCAATATGCTATATTAACATTAGAACGTTTTAAAGACAGATTAATTATTGACGACAATGCAACCTGTGGGTCCAACGTCACTGAAAACTTTCATAATGGCAATTAAATTTACTCACGAGTGCTGATGTGAAATGGAGGATGTAAGAACACACTTTTGTTGTATTAGAGCAGGGTAAATATGAAGTTTTGCGCCAAGGTCTTGTTTATATTCCTCTTTACATAGGCTAGGCTGTATTGTCGCAATTTGGTCCGTCTGAGATCTGAGTGAGGGGGCCTTCCTGAGTGAGGGGGTTTCTGACGGCGTCGCTTACTCGCTTCCCCTCTGTCAGAGGTGGAAGCTACGCGCAGCCGTCGGGAACCCCCCCAAACCGACTGTCCCCCCCCCCCTCCAGAAAAGAGGTCTTTCTGCTACAGAAACTGTCAGACGAAGACCAAAAACACTAGCGGGGTTCCTATGTTGCGTTATATTTTTCGAAAGAAGCAACAGCTGTACCTATAGTCTCGTACCAGGCCCAAACTCATTTGGGGGGGACCAATGTGACGCTGGCAGGGGACGCGTCCCCCGCGTCCCCTAGGCTATTGCGCCCCTGTCTGTCAGAATGCTGAAGCACTGAGAAAGCACTGTTACGCCTTTTGTCTTCGTCCTTTTTTCCCCAACTTGACTACAGGAGCAGTGGTCTCAAAAACATAGAGGAAAACTTGACAGAAAAAGACTCGCTCACTATATAAAAAAGAAAAGAAAACTCTAACAGACCGAGACTTAAGATTTTTTTTATTTTTATTATAACATAAAAGTACATTAAAAGTAGCAAATATTTCGGTCCTAAGACCTTCATCAGTGCTATATATACCGGTAGCCTTTTTCTGTCAAGTTTTCCTGCCTGTCAGAATGACCTCTACTTTTAATCATTTGAGGGAAACAAAGAATGTTGTAACTTAATTTAGGTTACAGTTCATTTGTGTAATATTTATATTGCATAACAGTCAAATGTGCTCATTGCATATTGTTATTATTATTACAGTTAAAAGGAGAATTGATTATAAACAAAAGAAGTCGATTTAATTCACAGTATGATTTATTTGATTGATATTGCTTACTAAGAAACAAATTATAAGTTGAACTGCATATCCCATTATGCATTTGTGTTTAGCACCGGATATCCGGGGAACCAAGGCGGGCTTTGTTGTTGTTTTTTACATTGAGAAAAAGAAAGGCTCAGCCTAGTATGGCCGTATGTGCCAAATTGACTAACCAAACTAATTCATTGCATTATTCTGTACCATTTTATGCCTATATAAAATTCAAGCATTCTAGTACCAGCCGACGTCCTCTTATGTTCATTTTGACCGTAGTTTAATCTACAAAGAACACATGTGAGAAACACATCAGAAAAGATAAGAGTCAAGAAGAGAAAAATGCCGGTGCGAGATCATGTTAGATGTGTGAAAAGTGACAATACTATTGACAATATCCTAAGGTGGAAGGGCCAAGGAGGATGCTGTGACCACTAACCCAGCCTTAGCCACTGAAGAGGCAGGACTCAGCAGCCAGGTGGACACCACAGGTGGGTCTGGCATGGAACGTGCACACATAGACATCAAAGGGGGCTTCAGCCCCTGCCCTTTTGCCCGTCTGTAAAATAACTGCCCTTTCTGTGGTGAAAGAAATGCGAATGCAACTACTTTCCTTTCCAACATGCTGGAATTGGAAGGCAGCGCATTCAGGAGAATTGCTTTTCTTTTACGAAGTCTCCTGAACTTGAACATATTTGTTTTGAAATCCACTAGCTAAAGAGTGCTGGGTTGCGCCCCCCAAAAAGATCTGATCTACAAGCTCTCAACGTGTCGCGGTGCGACGCGTTGTGAGCTTGTAGATCTGCTATTTTCGCTATTTTTGTCCAAAAGTGCCCTCTTACGGGATTTCAGCCCCTGCCCCTCTAACACTCTCTGCATGTCCCTGGGGTATGCAGGACGCATGTTCATGACGTCTAGATATTAGATCTATAGGACATTTATTATGATATCTCTGCTGTGGGGGAGAAACCAACTCCACAATGTTCATTAAAAAAACAATTTTAAATAATGCACACTGCCTCATCAAAATAGATCAAAAAGATATTGTGACTTTATATATTGTATTCCCGACAGTGACGATAGATACATTATTTGGTGACACTTTACAATAATATGGCCACAAATCATTAACAGTCATTAGCATGACTCATTAAAGGGGCATTTCAAACATGTGAGATGCTCGATTCATAATTTGATTTTATCAGATTACAAACACTAATTGTAATTTCAAACACAAATTTGAATACCATGATGGATTCATCTAAAACATCCGTCCTTGGTTCAGGTGACTGAATACTGTAACACGTCAGGGGCCATGCATTTTCTTTCTATAAATAAATAAAAAGGTATAATTGAAAAAACACAGCCCCTCATGAACTAGAATTAGAGGGACAATTAATTGTTGTTTTTATCTTGTTTGAAGTAATAAGGATAAAATACACATCAAATATCAAAATATTGAATGAATCATTAACAGGTTAAATACTGTCTGGGGTAGACCTATGTTTGAAAGTGAAATATCCCTTTAAACATCCTGCAGTGTTCACTTTTCTCTCATGCCAATGAATTGAATTGAATTGAATTGAATTGAATTGAATTGAATTGAATTGAATTGTGCACGCATGCACGAGCGCACGCATTTGTAAAATACAAATAAAACGTCTCATTCATTTAAAAATCGATGCATTGTTGCATCGATTTCATTAACACAAGTCGATTCAAATTAGAATTAGAATGAAAAAAAATATCCCCATTTCCCCATATCATATTTTTTGCTCGGTGTGCGTGTGTACTGTGTAGCCTACATAATTCAAACTGTAGGATTGGTTATTGTGACGGACAGAAGTCATTCCTAATTCCCTTTGCATAGCATACCGGAGCGCACTCAGAACGCGCCCTTAATTAAGAACCTAACTGCATCTGTGTGTGACTCTCAGCGGTGTCCCACTATTAGCGACTTTAAGCAACGACGGATACGGCAGTCGGCTACGGCAACCGGAAATGGATCAGTGCTCGATACATAAACCTGCTCTCCGTCGCAGCCCTTTTTACTACGGGAGAACCTACACTACAACGCCATGTCATAACCATGTTTATTGAAATTATAGCTGTCATACATTTACGCCGATTGCTCCATCACCTCTCTTATGCTGTGTCCGTCCTGAAAACAGTCGTTGCTTAAAGTCCATATTGACTGGCTGAATGGCTGATGTTAAACTGCAGTTACTGCACTGTGGCTGTTGTGGCAGAGAAGTAACAGAAGCGCGCAAACTTTATCCCCAGACTATAGATCCCCCCCACCACCCACGAGCTTGTAGATCTGCTATTTTCTTTTAATCGTGAAAATGTGGCGCAAATTTTTGAATATATATTCTTTCAGAACGAACGTTTTTTGGGGGTCCTTCGTCCTTGACATGAAAATGTTTGAACGACTGACAGAAAAATGTCAGGATTTAGAAGGCATTTGTAGAATCGTCCTCAGGTCTAAATGCGTTAAGCATTATGTTATTATTTAGCTGTTGAAAAATAGCAGATCTACAAGCTCGCTGAATATATTCTTTCAGAGCGAATGTTCTTTAACTCAAATCTTTGCTTTCGCTGGAACAACATATTTTCAGATAGGTGTCCGCTCCGCAGCCAAATACAGATAATTCTGGGGGTCCTTGACATGAAAAAGGTTGCACCACTGACATAGAAACATAGATTTTCAGAAAACTGTCATGATTTAGAAGATATTTTGTAGAATCTAAATGGGTTAAAATGGCCAGGGTCCACTTACTGAAATTAATTAATAGTTACCGTCCGTATGCAATAAAGAGGTTTTCTTCTAAACCAGTGTTTCCCAAACCTTTTTAGCCCGTGACCCAAAAATAAAAATATGATGTCTCCCCTCCCCGACACCCAAACTATAGCCTAGTTAAAATAGCCGATCTACAAGCTCACAGCATGTGGCTTCGCGCCGCATTGTGAGCTTGTAGATTGGCTATTTTCACTACTACCTAAACACTTGTTTTCTAATTTATGGAATTTCTTTGATTTTCTTTCTTTGATTTCTTCATGACATTACTTTAAAAAAAATGTTTTTAATTCATGAAACTTTTTGCTTTTTTGGGATTTTCTTTTTTTTATGTCCTGAACTAGTAATAATTAAAAACAAAATGTAGGAAACAAAACATAAAGGGACCCATAACAATGTGTCCATGACCCACAAATGGGTCCCGACCCTCTATTTGGGAAACAGTGTTCTAAAGAACAAGTCTAAAGTTCTAAATTTTAGGAAACACAGAAAACAGACTTAAATGAGGACATTTTGATCTGTAAGGGCAAACCTTACAGTATACAGTATACAAAAATCAATTGCAATACTTAATATAATATTCAAATTGTGAAATCTTACCTGAAATATAGGTTCAAAAGTAGGTCATAATGTAGGCAAGTAGGCATAATGCATGGCTGCCAAATGAACTACTTTTCTCCAGTGCATTTGGTGCAACAGATAAACCACAACTAGACCCAAGCAGAATGTATTAGTAGAGACGATCCATGTTCTCTGTTACAGTGGAACTCATTTATTCTGATATTTGTCTCCTCAGCTCTCCAGACTGAATCACACAACACAACAGGTAAACAAAGAACACATTATTATTATTATTGTTGTTGTTGTTGTTGTTGTTGTTGTTGTCCAATGAATCCACTGTAGTTATTATCCATTCACAATATATTGTTAATACATTTGCATTGGTTGGTTAGATATTCATAAAACTTTCACTTATATGTTTATTTAGATTTATTTTTAAATAGCTAATAAAATAGCCGATCTACATGCGATGCGATGTTGCGATGCGTTACAGAGACCAAAACTTACAAGCCCTAATAGATAGGAAAATAGTTAATCCACAAGCTCACGTTGTGGGCTTGTATCTGCTATTTTCACTGTCTTACTTTATTGCGTTGTGTGCTTGTAGATCGGATATATAGGAAAAAAGTTGAAATATGGAAATAAGAGGTTAACGATATATCCCAGGTGTGGTATTGACAATAATAAACACAGACATTCATAAATTAACTTCACGCATAACTGTCGATAGAACTGTTGCTTTTTCCTCTTATTGTGTAATGATATCCCAACAACTACTTCCTGTGCCTCAGTGTTCAACAGCACGTGTGACAGCGAAGAGTTCCTGTGTCAAAACAAAATATGTGTCCCCAAGAGCTTTGTGTGCGACCATGACGACGACTGTGGTGACGGCTCAGATGAGCCCAAGGAGTGTGGTGAGTGGACGCTTCTCATACTGAATGAATATGGATATGAATTCATTTGGTCTCAGACGGATAGGAAAATATGTTGTGCCTAATGCGAGATCTTGTTAAAACGTTTCAAACATATTCACAATGTCAAGCTCTATACTTCCTGTTCCAGAGTATCCACCATGTGGCTCCAACCAGTTCCGCTGTGCCAACGGCCGCTGTCTCATCCAGAGAGCGTGGGAGTGTGACGGAGAGCTCGACTGTCACGACCACTCAGATGAAGCTCCCAAGAATACTCGCTGCAAAGACCCAAGTAAGAAATGCACACGCATCTTTCCCTTTCCCTTTTCTGCGTTTTTTTTTTCTCTTTTCTTTTTTCCCTTTGTAATCTTCCCCTTTTCCAGCTGTATTGTCTCTGCATCGGGGAAGAGTGGGTGGGCATAATGGGTGGACGGGAGGTAAATGAGGGGTACCTTAAGACATATGTACTGTACCATGAAATGTATATGCTGATCATGAACAAGGACCCCACATGGGAGGGGAAAAAAATGTAAAAAACCCAATAAAAAGATTTATAAAAAATAAAAAAAAGATGCACACGCACGTACACGCACACACACACACACACACACACACACACACACACACACGCTCTCTTTGCTGCTCAGTGTAGTGGAATAGATGGCTGTCAAACTCCTGTCTCTTACAGTATATACTGTACATACTGTACCTGTGCATGTCAGAACTATTGGTGTGTCTTAAATAAATACTCTCATGTGAGGTGCATGGGGTCATTCCTATACATATTATACGTTGTGGAGAGATATATCAATATTGATTGATTGATTGATTGATTGATTGAATATAATATTAGACAGAAATGCAAACAGCACGAGTACAGTCAAACACAAAAAGTGGTGTGGACTGGATGGATTGTTTCCATCAAGGTCTTATGTAAACAATAGAGAATACACTATTCTATATTACAAGGTAGGATATTGAAGATATCAGTCACACATTAAATTAATAAATAGATACATTAATAAGAGAACGTCAAACATCATCCATAGACATAACTATAGAACTGGCTTTTTGCTCTTATTCTATAATAATGGATTGACCTAAACAACTACTTCCTGTGTCTCAGCAAACCTGTGCCGCAGCGACCAGTTCATGTGTCAAAATAAACGATGCATCCGCAAGAGTTATGAGTGTGATGGAGACAATGACTGTCGCGACAACTCAGATGAGGCTCACTGCCCAGGTAAGACGCACACACGCACGCACGCACGCACGCACGCGCACACACACACACACACACACACACACACACACACACACACACACACACACACACACACACACACACACACACGCGCTCTCTTTGCTGCTCAGTGTAGTGGAATAGATGGCTGTCAAACTCCTGTCTCTTACAGTATATACTGTACATACTGTACCTGTGCATGTCAGAACTACTGGTGTGTCTTAAAGAAATACTCTCATGTGAGGTGCATGGGGTCATTCCCTATACATATTATACGTTGTGGAGAGATATATCAATATTGATTGATTGGTTGAGTGATCAAGGTCAAGGTCTTATGTAAACAATAGAGAATACACTATTCTATATTACAAGGTAGGATATTGAAGATATCAGTCACACATTAAATTAATAAACAGATACATTAATAAGACATCATCCATAGACATAACTATAGAAATGGTGTAAACTTTTACACGATCAGAATCACATTCATCTAAACCTCCTCTGCTTCCATTGCTCTTCCACTCCAACAGAGAAGAAATGTGATCATCACCCAGCCTATGTCTGTCACAACGGGAACTGTGTCCAGGAGACAGTGCTGTGTGACGGCAAGGACGACTGTGGCGACGGCTCTGATGAGCTCAGCAGCTGCTCTGTTAACGAGTGTCTGAACAGCGAGCTGAGTGGCTGCTCCTCCCAGCTCAGCTGTAAAGACTTCAAGATAGGCTTCAAGGTATGGAATCAACAGCGCCATTTGACACAGATTCCACCAAGACACTGATGAAACACCTGGTCAGCATCACGCTCTGTTCCTGTCTCCTTACAGTGCACTTGTCCCAGCGGCTTCCGTCTGAAGGACGATGGGAAGACGTGTGTGGATGTAGATGAGTGTAGCAGCTATCCCTGCACCCAGCACTGCAACAACACACAGGGCAGCTTCCACTGTCTCTGTGTGGAGGGGTACCAGCTCAGCCCTGAAGACCCCACCATCTGCAGGTCCACATCTGGTAGGAAACAGTGGAGCTCAAAGCACTGAAAGCACATTGGTTGTCTATTCCAAGAATAGCAGATATACAGTACGTACATTATACAAGCTCACAGCGCGGCACTACTGTATGTGCCGAGCTATGAGATCGTATAGCCAGAGGCGGACTTACCCTTGGGCTAGGGTGGGTTGCAGCCCGGGGCCCCCGACTAGGGTGGCCCCCGAAAAATATTAAAAAGTTTTTATTATAAAATTGTAAAGTATTGAAATCCAATTCAAGTGAAATGTGTACCTGCCTCTCTTTTTAGGGGCCTGGGTACTATAAGCATTGGTTTCATGTTGCGCTGCTGTCTCTGTCAGATCAATAACCTGTCGACATCAGTATCAGTGGGTAACACCCTTCGCTACGAAGGGTAGCGTCCCAGATCGTCCCAGATCCCTCTTACAAACTGCTGCGTACGACAGTAGACTGAAGCTAAGAAGGCTTTCAGGAAATTGTTTTGCTTCTAAGTTCATTCATCCAGGAGGTGCTTTCCCGAAGCCAGATAAGAAGACTCGTAATGTGCTCTTGAGAACCAACTTAAGTAGTGCTTCCTGAAAGCAGTTAGGTAGCATGTAATGCTGTGCACTTGAGAACCAGCTGCTATACTACTGAAGATACTGCATAAACTCAAAACCTTTTGGGGAAACGGGTTTGCTGCTAGTACCTTAGGAGGCCTGAGTCTGACATCTCTCTGAGTTGGTTATTTTAATTAATTCATGAATCTTTTTGTTGTCTCTTTTTGTCAATCTCTTTGTAACTGTTATTTTTGTCTATTTTAACTCATTCAGCACGAGAACCCCTTTTGGTGTTTTAAGCATAATTTTGAACTTCTATTGAAAAAATAGCAGATCTATAAGCTCATAGCGCGGCACCGAGTGCCACGCTAAGACATTGTAGATCTGCTATTTTTGAAAAATCATGAAAATCTGGCGCACATCTTTGAATATGTATTATTTGAGAGCGAACATTTTGAAGTAATATCTTTGCTTCTGGGGGGGGGGGGGGGGTGTCCCTGGAACAACATATTTTCAGATGTGGTTCGGCGGCCAATAACATATAATTGTTGGGGTCCTTGACATGAAGTAATTTGAAAACCACTGACATAGAAACCTTTTTTTTCCAGAAAACTGTCATGATTTAAAAGAATCTGGTCTCAGTCCTAAATGGGTTAACATACATAGATACAGAGTTTGGTTTTATTTGCATTTTCTATTGTTGTATTGGCTTATTGTTTGTTTGTCTGATGCCACATGGCAGGAACAGGTATCTGTTTATTTCTGTACTAATATTGTGTGTTATTGGTCTAATACAATCTACGGTTGTAAATTATCATTCATGGTAACTCTAATATTTACATTGCTTTCTCATCTCTACTGTATGTAGTTTTATAAATGATGCTGTGTTCATGAATATGTTCTGTCTCTCCCAAACAAACAAATTAAGCATTGCATTTTACGCTAAATAAATGTGATGTCAAATTTTCTCTAGATGTGGAGCCCTTCCTCATCTTCACCACCGAGAACAAACTGAATAAGATGAACTTGAACGGCTCCAACCACACTGTGCTCAAACAGGTGAAAACCATTGAACATACTGTAACAACACATCCTATACACGCTTACATCCACCAACAATAACACATTTGAGCCCCTAATTAACTGACGATATTAAAACCTGGATGGATGAAAACCTCTTATATCTCAATGACAATAAAAGGGAAATCATCATCTTTGGACAACGCTCCAGTGGCTCCACCCCTCCTGTCAACAACCTCGGCCCCCTCACTTCCAATATCAACACAGGCGCAAAAGAATCTTGCTGTTATTTTCGATAATATTTTTTAAATTTGATAAGCTCTGTTGTCAAAACAAGCTTTTATCACCTACGCCTCCTCACCAAGGTTAAACCCTGCCTCCCCCACAAACAATTTGAAATGGTCATTCACTCCTTCATCTCCTCAAGGCTGGACTATTGTACTAATACTATGGCATCAACCAATCCTCACTCCGAAGACTCCAATTAGTCCAAAATGCTGCTGTCCGCCTTCTCACCGGACCTAAAAAGTTTGACCACATCACACCAGTCCTGATATCACGCCATTGGCTCCCGATAAAACAAATAATTTATCTTTTAGATCCTACTTTTTTACTTTTAACCCATTCAGGACAGGAACCCCTTTTGGTGTTTCTAAGGATTATCATGTTATACTAGCTATTGAATAGCAGATCTACAAGCTCATAGCGCGGCACCGAGTGCCGCGCTACAAGCTTGTAGATCTGCTATATTTTTTTTATTGTGAAAATGTGGCACAAATCTTGAATATATTGTGGGCACCACTGAACAACGATAGGCAGGAGACACAGCAAGGTTTGCCTACTCGGGCATTTATTGAGAGGATTATGTTAAAGTTCAAATCAGATCCAGCACACACACTTGGTTAACTTAGGTTCTTCCTATTTCCAGGGCAAAACAGTCTATAATTCCTCTCACTCCTATTCCTTCAGGAGTGTTATTTCCATCTGGGTTAATCCTCTTCAGGATTCCTCCATCCTGGGGTTGCCTGTGTAATGAGAAACACTATTAGCACAGAGTCTGAACAAGTGGCAACAGTGAGGGGATGTGTGTTTGTGGAGACCTACCGCCAGATTGCCACGTCAGTTCTCCCTCCGTGAGTCAGTGGAGAATTTCAAACATTACGCGCGCAGCGCGGCTGTTGCGTAATTGCTCTGATTGAGGAGGAAGACGGGTAGATACGTGTGGTCAATCACGTGACCCAGGGCGGGTCGCTGTCTTCTGAGCTGGGCTCCGCCTCTGACGCTCCACTGACTCTCGTTGGGGTGGCGCTCTGACGGCCCGCTGTCATGTGACATCCCACAATATATTCTTTCACAGTGAATGTTTTTAACTCATAACTTTGCTTCTGGGAGGACCCTGGAACTACATATTTTCAGATGGGGGTCCTTGCCATGAAAAAGGTTGAGCACCACTGAGAGACAATGAGAGGTCTATAAGGTCTAAATGGGTTCAATCTCTTGCCCTATCTGGCTGAACGTATACAGCGCTACAACCCTCCCAGAGCTCTGAGGTCTGCTGACCAATCACTGCTGACCGTGCCAACCACCTGAACCCTCAGAACAAGAGGTGGCCGCGCTTTAGCGGTGGCGGCCCCAGAGCTGTGGAACAACCTCCCCCACTTTATTAGAGCCGCCCAATCCATCGAGATTATTAAATCCTTACTTAAAAAGTACGTGGATTTTAATGTAATCTGATTTTAATGTGCTCATATATTCCTATATTGTCCATGTATGCCTCATTTGCCATGTATCTGGTTCTACTTGATGTAAATTGCTTTAAATGTTATTTGCTCTAAATGTTTTTTCTTTCCTGTGAAGCACTTTGGTCAATTTCGGTTGTGTTAAATGTGCTATAAATAAAGGATGATTTGATTTGATACAATTCACACACTGCTTTTGACATGTCGGAATGTATTCGACCTGTCAGAGACTAACTGCTAACTAACTAACTGCTGTGCTGTGACAGGACTTGAATGAAGCGTGGGCTCTGGACTTTGACTACAAGCAGCAGATGGTCTATTGGACAGACACCAAGACGATCAGTCGTATGCACATCAATGGCAGTGACGTCCAGGTCAGTGTGACAAATACACAGATGGGAAGTGAAATAATGTCAGAAAATGGTTATTGTATTCAAAATGCTTTGTAATATCACTGTTGTTAGACAGTGTGGTGGTAACTAAGTATTTTTACTCAAGTACTGTACATATTAAACACTGTAAGGTACGTGTAATTTCCCAAGTATTTATATTTCCTAATACATACTGGCCTGGTACTCCACTATATCTCAGAGGCATATTTGTACGTTTTACTTTAGTTACTTGCAGTGGTGGACAGTAATGAATGAGGTACTTTGTTTTAGTAGTGTTCTTAAGTACATTTATGAGTATGTGTGGTTTACTTTAGTATTTCAATCCACTGCATTCCAAAGACGTAATATTGTACTTTTGACTCCACTACATTTCTAGGAAGGTAAAAGGTACATTCTGAATTAACGATCTATAAGCTCACACCGCGTCGCATCAGGACACGTTGTGATAGTTGTAGATCAGCTATTTTCACTACCATTGATATTGTTTTGAAGGTGGTTGTGGATTGGGCCGGATGGGGGAGTGTGTGTGTGTGTGTGTGTGTGTGTGTGGGGGGGGGGGGGGGGTCTAAATACAGCAATACATTGATACAAATTATTTATGTACAAATTATACAGTATAGGCTACAAGTACGCCAGTACTTTAGCTCAAGTACACATTTATAGAGAAATGTATACTTGCTATACTTAGTTGAGTAATATATACTCAACTACGTATCTATAGTATACGTAGTTGAGTATCTATACTTTGACTCAAGTATACTGGGCTTGAGTACTTTGTCCACCACTGCTTACTAGTTACTTTGTAGATTTAGATTGTTATGATGTTATAAATAATAACATTCATTATTGAAAATATTCAACATAGTTAGAAAATAGCAGATCTACAAGCTCACAACGCATCATGTCACAATGCATTGTGAGCTTTATAGCATGTGTAGACCTGCTATTTTCAAAAAGCCAAATTATGAAATAAGGCTTAAGTGCTGAGAGTTGTGCAAACAAGCAGAAAGGTTGAGTAGTGGCAGTTAGAACACTTTATACAATATCCT
>NC_137875.1:36802811-36847811 GCF_963924005.1 Protomyctophum bolini
GGCATACCATATATATAGGCATTTAATTGGTATTTGTTTATAAACATTTGGGATTTGTTTACAAATATTTTGGTATTTGTTTATAAACTATTTGTAATTTGTTTATAAACTATTTGTAATTTGTTTACAAACATTTGTAAACAAGCTGTCAAGATGAGTTAGTTAGTTATGTATTTATTTAAAGCAGTGGCTCTCAAAGGTGTGATCCAGGGACCCTCATGGTACCTTGAGGGGGTTCCAAATGGACCCATTATAGGTCTGTAACTCTGAGAGTGTAACATATGGACCCAAATGGACCCTTACAGGTCTGTAACTCTGAGAGTGTACGAATGGAACCAAATCATGGACCCTTACAGGTCTGTAACTCTGAGAGTGTACTAGTAGGCCTAGAAAAGGAACCAAATGGACCCTTTTATAACTTTTAACTCTGATACTGTACAAATGGAATCAAATGGGACTCTTATGGGTCCATCTGGTTTTACTCTCAGAGTTATGGGGGTCCTTGAAATTAAAAAGTTTAAGAACCTGTATGCAATGGCTTATCTCTTGTAAAAAGAGAGACCAGCCTATTCTCCAAACCATTATCTTATGCTTTGCTACTGTAGGTTGTACAAAATAATATTGGGTCAATTTAATTTGCAGGACTCACCTCGCGCACAGCTGCCTTGTCTGTGTTGTTGACATGACATGGGCTTGCAGGACAGAACTTTTATTTGTGACAGACACATAGTTCCTTTGCAGACAATACAATCTGCTTCTCATTGGTCAGTCACAAAGCTAAGAAAACAGTAGCCTACTTTTTCTGCATGTCAATGATGATGAGATAGTTCTTTGGCATGTCAAGCTTTCCTCACGGAGAGCACAACAGTCTATCTGCAGCCAGCGAGCCTTTCTCTGCTCTGCTCTGCGGTCGGGACCAGTGCTGTCAGACTCAGCGCGCAGCGCATGCAGAGTTATGAATAATACACATTCCGGGGTTCGGGCTGAAAGTCCACCTCTCACAGTGTTTTTACACTACGAACCATTGAACGTGCATTTTAATACACATTGGTTGAATGGTCTGTGAGCGTAGCGATACATATACAGGCGATACGTGGTGTAAAACCCCGGACATTTGAAGGAATTTATAAAACCCCCCCGGACTGCCCGGACAGCCCCCCACAAGAGGACGTATGGTAAGCCTAGGTTTAAGGCCACATTTCGGTCAAGTCCATGCACAGTGCACACACACATTTAGAACTGATGGGCAATTACTGTTGGGCAATTACAAAATAACTTTACACACAGTGTTATGAAATGTCCTGTGACTTGTAATGTTTGGACTAAACAATTCATTATAGTCAGTGCATTTGTAGAAAAAAAGCAGAGATCCGGGAACACTTAATTTTATTAAACCGACATGCTTCGACTGAGTTTATTGATGATTGGTCCAACAACAGTGGTGACCTAGCACAGCAGCTGGCCTCATGCCATCACGGTTTATCTGGTAAGACATCAGTTTATGTAGGATACTTCTGTCTGAAAGCCAGGTGATAATAAATGTCCTTTAACGACACACAGCAGAGATTTTTCTTACTCACTGTAGCCTATACTGTTTGATGGTGGCCGTTTGAGGTTTTGAACTATAGGCTATACATGCTATGAAGTAATACTATACCGTAATGTACCGTGAACAATCCTCAAATATGAAGTGTGGCAGGAACTTCGTGAAACAAAATGTGTCGTCCGTCCATAGCTATATTCCAGGAACAGGCACAAAGCAGATATCCACCAATACAAATATACACATAGTTTGGGGAGTGGGACAACGTCGCTGCATTGAAACACATGTATTTTAGTGGTGGGCCGTCAGGGCCAGCAAGGCCTTCTCTGCTGGCCCTGCACTTTCCTGATGCAGATTTCCTTCGCCAATCAGATTTCAAGTTTTCCCTGCTGGGCGTGTTCTTTCAAGTGCCAGGGCCAGCTAGCTGGCCTTTGGTGACGTTAACGTCTTGCGTGGAGCCCATCGCTGGGGGAAAATATTGTCCAATGAGAAAAGAGAACTGGGTGTTTCCATCTGATTCTGATACTCATTCTGAGGTGGGCATTGACTGTGTGGGTAGTTGTCATGATCCAAGGAATCCAGGGAATGTCAGTGATTGTACAACCTTTGATTCAAGAGTTACGGGGTGGAAATGTAACGCCCGACCTGGTGGAGACAGTGCCGTATCCAGGGAATAATCAGCAGGGGGGCATTCATATTTCTAAGGGGGGCAGTTGATTTTTCAAGTTCACATCCATATATAGCAATTAAGCTCTCACATAGGCCTATACAATAAAACAACACAAAAGGCTTGGAGAAGGGCTACAAGTATAGGTTCCAATTATACACCAAAACAAATGATATAACCTAATTATTGTAGCCAACAGAACAAACAAACAAACATAGCCTATATACTGTCATGTGGAAACACGATCGCATCGCACCAACAACACAATGAACACAATGAGCATCTCCACGGCGGGAGGAAAGTAGAAAAAAAAGACTATAGCCTATATGCACCAACCATTAATCACCAACAAATAGTTGAGCATTTAGGCCTATAGTGACTTTTATATGTCGCCATCTCCACGGTAGGGGAATATGAGTAAAAGTTTATGCACCAACCAAAAACAACAAGTCTATTTAGTGTATTTAAGGCGGGAGGCAAAGGGGGGGGGGGGATCTGCGCGTCTGTCTCCCTCCCTCCAAATGTCGGCACACGTCAAATGCTCTTTAGAGAGCGCATGCTTATTTAAGCCTTTGTTTGATTCTGTTCCGTGCTGTCTCCAGCCAGTCCCTGCCCTGAAACCATGTACTCATAAACGAGCGTTTTTTGCCATTATGACTACTTGGGTATTTGTCCCGTTTTACCTGATTCGGTGTGCCAGAACCAAGAACCTCTGGTGGAGAAGCATGCGGTGGTGGTGGAGGTCCGAAAGTTGAGCTGCTGCTGTGGAAGTTGCTACAGCAGCCCTCTGCCTCACTGAAATAATGCTATCCGACACTCGCGAACCCCCAGTAATGTGATCCGACGACCGAATTTCGTTGTGCATTTAGTTGTGCTCGGTGCTCGAACGACTCCCCGCAATATTAACAACAACAGGCGACATGGCGGTGGTTTCAGTATCGTCATCAGTCTACCTTTCTGAAGGCGCTGGTGGGTTTATAGAGTTTGGTGTTTAGCCTTTGAGCCAGTTCCTAATATCCATGATTCAATTTTACCGGTTTGGGTTTGTTTTCACTGTGACTGAAGTCTGAAAATATTTGAATTGACCCGCCCTGCGTGGCAAAACTGGTAATGACGTAGCTTTTGGTGCGCTGCATCAAAACGAATCCGACTAGGTGCACCGACTAGGTGCCAGTGTAGGCTACTTTTTATTATTGCATTTTTATTACTATGAATTCATTAGAAAATGTAAATTTATTATAAACACAAAGAACATGAAAATAACACATTATATATATTTTAAACCTGTAAAACATTAAAAATAATGGTGGGGTAGGGTTCTGGACTGGGGGGGCACAAAGTCTATCTGGGGGGGCAGCGCCCCCTAGTGCCCCCCCGTAGAAACGGCACTGGGTGGAGACAATGTAGTAATAGAGACAATCCACGTTATCTGTTGTGAAGCTAATTGATTGTGTTATTTGTTTCCCTTCAGCTCTCCAGGCTGAACAAACACACAACACAGTAACAACAACAACAGGTAAACAAAGATTACAAATCATCATAGATTATAGATAGACCAAGAGCTTCTTTTAATTAAATCTCTCTCTCTCTCTCTCTCTCTCTCTCTCTCTCTCTCTCTCTCTCTCTCTCTCTCTCTCTCTCCAGAGTCTGTGAGGTTGGTGAACGGGACCAGTGTGTGTTCAGGCAGAGTGGAGGTGCAGTCTAACCACTCGTGGGTCTCAGTGTGTGAAGATGACTTTGACCAGAAGGACGCAAAGGTGCTCTGTAGGGAGATTGACTGCGGGGCTCCTTCAGTCCTCCAGGGGGCGCTCTATGGAGAAGTTAACGCTTCAATGTGGACCAAAGAGTTCCAGTGTAAAGGCAGTGAGTCTGTTCTCCTGGACTGTAGAACCTCAGACTCGACTAGAAACACCACCTGCTCACCCGACAAGACTGTTGGACTCACCTGCTCAGGTAAATTTATATATATATATATATATATATATATATATATATATATATATATATATATACAGTATATATATTCAGCTTTAATATTCTCCCCTCATCCCTTCTCGTAATCTATAATGGAAAAAGGACCATGCATGAAATAAACCTTAGTTAAGTTCATAAATTGCCACAATGACCACTTCATAATTTGCTGTTAAAAAGAAAATGGTTGCAACTGTCATCACAGTTCATTACGCTAGGTATGGAGGGCTCTGCAAATAACACACAGCCCACAGGCCCACAGCCTACGCACAGACAGATGAGAAAAGAGGGTTTATGCACAGATGAGAGAGAGGGAGAGTTTTCCACGTTCATAAATAAATCGTTTAAAGCGTTCCTCATGCAGTTATATTGGCCTTTTTGTGACTGTTTATGGTTAAATCAATTTATTTCATGTCATGACATATTGGGCTTGACAAAACAAGATACATATTTTACTATAATATAACACAAACGAGATACATGAGAAATAAATCACACCCGTGTGAACTGAGTGGTGCAACTCCCCCCCCCCCCCCCCCCCCCCCCTCTCTATCTCATTAGCAGGCAACTGCAGCACTCTCTCTCTGTTTCTGGCACAACAGCGCCCCTACTGGTACTCATTCTCGTGCTCATTAATGTCATTGCTGGTTGTAGGAGTGGTTGCACCACTCAAAAAGTATCAACTTAAATATATTGAAGATATTCAAAAAGACACTGAACTCTCTGAGATAACGTCACCTTTAGTTTTTGATGAAATAAAACGTTGTTGTACTACTTACTCCCTTGTCTCTGTACAGAGCCTGTCAGGCTGGTGGGAGGAAGCAGTAAGTGTACTGGTAGACTTGAGACGCAACACCAGGGAGACTGGAAACCTGTGGATGGTCGGTCTGACTGGAACCTGCAGTCATCCTCTGTAGTGTGTAGGCAGATGGAGTGTGGCTCTGCTGTTTCAACACGATTCAACACGAGTATTGCTTCAACACAACCGGTATGGAAGATGACAGTGTCCTGTGATGGATCTGAATCTTCACTGAGGGAGTGTGGAACAAAGACGTCTGATACTTCCAAAATGGTCCTGGAGGTATTCTGTTCAGGTAACACTAACAATCACTTCAGCATTGACTGTAATCTGTACAGTTCATTTAATTGGTCTGTCTGTCTGTCTGTCTGTCTGTCTGTCTGTCTGTCTGTCTGTCTGTCTGTCTGTCTGTCTGTCCGTCCGTCCGTCCGTCCGTCCGTCCGTCCGTCCGTCCGTCTGTCTGTGTCTTTGTTGAAACTCATGTCCGTGTCTGTTATGCACAGTGGTGGACAGTAGCAAAGTATGTTTACTTGTATTGAGTACTATTACTTAAGTACTTCTATTTTTGTATACTTTTACTCCACTACATTTCAAAGACATCTCTAGGAAGGGAAAAGTTTAACCACTTAAATGCACTTTCAAATACAGTGAAAATAGCAGATCTACAAGTTCACAACATGTTCCGATGTGACACATTGTGAGCTTGTAGATCTGCTACCTTCACTATCCTATCCTACTATAATAAGGAAACCGGTCAGTGAGTCAGTCACTCCTGTCTGTTCTGGATGGTTCTCCTCAGTGGCTTGAGCAATTGCTCTGCACACGGGCATTGACCATTAGCATATACACACAACCACAACGCCTGTTTTTAACATTTAAGTTGTTTATTAGCGTTTCTGTGTAAACACCAGAGATTCGGATCGTAGCTGCTGGCCAGACACTGGCACACAGTGAACACCACAACAAACACACACACACACACACACACACACACACACACACACACACACACACACACACACACACACACATGCTGCAAACTTATAAAGGGCTTTAATTTACGGCCCGGGTCCAACATATGTTTTATGAGCGGGAGGGCGCTTTGGGATATCATCCTCATAGCACTAGCACGTAACTTAACACAGCACGCCGGTCAGTTGACTTAACTCACAAAAACACATTTATCATCCTGTTTAACCTTCAAATAAAAATCATCTGACAATGCAAACAACGACACGTTCGTACTGCATGTATGCACGTTCTGGCGCGTGGCTATATGGAAAGCTCACTCCTCCGTTCTTCACTTGACGTGTAGATTTATGAACGAACTTGACCACTGAATGTACCGCTATTGTTGACGGCTGCTGTCTTGTGTCAAAAGCATTTTAACACAGTTTTAAATTGAGTGACTGGCTGTAGGCTATTTATGTAATCACGGGTAACAGGGCTTACAATGGGTCCCTAATTTGACGGGTGGGGCGTGTCTGGTTTGTATTCTGATATAATCGCTGGTGACTGCATGGACGGTCTATGGACCGTGCAGGGCACGGGTTGTCAAAATTGGAGCCCATTCACTGGGGGTCTGCGACAACCTGCCCCACAAAAGTGATATTTATTTCATCTTAGACTGTGCCCATCAAAAGCTGATTTCCCACTGCATGGTTACTGCTTTGCCTAGCTGATAACAGATCAATAGCCTCCTGTAACAATGGCATACTTCGTTCACGCCTTCATTCTATTCAAATGATTCTCATTAATGTTCTTGATTAAAATTCTCTCTCTCTCTCTCTCTCTCTCTCTTTCTCTCTCTGTCTCTCTCTCTCCAGAGTCTGTGAGGTTGGTGAATGGGACCAGTGTGTGTTCAGGCAGAGTGGAGGTGCAGTCTAACCAGTCGTGGGTCTCAGTGTGTGAAGATGACTTTGACCAGCAGGATGCAGAGGTGGTCTGTAGGGAGCTTGACTGTGGGCCTCCTTCAGTCCTCCAGGGGGCGCTCTATGGAGAAGTGAACGCTTCAATGTGGACCACAGAGTTCCTGTGTCAAGGCAACGAGTCTGTTCTCCTGGACTGTAGAACCTCAGACTCAACTAGAAACACCACCTGTTCACCTGACAAGACTGTTGGACTCACCTGCTCAGGTAATAATAAAAATCACACCCGTGTGTAAGTGAGGGGCGCTCTTATCATCATACATCATCACATTCCGGCCAATTACAATTTGCGTCCTCACATTTGTCCTCAATGTTTGTGTTTACACACTTTTGTCCTCAATGTTTTGGTTTACACACTTTTGTATCCAATGTTTGTGTAAACACTGAAAGCTGGACATAGCTGGACAAAAATAGGACAGCTTTACAAACCAAAATCTTATTTGAAAAATCACACCCATGTGAAGTGAGGGGCACATCAGCATGACGTAAAATTTGACACATTGTCTATTTGCTCAGACACTATGACACGACTATGGACACAGACACAGGGAGGGGCTAGAATCAGTTAA
This sequence comes from Protomyctophum bolini, assembly GCF_963924005.1. Lineage (NCBI taxonomy): Eukaryota > Metazoa > Chordata > Actinopteri > Myctophiformes > Myctophidae > Protomyctophum > Protomyctophum bolini. The sequence goes on from NC_137875.1 coordinate 36,810,289, forward strand.
AACAGAAAACAAACACAAGGATATGGTTTCGATAGCCTGACATCTACAGTTCTACACTCTTTGTTAGGATCTTTTTGTAAGGAAAAGTAATAGTACTTTGTGTAACTGTACTTACGGTATTCTCACTTGTCTCTGTACAGGGCCTGATGATGTTAGGTTGGTGGGAGGAAGCAGTAAATGTACTGGTGGACTGGAGATCAAACACCAGAGAGAATGGAGACGAGGGGCTGGTCAGTCTGACTGGAACCTGAAGGCAGCATCTGTAGTGTGTCGGCAGATAGACTGTGGATCTGCTCTGTCGACACAAAGTAGATCTGCTGATGATCATACTGATGTATGGTCGATTATATCTTCCTGTGATGGTACTGAGTCTTCACTGAGGGAGTGTGGAGCAATGAGCTCTGACGAGTCCTTTGACAGTCTGGAGGTGATCTGTTCAGGTAACACAAACAATACTTCAACAATAACAGTAATCTGTACAGTCTGCCTGTCTGTCTGTCCCCATACGTCTGTCCATCCGTTGATTCATGTCTATCTGTGTGCGTCCGTGCGTGCGTGTGTGTTATGTATTTGCTGTATTACCGTGTTGTTCTTGCTTACTGTAAATCGCTCTGGATTAATTTAACCCAATTAGACCTGAGGACTATTTTACAAATGAAAAACCTACGTTTCTATGTCAGTGGTTCTCAAACTATTTCATGTCAAGGACCCCCAGAATTATATGTATGTGGCTGGTATATCTGAAATTATGTTGTTCCAGGGACCCCCCCAGAAGCGAACATATGAAATAAAAACGTTTGCTCTGAAATCATTTAAATCCAAAGATTTGCACACGTTTTCACGATAAAAAAAGCAGATCTACAAGCTAGTGCTGCGCTTTTCAATAACTAAAGTATAACACAATGCTTAAAACACCAAAAGGGTTCCCGTCCTGAATGGTTTAAGAGCGTCTGCTACATTATAAATTGTGTGTGTGTGTGTGTGTGTGTGTGTGTGTGTGTGTGTGTGTGTGTGTGTGTGTGTGTTTGTGTGACTGTGTCCTCATGTTTTCATCTGTTGTAGCCTACCTTTAATGAATGAAAATGTTGAACACACTTTTTCTCTCTCTCTCTCTCTCTCTCTCTCTCTCCAGAGTCTGTGAGGTTGGTGAATGGGACCAGTGTGTGTTCAGGCCGAGTGGAGGTGAAATCTAACCAGTCGTGGGTCTCAGTGTGTGAAGATGACTTTGACCAGCAGGATGCAGAGGTGGTCTGTAGGGAGTTTGACTGCGGGCCTCCTTCAGTCCTCCAGGGGGCGCTCTATGGAGAAGTGAACGCTTCGATGTGGACCAAAGAGTTCCAGTGTGAAGGCAACGAGTCTGTTCTCCTGGACTGTAGAACCTCAGACTCAACTAGAAACACCACCTGCTCACCCGACAAGACTGTTGGACTCACCTGCTCAGGTAATCAGGGACGTGCAGAGGGACCAGGAGAGCCAGGGCTGTGGCCTGATTCTTTTCTTTTTTTACTACCCAGATTTAGAGGAATATCTCATTTTAAATGAACACTAGGATCTAGAACAAATTGTAACCAGTGCAATGATGCAGTAAAGCCAATATATACTCTAACAAAAAGAATACTTAAATACATTAATGAAACGAACAACATCAAATAGAATAGAACAGATACCAGGTCACTTTCCTATATCAGCTGAATCTCATCACGATTGCAAATGCTTTCCCCACACTGAAAGTACAAAAACTATCATTTCATTGGCATGACCACGATGGGCCGCAGAGACATGAAGCAGGGGCCGCATGCGGCCCGCGGTCTGCGGGTTGAGTAACGCTGGTGTACAGTATGTGTTAAAATGTGGACACACCCACCTGACCCATCTCCTCTGCCTCCTCCTCCTATGACAGCAGCGTATCATTTCAATCACTTTAATTAGTATTCTTTTCAACATGCGTGTGATTTGCTTTAAATGGTAAATGGTGCTTTTATCCAGAGTGCTTTACATAGATTGTGCATTACATTCACCCATTCACACACACATTCACACACCGATGGCAGAGTTAAGGTCCCCACACACCGAGCGTGTTTTTCGGATTTTTAGCTGCGTTTCTATCGATTTTCCGAAAAACGCGGCCGTTGTGCAACCACCTTTAGTGTCTAACCTACTTAGAACCTACACTAACTCTGGGGGAACCTGGCATCGAACCGGCTACTCTACCGGCCACTCTACCCCTTATCCACTGCCCCTTTACTTACTCTGATTTATGTTGACAGATATTTTTGGAACGTACCGGTGGTGCTTTCTGTGTCCCCTGTAGGACAGACTGTGTGTAAGACTCGGCCACAGTTTTCACAAACTTATCCGGTATCCTATATTATCCGACTACGAGTATGTGTAGCATCTTTTGTGTCGATTACTTAAAATGAAAGTAATGCATTTTCTAATTTTGTTTTTGTTTTTACTGCTTACTTTCATCTCTGTGCAGATGTCAGGTTGGTGGAAGGAACCAGTAACTGTGCTGGAAAACTTGAGATGAAACTCCATGATGGGTTGAGACCAGTGGATGATTCTGACTGGACCCTGCAGTCATCATCTGTAGTGTGTAGACAGCTAGGCTGTGGTTCTGCTGTTTCATCACTAAGACTGGTTGGTTCTACAAATCAACCTGTATGGTGGATAACATCTCCCTGTGTTGGCTCTGAGTCTTCACTGAAGGACTGTGGAACAAATGCGTCTTATACTTCAGCCCACAGACTGGAGGTGATCTGTTCAGGTAACACCTGTTCAGGTGTCTGTCTGTCTGTCTGTCTGTCTGTCTGTCTGTCTGTCTGTCTGTCTGTCTGTCTGTCACACAGAACACACACCTCCCTTGCCACTGAGGGCTACACGTTCTTTAGTTGTATTAACCTAAAGTACAAAATAAAGTACCACCAACAAAATGCTCACATATTAATAGGTTACCGAGTCCTGACTGTCCATTACAGAGACATGTTAGGAATTATGAATACACAAAAGTTAGTTATTACATTTCGACAACTCCTTATTTGTGCGCAGTGATGTTGGAAAATGTATTCTTGAATGATCTCAACTAAGATCCCCACTCTTAAAAAAATGGCATTTCAGAGATGAGCGGAGCAGTCCTGGAAAAGTGTAATGTTCTATGATTAAAATGATCTCTCTCTCTCTCTCTCTCTCTCTCTCTCTCTCTCTCTCTCTCTCTCCAGAGTCTGTGAGGTTGGTGAATGGGACCAGTGTGTGTTCAGGCAGAGTGGAGGTGAAATCTAACCAGTCGTGGGTCTCAGTGTGTGAAGATGACTTTGACCAGCAGGATGCAGAGGTGGTCTGTAGGGATCTTGGCTGCGGGGCTCCTTCAGTCCGCCAGGGGGCGCTCTATGGAGAGGTGAACGCTTCGATGTGGACCAAAGAGTTCCAGTGTGAAGGCAACGAATCTGCTCTCCTGGACTGTAGAACCTCAGACTCAACTAGAAACACCACCTGCTCACCTGACAAGACTGTTGGACTCGCCTGCTCAGGTAATAATAATCATAAAACTAGAAAAGAACATTTCACATAATGTGACTGGTTTGTGGTCACCTGCAGCCTGGCATCATTCACTTTCCTGTGCAGTGAGTGGAATGTACTCTAGCTGCAGACACTGTCATGTCTGTGATTACTTTGATTCTGATGGGATGAGAAATCACATCCAATATAAGCACATGGTTGTGAATCACCGAGGTGGAAAAACTGGAGCTATTTAGGCTATTACCTTGTACTTCCTGCTGCCACCGTAGTCCAATTGAATTGTGGAATTGGTCGAATTGAAGAAGTAATCCAGCACCGCACCACAAAGCACAAGGCACCGCAAATATGTTATGCTTAGGGCACCCAAATGGCCAGCAGCGGCCCTGATTACCTCTATAGTAATGTCATCAAGGGAGACTTGTCCAATATTTCACATGTCATCATGATTGGATAAGATTGACCTCTACTATATTGCCCTGTGCTCAGAGGAGCACATATTTCTAGTTTAGAACATGAAAATGACATTGCTAGCCTGAGATAAAACAGTAAAATACCAACTATACTTGTAATTCGCATTCCTATTTAACAATGAAAGTAATAGTAGTTTATTTTCTTTTTTGCCACTGTACAGAGCCTGGTGACGTCATGTTGGAGGGAGGAACAACCAGTAACTGTTCTGGTATCCTGAAGGTGAAAAACCAGGAAGAGTGGAGACCAGCGGGTTCTATTTATGACTGGAACCTGAAGTCATCATCTGTAGTGTGTAGACAGCTGAACTGCGGCTCTGCTGTTTCAACACAAAGGAGGTCTGATGCAACCGTTGAACCTGTGTGGAAGATTCCATGTGTTGGATCTCAATCTTCACTGAGGGAGTGTGGAGCAAAGGAGTCTCATAATTCCACTGAGAGACTGGAGGTGTTCTGTTCGGGTAAAACACATAAACAGTGACCTCCACTTCACCTCCACAACTCTTCGTGTGTGCGTGCATGCACATGCGTGTTTAATAAGATACATGTACATTGACACCCCCCTTCTCTCCCTCCTCCCCCCCCCCTCTCTTTCTCTCTCTCTCTCTCTCTCTCTCTCTCTCTCTCTCTCTCTCTCTCTCTCTCTCTCTCTCTCTCTCTCTCTCTCTCTCTCTCTCTCTCTCTCTCCAGATTCTGTGAGGTTGGTGAACGGGACCGGTGTGTGTTCAGGCAGAGTGGTGGTGAAATCTAACCAGTCGTGGGTCTCAGTGTGTGAAGATGACTTTGACCAGCAGGATGCAGAGGTGGTCTGTAGGGATCTTGGCTGCGGGGCTCCTTCAGTCCTCCAGGGGGCGCTCTATGGAGGCCTGAACGCTTCGATGTGGACCAAAGAGTTCCAGTGTGAAGGCAACGAGTCTGCTCTCCTGGACTGTAGAACCTCAGACTCAACTAGAAACACCACCTGCTCACCTGACAAGACTGTTGGACTCACCTGCTCAGGTATGATCTAATAATTTTAGTAATGTCCTCAAAATATGAGGAGGGAAAATGACCATCTATGCCGCCAAAATTTGAGGACGGAATTGCAGCAAAATTAACCATGTATGGCGCCGACATTGGCGATGTGGTTGGCCGTTGTGATTGGCTGGAAGCTGTGCCGTTATTCCCATTATGTGCTGTGATTGGCTGAGCATGGCATAATGGGTGTGATATTCCGTGCTCAAACTTTGAGTTTTGAGTTTGACGTTTGGTCATTTCCGTTACAAGAAGTCACCCGTTTGCCGTCTTGGGAGTGACAGCTCACCATGTGTTAGTGTTAGACAGTGTTAGGAAAGTATGCTTTTCTGTATTTGGTTTTATGGGTCCCTCTTGAAAATGAGATGCTGCATCTGAAGAGGCTGTCCCTTCAATAAAAATCTGAAATCTGAATAGATCCCCACCATCTGTTAACAGAACGGGTGCATGCTTTTGGTTAGACATACCATTGGTCTGATATCTCAAACCCTCACCCTCACCCTAACCTCCCACGGGGCAGCACACCTATAGTAAGTAGCCTTGCCGAGCCATGAGGCCCATAGGGCAGGAGCTTAACTCCTGTTTCTGTAGCGTGAGGCAGCTTGATGCACACCCCCTGGACATGACGCTAGTATGTCGCAGGGACTTACCCTCTAATCCAACCCTTGATGCTGAGTGTCAAGCAGGGAGGCATTGGGTCCCATTTTTACAGTCTTTGGTATGACCCGGCCGGGGATTGAACCCCGACCTCCCAGTTTCAGGGCGGACACTCTAACCACAAGGCCACTGAGCTGGTGCAGCACACTTAAACCTAACCTTAACCCTCTCCCAACCCTCAACGCCCCCCTCACCAACTTTAATCCGGTCGTCTTAACGCACCCCTCACCAACCTTAACCAATGCTATGTCTAAACAAAGTATGCGTCCCAACAGAACACCACCATCCATTAACATGGAGTGGGAGAACTGAACACTTTCGGCTCACAAGTCATGTCTGCTCTAAATGGTTTGTAACGGTCTTGTCTCTGTACAGAGCCTGATGACGTCAGGCTGGTGGGAGGAAGCAGTAACTGTAGTGGTGTACTGGAGATGCAACACCAGGGAGACTGGAGAGCCGTGGATGGTCAGTCCGACTGGAACCTGAAGTCATCCTCTGTCGTGTGTAGGCAGATGGACTGTGGCTCTGACGTTTCAACACAAAGGAGTCCTGCTTCAACGGTTCAACCTGTGTGGTGGATCACAGCTGACTGTGTTGGAACCGAGGCTTCACTGAGGGAGTGTGGAATGACACTGTCTGAGAATTCCACTGTCACATTGGAGGTGATCTGTTCAGGTAACACAAACAGTGACGTCTGTCTACTTGCCTACTCACTTAACCTATACCTATCTACAGCATAGAAACAGGATGTTTCTTTTTCTGAATTAATTTAAAATAACTTTTTTGCATCGTCTAATTTAAGCAAAAGCCATACAATATGTTGGATCTCTAATCTTGGTTCCATCTCATTGGCTACTCTATACTGTAAATGTAAATATCTGCTGTACTATAATTCAATCACTCGTGTCTTGTTACAGATCTTCTGTTTAAGCCAAACATCAGCGTCTTCCCCACTCTAAACGGGGTTTCTGAGGGCCAGCAGCAGGGGAAGCAGGTGTTGGAAGGTTCCAACTTCAGCATCAGCTGCTCCATCCTGCCACAGTACCCAGACGGCTCCTTCCACCTCACCTTCACTGGAGCCAACAGCACACACAACGACACCCAGCCAGCTGTCAATAACTCTGCCAACTTCCTGTTCTTCGAAGCAGGCCCCGGCCACCAAGGGAATTACAGCTGTGCTTATCACGTCAACGTTGTTATAAATCACACCAACGTGTTTTCTCACAATGTCTCCTCTGAGAGCGACATCCTCTCTCTCACCGTCACAGGTAACTGAATAAAATTACCTTTAAACCATTCTGGGCGGGAACCCCTTTTGGTGTTTTAAGCGTTAATGTTATACTTTAGCTGTTGAAAAATAGCAGACCTACAAGCTTGTAGCGTGTCACCGAGTGCCACGCTACGAGCTTGTAGGTCTGCTATTTTTGATGAATCTTGAAAATGTGGCTCAATTCTTTGAATATATATTCTTTCAGAGTGAATGTTTTTAACTCAAATCGTTGCTTCTGGTGGCAGGGGGAGGGGGGTCCTTGACATGAAAAAGGCTGAGCACCACTGACATAGAAACACAGGTTTTTCAGAAAACTGATTTAGAATCGGCCTCAGGTCTAAATGGGTTAAACTCACAATATGAATCTCCGTCAGGCATGATTCAATCAAACATGAAGGTTTATCAAATGTTCTTATTTTTCACAGTCCCTCCTACAGTCCCTCCTACAGTCCCTCTGACACCTGAGGACGACAGCAGCAGAGTTACAGTCACTGTGGTGGTGCTGCTGTTGGTGCTGCTGTTGGTGCTGCTGGTACCCATCCATGCCCTCTATTGTCTCTGGCAGGTAATACATCTTTACACAACACAAGACTGGAATGTGTATAAATGACAGTTAAACCAGAGTTAGGAGAGAGATAGGAGGGTTTTCAGCCAGATGTGATTCAGTGACTTAACGTTGGGTGTTTCTGTGTTTCTCCAGGCCAGCAGAAGACATAATGCAGGAGTGTGGGACACTGCGACGGTTCATTATAATGTCGGAAATGAGAACATTGATATTGAGTATTATAATGTTGTTGGTTCTGATTCTGAAGCTGGCATCGAGTATGAAGTGATAGATGAACAAGTAGTTGTTGAATCTGGCTCCATTGAAGAGGCAGACGACTCAGACTATGAAGAGATAGATCAACAAGTAGTTGTTGAAGCTGCTGGACCCAGTGAGGAGACAGAATACCACCAGTATGAAGAGATAGATCAACAAGGAGTTGTTGAAGCTGGACCCAGTGCTGAGACAGGAGTCCAGGCCCCATAGACACTTGAGACGCTCGGGTGGCACAGTAAAGTAGCTGTGCCCACCATTGCGGAGTCTAGGGGGGTTCGAATCCACCTCATCTGGCTTTGTCGAGCATGTACACAAACACATTTGGCCCATGTTCGGGGTAGAGAAGCCGGGCGGGGAGGGTGATATATAATGTATATAGTCACTGCACATAATCCTAAGTAGTAGTAAGATGAAGGCTCTACATCCTCCCGGTATGATCTCCATTCTCCAGGTGAGGTGACAATGTACAGAAATGTGTGTGGGGGGGCAAAAAAAGGGGGAAAAAAGAAAAGAACTGTGAAAATTGACAGGAACAGACAGACAGAAGAACAAGTACTGTACTTGACCTGATGTTTGTGGTTGTAAATAGAAATTGGGGATAAAAGGGGGCAAGAAAATAAAGAAAAAAATGATTGACAGGAACAGACAGACAGAAAAACAAGTACTGTACTTTACCTGGTGTTTGTGGTTGTAAATAGAAATAATTCCTCCCAGTCCACACAGACCAAAGCTAAACGAGGACAGACAGAAGATGTGATTTTGAAACGGAAGCCTTGTTGCGTTTTTATTTAGCTTGTTATGGGGGCATGGTTAAATCAATTTATTTAGTGTCACGGTCAGTCATCCATGCTGGCGCTGTATAATACTACAAATATTAGCCGTCCCAAACGTCAGGCCCAACCGCCGCCTATCCAGTCAGGATGCTCTCTGTGGTTCCTCTATGGAACCATGCCCCGAGAATTAATATCCCAAGCAGGCAACAGGAACACGTAAATAGTCGTGTAGGATAATTAAAATAGTCAACTTGATGAAGGGCTATAGTCAGTGGTTGCTATACAATTGTTACTTTTACATATTTTATGCGATTAAGGTATTAATATGAATAATCTTGCTTTGTCATTCAAGCTAATGTGTAATCCCTCCATTTTTTGCTTTGTGTTTTGTTTATATATTTTTTTTACAGAACAGTGTTTGTTATGAGCAGTAAGCCATAGTGTAAATAGGAGGTTATTGTTCCAAAAAGAAATATGTATGTGATATATTACCATGTTTTTTGTTTTTTTTAAGATTTAAAGATTTAAAGATTTTTTTAAAATCACAGTTAAGCAACTTTACTTTGTATTGTATCCTTTTCTTTGTGTTACTTATCTCTATTGTTGGATGAACACCTCATTGAAGTTGGTATACTGTACATATAGTCCATTATGAAGGCATGAAACCCATTCAAAGCGCATTGGAACTGAATGCACCTTCATTACTGTAAAGTCGACGGCTGTCACTTAACTATAACTATTCATACAGTTTTAAACAGTTGAATTGATGAGATAATGTAATGTTTTTTTCTTTGTGCCTTTTGAAATAAAGACAAAAGTCCTGAAAATGAAGAATGTTCTCTCCACAATGTGTTGTGTGTAGTAGAGGAAGCTCCCATCGGTTACCATGAACACAAACGCATATCCAACAGCAGCAGCAGAAGACAAGCTGCTATGGTAACTAAACTGACATTTTAACAACATTTTACTTTATTGGCAAAAAAACGAACCCTTTTCAAGAGGGATTTGGCCATGAAAGAGCCTCGTCAAACACATTTTCATTCAAAGCAACACGGAAACAATGAATGCAGAGTGAAGACATCACAATAGCGCACACGTTACACCAGAGCAAATAACAACGAAGAATCATAAATAATCATAATACCTCTCCATCATCTTCAAGGGGGTTCCTGGCACTGAGGCCGGGGCCACTGGAAAATATATGCAAAACATGTGTTCATTCTATCTGATAATAAATGCATTTTGTTCTCAGTCCCCCTGGCCAAATGAGATATAGTCTTCTGGACTATAGACAGGGCTATTTGTGTCTATGTTATAATGTTAGTAGCCTATGCATGTGTTGGCATGTACAGTAGGTTCTGGTTCTATTTTATGTAGAAGTTAAACATCACCAGGGTCACCACTGTCTCTGCTAACACAATCTGAGAACCCATCGTCAAACAATAAAGGAAAAACAGCGCCCTCTTTGCCAGTCTGTTGAGAGACTACTGCTAGTGCTAACATGACAGCTAAACTGATCATGAGCAAAACCTAGAAGTGTGTTACATGACCATCCCCTGGTGGACAAACTTGTAAACAGCATGACATGCAGTATATAATGCATAATGAACTGTGAACAGACAAAGCAACAAGAGACATCCTCATCCTTACATAAGTAATAGGAAGAATATGAACATGAGGCGCAATCTGGTATCACCAGAGTAATCTAGTAGGAGAGTAATGACACTCTGTTGACTCCCATTGTAAGTGTAACAATGGAATGCGGAAGTGCTCATCCTATCTCAATGGGATAGTTCCAGCCATAGGAGCAATATAGGAACTATATAGCATAGGCACCCGGGCTTTGCGGCAAGATCAAAGCGTGTCGCCACTCTTACTAGATTACTCTGAGTATCACATGCATGCTAAACAGACTAGACTGAGGGACAGTTTCTGCTGCACATCTATTTATTCACTCATAATTAAATATATCTACCTGCTGCACTTTAGAGTAGACCATGCTCTGCTTTTTCCCCCCACTTTTCTTCACTATTCACCAGTGGTAGAAGGTATTTTAACACGTGGTGATGTTGAAGCGTGGCCGTGGCTCTGCTGGAAATTACATACATCAAACATATATCAGATATCAGTGATTCACTGGTGTGTTAAACTTTACTATGCTCTGCTCTCTACCTGTCCTCAAACGAGCATGACAGTGTAATCAAAATAATAATGGTCAGATCGCATAAAGACAGATTATTTACTGCGGAGAGAACACATGTTTGACTGATCACTCGTCACTCTCGTGGTGTTTTCCCCCCTCTCCCTCATGGTTCCATAAGGAGAAGGAGAAGTAGTAGGCACACTGTTTGTAGCTCCCACAGGAATTGTATTAGGTTTAAGGATGACAACGTTTCGACCCCTTATGGGTCTTCGTCAGGTGGCCTTGGCCTCGTTTAACAGCCACGGCAATGTTATGATGATGAAGATTGTTGTCAGAACTTTGCTCTCTTAATACCCTGACGTGTTCACTTGTTCCAGCTTATTGTTCCACCTTTACTTCAGGAATACACACAATACACATTAAAGAAGCAGCCAAACTGCAAATAAGTTTGCCATGGATAATGCTTGGTCACTGTCACATGAGACACACACTAGCTGTTTCAGTAGTCTTATGTCCTTCTATAGGTCCCTACCAATCCATTACACACTTTGTGTATATTATGTGTGAAAGATTCCACTCCCCTTAACGCCCAGCTCACCACAATTAACAGTGCATCTACTAGTTGTAACAATTATCCCCAAAGGCACCCCGGGTCTGCAACTTGCATAGTTGTGGACTGGGCTTATATTAAAAGGTCCAAGGACAGTGATTGCTTGACTTATTGGTAGCTTCTTTACCTTCTATAAGAGTTCGGGTGTCCATAATAAACTAACAGGAAATTGTCACAACAGTCCTGCTTATAATATATTTTGTATCTCTATGTCACTGGATTTCCACTAAACTCAAGTCAGAGTGCAGAATGTGTGATGTGGATGAAGAATACAGTGGTCAGCTGGAAGTGCGAGACGTTCCGGGGTAAGTTTGCACTTCCTCCCCACATATTTGTGTGTTGTCACTGCTGTCGTATCCTACTAGCTCACCTACCAGTGATGAGCCCCCACCGGGGGGACGTTCGTAGTGCCTCTGTGACCGTCCTACTCCTAATTCTCCTGCCAACACTCCCTGCTTGATGGGGGTGACACAGCTCGGCCCGTAGGATCACCCTCCCCGCCTGGCTTCCCTTTCCTGAACATGCACCACAGTGGATTAGAACCCCCAGACTATGTGGTGGTGGTGGGCTTGTTGGTGTCCTTTCATTTTTCAATTGCATCTTTTATTTTAATATTTTGTTACAGATTTGCATGTTAAAAACCCCAAAGACAAAAATAAAATGCACAATCGCACATGAGTGCAGTCTCGCTGGTTCCCTGATGGCTTACATTCTGTCTTTTTGCAGTGTTGTCAAGATATGCGTCAAATGCAAAGAGAACCCAGCAGCTCATGGTCATCAGGGCAGGAGATGCCTTCTGCAGGTAAGACTTTGAGTAAGAAGCTCTGGGGCCTGTACAATGATTGAAGGACGTCATCGCTGTAGGGCAGAGATGGTGTTTCTACTATCAGTAGGCCTACTATATCAGTACTATCACTACTACAGTCTTCACACAAAAATAGTGATATTAACTGATCTACAAGCTCACAATGCTAAGCTTGTAGAACTGCTATTTTTTGGAAAATGTCTTCTATAATGACTAATGCCTAACACAGAAACACCTGGTTGAATGTGGATAAGTCTCTTTTAGTTTTTCATAAAAGGAAAACAATGTATACGGTACCAATTATATAATCATTGATAACCTGTTCTTAATAAATGCTTATTTGACAACAAAAAGAAGAAGAAAGTGGATAAGTCTCTGTTGGTTTTATAAATATTTTTCCAGTAAATAGAATTAACAAATTTAACAAGATACCACAATGAAGGAGCCATATTCTATGAAATCCTTGTATTATTAAACATCACCCTTTTTTATAATAATGGGGCTGTTTCAAGGAGTACTTCACGCATAAATTCAGGGCCATGCTTGGCATGAACAGAATCATTTTCCTGTGTGCTCATATGTTTTCATTTTTGCCTGCAATGAATGATGTCTTCAACCATAGTTTAAATATGAACATAGAAGGTTTTGCCCAGTCCCCTCATCACTTGTGAAATAACTACTAATGTAAATCAACTAAGCACGCAAGACTCCAATTTGTCTCAATCTCTCTGAGCATTTTTACATGCTCAGAGAGAGAGTGCATGGTCGGGAAAGTAACTTTTTAAAAAGGCATTTTATTATTTAATCATCGGCATGGTATGCTGCAGAGCAGAGATCACGTGATGTGTGTGTGTAAATAATCATTGTTTTATATTCCCATTAAAATTGTGTTTGTTATTGTATTTGCAGCCTTTTAATGTTTGACCAGGGGTTTCAGCAGTTCTTGCACTCTCTAAATATGGCTTAATGTCTGAAGTATAAGTAATCTAAAACCATAGACTTGCATACGTCTGAGATTGAAGGTCAAATAATACAAATATTTGTATCTTACTTTTTATTACTACAGGTTTCTGCTCATTTGTTTAACGGCATTTTGCTCAGAGGTCAAAGCTAGTGTAAAGTTTTTGAATTGGGGTAGACAACCAGAGATAATTGCCAGGTGCTCAGACAATGTAAGCAGAAAGCTAGCAAAGGTCTCATTATGGAAATATGATTTTTGCAGTCACTCTTTTCCAGAGTGACTTAAATAATTAAGGTAAGCGACACATTGTGAGCTTGTGATCAAATCAATCTTAATGAGTAATCTGCAAAGTAACCGTCAATTGTAGTACAATATTTTCCTCTGAGCATGTAGTGGAACTAGTGGAGCAGGAATAAAAAATTATCCAGTCATCTCTGGCAGGTGTTGCAAACTAATTGATCTGTCAGCGCATGTTAGTTCAGTAATGGGGAGACCTCGCTCCAGCTCTTTAGTAAAAGGAAAGGGCATTTTCAGGCTGGGATACCAAGTTTATCCAATCAGCAGACAACTGACAGGACAAAAGATAGCATGATGCCATATTTAGATGCTGTTTTAGAAGATCAGTGGTTCTCAAAGTGGAATCCGGGTTCCTGAGGATGTAACTCTTAGTCTTGAGTGTACAAATGGGCAAATCCTTATCTGCTCTCAGCCAGTAGATGGCACCAAAACAACACGCTACTGAAAACAATTTGTTTTTTTTAGGAATAGTTTCTGATTTTCTAACTGTCCTGACTGCCTGACATGCAGTGATGATGCCCTCTAACATTTTTATATCTTAGAGGTTTTGAGTGTGGTATTGATAGCCAGGCTGACTGTACCAACACCAGTAACATCTATAACATAAAACCTCTACTGTACTTTTATCTAAACTAAAGAAATGTACAAATTAGGGGCTGTCAACAGTCAACATCTGGACCTAGTGGATTGGTGGGTTGCAATGGTTGCAACTAACCAATGACATGAGACTACCAGAAGAATGCTCTGACCTTGAATACTACAAATGGACATTTATTATATATTTCAGGATAAACCAACTGAAGAACTCTACAGTCTATGGTTTGAACTAACTGATCCTATTCTATAGCCCCATGTATGGAGACAACAGCTGATTGATTGATTGATTAAAATATGTATTAATAGTTTGCAGAATTACAGTACAATTCAAGCACAACTCAATACAAAGACTGTTAACTGTGAGTGGACGACCCAATAAAGCATTATACTTGTTTACAAGAGGCTCCACATAAGCCCTTATTGCCCCCCACACAAGCCCTTATTGCCCCCTCCCACACAAGCCCTTATTGGCCCCCCACATAAGCCTTTTTGCCCCCCCACACAAGCCCTTATTGCCCCCCCCCCACAAGCCCTTATTGCCCCCCCCCACAAGCCCTTATTGCCCCCCCCCACAAGCCCTTATTGCCCCCCCACACAAGCCCTTATTGCCCACCCCCACAAGCCCTTATTGCCCCCCCACAAGCCCTTATTGCTCCCCCCCCAGGGCCCCCACACAAGCCCTTATTGCCCCCCCCACAAGCCCTTATTGCCCCCCCACACAAGCCCTTATTGCCCCCCCACACAAGCCCTTATTGACCCCCCCACAAGCCCTTATTGACCCCCCACACAAGCCCTTATTGCTCCCCCCCCCCCACACAAGCCCTTATTGGCCCCCCACATAAGCTCGTATTGGCCCCCCACATATTGGCCCTTTCTCACAAAAAGCAAACAAACAAAAAACGTATATTTTTTATTTTTATCAAGGGCACTTTCTGCAAAAGGGCTCAAGCCCCCCTAGCCACCCCCCCTCTGCACGTGCCTGCATGGTGAGGAGGACCGATACTGCATTATCATCGCATCACCAGGCTGTTGAAGCCAAGCTGATGTTGAAAATGAGTGAAATGCTCCTTTAAAACGAAGCGGCGCGGTGATTGGTTGGAGCCAGTGTTGCAGGAAGTAGAGCCGGAGAAACTTGTGTGTTGTGATTTTCTTTTTGAATGCGAACGAAAATAAAAGCCTGCCAGCCTGGGTACCGAGGTTGTGTATGGAGCCAGCATCTTGTGAGCCAGCAGGGTGATGAAGAACACTTAATAAGTGAACGTTAACAAATTAGATTGCTTCAGCGCGACACACAAGGTACAAATGCGCTGCTATTACAATACCGAAGCAGATATTAAATTAACTCACACTTAGGCTAGCTATTAGCTAAAACGAAGCGCCCATTCGAAAGAAAAGCTACTGACAGAACCTCAGCTAGACGAGCTAGTATATTTATTTAATACTCTTTCACTTTAGCCTTTTTTGTCATTGACTTTTGACCAAACCATTTCCACCTGTCTAATGTTTTTATGTTTATTTAAATCATCTACAAGGTTACATCCTTTACGAGAAACATTGGAACTGAATGCAGACCTACAACTTTTGTAATGTAGGCCTATGTAATAATCACAGCCAATAACAGCTACTATACTAACAGGCTTAACAGCACTACTGTAGTAGTTGTACCAGAGGCGAGTACTTGTTATAACTGTCATGGGTGCCCCCGTCGCCAGGTTTTATTTTATTTCGTTGGGTTGTAGACACTTGTAGACAAGTGAGAAAGAAAGGCTGCAACTTTTATACTCTTTATATACTTTTATACAGTTTATCACACTACTGTGATAAAACGACATTTATGGGGGAAAGAAGGTTCCTATTTTCTTCATGGCTGCTCAAGCACTGACGCACCCACATAGTCGGCGCCGCTGAGTTGTACTATTTACAGTATGTGGTGCTAACGTTTTGTTTCTGGATTGATTGATTGGTCTGCTAAGAGGATTAATTTGAAACCCAAGAAAGCCTATGGTTTCTTTCCATTGGGGTACTTAATTCACCTTTTATTTTGTCCCAACAGATGAACAGAAGACCAAGAACCAAAGTAGTTGGGTATACAGAGGAGGAAACAGAGGAGGAGGAAACAGACCCGTGGGTGACTTTTCTGTTCTTTTCTGTCCTTTTATGTCCTATAAATAATATAAATAATAGACTATATTAATATAATTAATATAGACCACTCCTGATTTGTCAGAGTATACATTTCAGATATTTTCATTGGAATGTCCTCTGTGTGGCACATACGTGGCTAAATATTCTGTTCAATCAACAGGTCCTTCTCCCAGATCGGGAGTGGTGAAGAGGAGGAAATTGATGAATGGAGACCACCAGAGGCCAAGGTTAAAAGACCCGCTAAACCCAAGGAACCCAAAGTGCCCAGAACACCCAAGGAACCGAAGCCCAGAGCTCCTCGCAAACCTGCAGTGCCTAAAGAACCCAAGCCCAGAGCTCCTCGCAAACCTGCAGTGCCTAAAGAACCCAAGCCCAGAGCTCCTCGCAAACCTGCAGTGCCTAAAGAACCCAAGCCCAGAGCTCCGCGCAAACCTGCAGTGCCTAAAGAACCCAAGCCCAGAGCTCCGCGCAAACCTGCAGTGCCTAAAGAACCCAAGCCCAGAGCACCGCGTAAACCACGTGCCACCAAGGTCCCCAAGGAGCCCGGAGCTGCCACCGTCACTGGGAAAAAGAGGAAGAAGACTGATGAAGAGGTCCAAGGAGAGGAGGACGATGAGGGAGGGAGACAGACAGGCGCCCCCCCAGAAGGAGACAGAGCGGGAGAGGAGCAGCACAGTAATAGAATGAAGGAAGAGGTAAGACTGACAGCGTTTTTACCACTTGTATACTTCAGTCGCCGGTTCATAACAGTAACTGTTCTAAATGATGTACTGTCATAGTGATGAATATGATAAATCACACTTTCTGTGTTGCTGTTATGTTATGTCACTTATGGAATGTTTTGTGAAATCCTTTTCCTAATGTAACTTTCCTGTTCTTATCTGGATTTGAACCCGGGCCTCCTCTGCAAGTGCTGACACAGGTTTGTGTCAAAAACCTCAGTGTCATGTATCTAGTCCGTGTCTAGCCTGGCTCCAGCCCCTGAATCGCTAGCCATACACCGGAAATGTGTACGAAATGAAAATTCGCGTCAGGCTAGTTCGTGTCCTTTTCACTGAAACTTTATTGTTTTAATACCAAATCATCTCATTCTCATGCATGAACGTTGAATGCGTGTGAACTGAGGTCCTCCTCGCTCGTGTATTTAGTCCGTTTACAATGGAACAGTGGAACACATTTGTTTCAACTTGAATGTGATGTTTTTGGAAGAACAGTACCAAGCCTAATGACAGGATGCAGGACACGTGGTTTTACACAGTGAGAGTTTAATCATGTTTTATAAAGTTTTGCTTTCTTCATTCAAGATAAAGGAATGTGACACAAATTAATATTGTTGTATTCAAGCCATCATCAGGAGGTGAGTAAATTATACAAAAGTGTAATTTAGGGGGTGAAGGTCTCTGGTCTCATAACTGGATGCTGCATCTCATTTGCATTGCATTTGTAACCTCCTGATCTGTTCCTTTGATAAAATGTTAATGCCGACCTTGCCAACCCAGACTGCTGTTTCAGTATGCACCAGCTGCACATCGATCCAGCATTTATCTCACTCAATGTACAGTAGCTAATGTGCGCTACCAGTGCACCATTCCAGGCAGGTGTGGTCAATGTGCGTGCCATCACTGGGGTCAAACTCAAAACAGACTTTGTGGCAGCAACGAAGAGTGAGCAACATCCGCAGAATGTTCAGATTCATATTTTGAAGTTAAATGGTTTGCATTGAATTTTTCATGAAAGGAACTGGTCGGAATAACGTGTCCCTTCCACGCGCTACGTCCGGCCGGGGAAATTCCCCTCTGTCAGGTGAAAAGAAGCAGCTTGGACTCCTCATGCATAGAAGGAGGCATGAGGTCAGTCCGCTGCCCCCCAGGTTGGCAGAGGAAGTGTAGCGCCCAGGATTAGATAATTGGCACTGGGTGAAAAGAAAACTGGGTTACAAAATCGTGGGATAAAAAAAAAAAAAAAAGTCTACTGCAGGTGTAGGCTGCCTCGTGGCAATACAGATGACACATCCGGTGCTCTCTGGTCCACCTCGACTCTGTCTCTTGTCCCTCCGTTTGCATATCTGTCTGTATTTCTTCCTCTCATCATCAATTCAAAAACCCCTCTACTTTCTTTCTGACTCTGTGCTGTTCTCTCTGTCTCATAGAGGGTGTCATTCACGCTGTCAGAGGCACCCCGGCAAGGTGCCCGTGCAGGTGAGAGCTCGTCCAGATTGGCGCTGAAGGCCACGAAGAAAGAGGAGCCATCCGAGGAGGAGGACTTCACATTTGACATGCCCTCCCCTAAAAAACAGAAGTGCTCCGGCACCCCCCAGGGGCAATCTTCTGCACTGCCATCTTCCACTGCAGCAGTCCTAAAAAATGAACTCGACATGAACTGGGACCTCATAGAGGTACTGTATTTGACATTGTATTGTGTCCAATGTCAAAACATATAATCATAGTCCCATTAATTAAGCCCACAATTAATAAATAATTATTTTCGGAGTAAAGGTACTTTCAGATGGGCATCGATTAATGCTAATGTTGTCGCCTGGATCACTGACAGGTCTGCTCAAGAGAGACTTCTCTGCGTATACAGAAAAAAAACACAGGTCTCATTAAACATGAATTACTAGGCGCCTTGTTTTTAACATACAGCAGTTGGTGTGTTCCATGAGAACCTGTATAAACCAAACCTCCATTAGTTTAACTTATTGAGATACTCATTGTCAAGGTAGCCTTTCACAGCCAGACAAAACTTAGTCTGCAAGCATCCACTGGGAATCTATTGAGCCTGACAGCCAGAAGTCAGACCAATATTAGTGAACTATGGGGAGTGTTAGATGATGACAAGCAGCGCTGTACTGTAAATGAGAAAAGTACAACCATGGATGCACTTGAAGATGTTAGTGTGTTAATAGAATTTGTTTTAAAATTCATTGAAGGCCTTTGTCGAGAGAGAAGATGATCAATGTCTTGGTAATGGTAACGTAGTCCATAACTGATAATTTACGAATAACGATTTTGCGATAGCAATATTTGAAAGCATATACTTTTGCATTCACTTCATGGCATGTGTCTGTGTTTGTGCGCCTTCCTCCTCCAGGTCCTTTCCACTCTAACGTGCGTGCAACGCTGGGTTTGTGTGAACATCGTGAAGCTGTTGAAGGAGGAGAACACTGTGCCGTTCATGGTGCGTTACCGCAAAGAAATGATCAACCACATGGATGCGGATGCTGTCCGGGATATCCAGCTGGTGCTGGACGAGTTGTGGTAGGGCTCCCTGCATTCTGAGGCAGTGTTTACAGTATGGCTAGACAGTTGATTGCAAATGTATGTTTCGCATACATATGACGTTGTGACGAAAAGAGAGTTGAGCCAGAAGGCAAAGCTCTCTGTCTACCGAGCAATCTTCGTTCCTACTCTCACCTATGACCATGAAGTGTGGGTCATGACCGAAAGAATAAGTTCGCGAATACAAGGGGCCGAAATGAGTTTTCTTCGACGGGTGGCTGGCATCTCCCTTAGAGATAGGGTGAGAAGTTCAGTAATCTTTCTAGGATTTGGCAGGCACTTGATGCAAAGCTTTTTGGGACAAATGGGAGCAAATATTTAAAATAGTACACAAATCAAAGCAGCAGTTTTCAAAATGTATTTTTTAAAAGGCAGTTGGCTCTGTTCAATAAGTAGTTCTATGTCTGGAATCAACTCGGTACAGATACTGCAGGAATACAATATTGTACGATAGCAGTCCTTAATATAAGGTCTGGTGGTTGTATCCCACTAGAATTTCGCCCGGCTTCGCCGGGCTCATCCCAGTGTCGTTGCAGCGCAATATGGGAAGAAGGAATTTTCAGGAGTTGACAGAGTCCACTTCATGTTTCAGCTGTGTTTTTAAACTCAGTAGTGTGCCCTGCACACGGCGCACACTCGCAATTGCAGCTGGAGGGCGACGCGACACACACACACACACACACACACACACACACACACACAGAGAGCGATGTGTGGATAAATCAGAGATTTGGGAAATGTGTTCTGAATGGGCCAGAATATATGTGTGTAGGCTGCAACAATGATTTCATAAAGTGTAGTTTAATGAGTAGTAGCCTATTTTTTTTTTGAGCACGCAGCACCTCTCTCTCTCGACGTCTCTCTCTCTCTCTCTCTCTCTCTCTCTCTCTCGTGTGTGTGCACTGCTGCGCAATGTCACAGACACAGACGCGAGGCAAAATATAACACTTTCCCTCTCTATCTGTGACTGTGATCAGCTCCTCACACACATAACTCCTCTCTCGTTCATGCACGCCTGCTCAAATTAGCAGCAACACAAAGATGAGTAGTAGCCTATTTTTTTTTTGAGCACGCAGCACCTCTCTCTCTCGACGTCTCTCTCTCTCTCTCTCTCTCTCTCTCTCTCGTGTGTGTGCACTGCTGCGCAATGTCACAGACACAGACGCGATCAATAATATATAGCAGAAATAATAGGCAAAATATAACACTTTCCCTCTCTATCTGTGACTGTGATCAGCTCCTCACACACATAACTCCTCTCTCGTTCATGCACGCCTGCTCAAATTAGCAGCAACTGTTAGCGTAAATGTTTTTTCTCCCCGTTGGGGGGGGTTCGGTGAGGCCCGGTCGTGCTGTCTCACCCCCCGGTCCGGCCCAATGTTGTTCCGCCACTGGGCTTCACGTGAATAATGTTGTGTGCGCGCGTGCGGAGAAATAGTTATTTAATGAATCGCATGTTGGTGTGTGTGTGTGTGTGTGTGTGTGTGTGTGTGTGTGTGGGGGGGGGGGGGGGGGGGGGGCAGTTGGCTGTGTGGCGAAAATAGGCAAAGTGATCGGTGTAAGGGTGATATTTTGGCACAATCCGATTAATGACAATGAACAATGTTGATGTAACTAAGGGAATCGTCGAGTCATTTATGTTGTAAATAAAGAGATTTAGATGGAATAAGCGAAATAGCGATCGTATAATTTCTCCTGTTCCTTCTGTCTGTCATCAATGTCCTGCGCGAGATCAGATTCTGTGCTGCGCGAGATGACATTGTCAAGCTAGTGTGGGGGCGGGGCTGGTAAGAGACGGCAGTGTTGCCAGGTTTGCGAATTGTAAGCGAGTTGTAGTGTGTGCAAGTAGCCTGGTTAAAAGGCCTTGTTTCTGCCGCTGTTGGGGCAACAGAACATGTCGACCAGTTTCTGTCGACCGCTTTTGGCCCCGTGACCAACTTGACAAATGTTAAATTAGATGACCGTGTACGGTGTACTTAAAATTATTGCTTTAATTGATGGCCTTGCTGCCCTGGCACTTGGCCTTGTGCCCTCAAAATTTTGACAAAACTAAAGGCCAAGTGGCCTTGACCCTAAAATGATGAAATTCCAGGCCTGGTTGTAGGACACAAAATTACAACTGTAGATATAAATATAAAAATGTATGTAAAAATGTGGAACCTGCCTGCAGTGCTCTAGTGGGATGTCACATCTGTGTCCAACAATGGATCCTCAATGACCGAAGCTGCCCCAAGTGTCAAGACCCCAGCTTTGTCACCAATAACTTGGAACTTACTGGAATGGAAGACAGCCTTCGCATCCTCAGAAAGTTCTTTGGTGTTTTCATTGTTAAAAATTGACAATCCATGATTGCTAAATTGGAATCTTATACAGTCCTACAGTAAATTGTCCAACCGCTTGGATATTTGCACTAAAGGCTTTAATTGTCCTGTTTCTTTCTTTTGATGAATATATATACCATTACAATGTCAAACTAACAGGCTGTATTTTGTGCATGTTTTGACAAGATTTTCGATTCAGTTCCTTTAAGCAGACTTATTCATATGGGAAATCACATCTCGCATTGTGCATATTATATCTGCTATATCTCTACCTGGTACACTATATGCCTGACTGATTGGTCTGTAGTTCTCTACTTTCAGTTTTCTACCCTTATTCTTATACAAAATTGTGATTACACCAGTCGACATGGATTGACACCAGCTGCATCCTCCTGTAAAGCCTGTAGGTGCCACCGTGCCAGCACCTCTGAAAAGGTTTTATAAAAGTCCCCTGTTAGCCAGTCTGACCCTGGGCTCTTGTTAGGCAGAATAATATAGCCTCTCTAAGCTGCATCAATCAATATATCATCATCACATACAGTAGCTGTTTCTCAGATTCACTTATTTAGTGTCTTGTTCAAAGCATTCTCAACACAATCATTGTCAACGTCACTTTTCCTGAATAAGTCCCTATAAAATGATTCTACCGTTTCTAGAATACTACTTACTTAATATTTACTTTTCACCATTTTTATTTTACAATGCATGAATATAATTTCTCTTTTGCTTTAATAGTTCAAGCATAGGAAGAAGGAAGTACATGTTTCACCCTCTACAGCATATTGTGCCCTACTCCTCACAATTGCATGCATAGGCTACACTTGTTTTTCTCATATTCATCTAACGCAGGCTTTATTTTCAAATATGTTTTAACATTGTAATTCATATTATTACCAGCATTTATAATTTCCCTTGATAGCTTTTCTCTCAGTTCATTTTCCTCCTGTTTCTTTCTGAAATGACTTGGTTTTGCATATAGGCCTATACTTTTCTTTTTCAGGGTCTCCCACCATTCACTATAGCAAGTTCCCAAACTTGTTCATGCCAAGGAAAGGACCCCCAAATTGACACTTATTAGCCCACGGACCCCCAATATGTAAAATATGCCAGGGACTAGCAGTGATTCTCAACCTGTTTCATTTCAAGGACCCCCCCCAGAGACACTCTTGTGCATGCTGACTTTCATTCTCCCAGGGTCACTCAAATACAGACCCTCCTGAGTCCCTTGCCCAAGGGAAACTATCCCTGTGGCAATTGTGCTCAGTGCAGCAATACTTTTAAGGCTGCTTTTTTCACTCATCCCCATACAGGCAAGAAGTTCAAAATTCAGAGTATAATCGTGTATTTCCACACATGTGGTCTATATGACCACTAGACCGCTCAAGCAACGAATTAGTGAACATACGAGCTCCATTCGGAGAAACGACCGTGATTACCCAATTGCTGTCCGCATTTTAATCACTCTAAACATGACATTTCTTCTTTTCGTTTGATGGGTATAGAACAAGTTCGCCTGCCCAACAGAGGCGGTAACCATGACCTGTTACTCAAACAACGTGAAGCATATTGGATCCATACCCTTCAAACCCTTCACCAAGGCGCTCAATGATGAACTGTTACTAAATGTGTCCCCCCCCCCCCCCCCCCCTATACGCTATTTACTAATACGTAAAATATATAAGCACTTTAATTCAGAACTTCTTGCCTCGTTGAGTGAATTTGGTTTGTGTATGTTTATATTTTTCCACTCTCTGTCTGTATGTCATGAGAGCAGGACCTGGTGACTTTTGTCTCTTATTGTTAACTATGTTGATTTCCTAATGTATTTGTACAACCATTAGTCTTTACATCTTTTCTCGTATAATGATTTTTAGAATGTAACTGAAATGATGTAGAAGTTATTTGGGGATAGTAACAGCTAGCACGTCCCTAGCAGGACTTTTACATTCTTGTTGTGTTCATTTACTTATTTCAAGATGCTCCACTGTTTGTGTTCATACAGTCTCCATATAGTAAAGTGTCACTACCTGCACTAACCGTGCAGCCAAACCCAGATGAGCATGAAGAGACCACACGCTGCTCCAGCTGTGAAGATCAGAATACAAGATAACTTGATAAGTGCTTCACGCCTTCCATTAGACTGGTAGAGCACACACACACACGCACACACGCACACGCGCATGCACACACACACACACACACACACACACACACACACACACACACACACACACACACACACACACACACACACACCACAGCAGAGGCAGTAACTGTGCGGTTTATTTTAGGGTTTTTTTTTCTTCAGGTTTAAAGTAAACATTTTTTTCTAAACAGGTTTGTGATGAGACAGCAACAGAGCACATTTCTGACCGTATACCTGTGTGTGTGTGTGTGTGTGTGTGTGTGTGTGTGTGTGTGTGTGTGTGTGTGTGTGTGTGTGTGTGTGTGTGTGTGTGTGTGTGTGTGTGTGTGTGTGTGTGTGTGTGTGTGTGTGTGTGTGTGTGTGTGTGTGTGTGTGTGTGTGTGTGTGTGTGTGTGTGTGTGTGTGTGTGCGTGCGTGCGTGCGTGCGTGCGTGCGTGCGTGCGTGCGTGCGTGCGTGCCTGCCTGCCTGCCTGCCTGCCTGCCTGCCTGCCTGCCTGCCCTCTGGTAGCACATTTCACATTACGATGGAAAGAGTGTCTTTAAGTCAGCTTGATTGAAATCCCCCACCCGATGGGTGTGGATTGACATATTTTATTTGTCGACTTAAAATCTGATTAATAAAAAAAAACATTCACACATATTCACGCGCAGGCACGCAGCACACACACGCACGCACGCACGCCAGCCAGGCTGTCTGACACTGAGGGAAGAGGACAGAGGGATAGACACTGATGTGTTTTACAGAAGAGAGAGGGTAGACTGGACTGTATCATTGCCATTGTGTTTGTGATATATGGACCCAGAGTCTGAAATAAAGATTGAATAACAAATGTCTTGACAAACCCGAGGCTATATTCATTGGAGATTGACAGTAATGTTAGTATTAGTAAATAACAAAAAAGTAGTTTTGGAGAAAAGCATTTAAATGGAAACTTGTCAACCGCAGGATGTGGTTAGAGACGTCATTTCTCATAGATCTGCTGTGTAGCATTTGGGTTTTCCTGAAAGTGAAGATGTTATCTTCTGATCTAGAATGAGTGTATTGGCTTAAAAATAAAATTAAGATCCTATAGATAAAGGCCAATTGGTGAAACTTAGCATCCACATTATGGTCATTTAAACATTAAATCCTTTGAGAAAGTTCTCTGAGCAGTGTCTATAACTGGTCAACAAAAGTTGACCAGTTAGACACTGCTCAGAGAACTTTTCCTGCAGGCTGAGCAGAGTTCTTTTAAAAGTTGAGAATAGTTTAACCTTTTTTCAGAAAAGGGGTCTGTCCAATCAGGATTTAGTATCTCTCTGTGGCGCGCTGTGAGCCTCCGTCACAGAAGCACACTACCACCACAAGGCCAGCCTTCAACCTGAATGACCTAATATTCACCATCCAGTTGTCTTAAAGGCATTCATATATCTCAATTAATAAGTGAGCTCTGTTCCAGCTGCAGCAGTGTGAGGCCCAGTCAGGTGAAAAGTAAAAAATCACCAAATAATTCATAATTGGTATAACTTTTTTTTCTATATCAATGCATTCCTGAATTGAAATTTAATTAGTTTGTTCTTGTTTCACAGCTTGTGCTTGTATAGAGCTTGATGACTGGTTACTTTTAAATTGCTGTACAAAAGCATAGAAATCACACCTGTGTGAAGTGAGGGGCGCTCTCATCATCGTGCATCATCATTCATGACGTAAAATAGACTATAGTCGATTGTTTGTATAGTGGAGACAAGCAGACAGGAAACAGGGAGGGAGAGAGTATAGTACAGACATACACACAAAGCCACACATTAGCAGTGCTCAAAAAAGTTAAAATTGCTGATGGATCACATTGTAACATGAGCTATTTTTGACAATAATATAATAAATGACATGCATGCAGTTTTCCAACTGCCGCGTTGATAAGCATTTACTGTCAGAGTGTCAGTAAGAGCAGCGTGACGTCATAGAGAAACCACATGACTGATGAAGAAAACATGATAAAACACGAAGTGCCGACCCCAAAGAGACCAGACCACACTGCTTCTTGTTGACTGAATGCCCATTTAAAGACTAAAGTCTGATTGAACGTCCATGTATCTGTTTTGACAGCTAGAAACAGATATGAATTTTTACCAAATATTGGTGCTGTTCACCTTTTTCTGGACCTCAGGTAGGACTCTGTTTTAACTTGTTGATTGTTTTAATGCGTTGATTGATTACTAAACTCACTCAATGGTTTTTGGCTAAAATGCATACTTCTGACTTGCTTTTACATTGCGAATCCTTAAGTGTCCTGTCATCAAGAACTAGTTTAAACACATTCCTGTATATGTACTGGGAAATATATAGGTTTATTCCTGTCAGGGTCATAGTCTAGATGCGTTCATGTTAAAAAATCTCACCAGGTTTGGTGAGTCCCATGTTTTGACATAAAGTACAGTATAAAATTGTCTCACGCAATAAAGTATTATATAGCCTACTACAGACGAACCAGATCGTTAGCCTTGACCTTTTTCTCATTTATAAATTCCAAATCACACAATCCTTTTTCAACATATAAAGTTCATATTCTTAGGGATTTGTGATGTAACAAGCAGAGCGGCCAGTCTACGAAGGCCTGCAGGCAGCAGCACAAGTCATGTTTATACTTAGTCGTAAGACAGTGTCACGCGACGAACGTAGCAGATCTACAAGCCCCACATGTCATGGATTTGTTGTGTTTTGTTGTGAATTAGTTTGAATTTTGTTGTGAATCAATAATCAAGTTTTTATTTGCCAGTAACTTGTACTTGTAGGAGCAGTGGAATGCTTTTGTTCCGCAAATTGTGCTACAATATTATATTAAAGCAGAAGTGGCAAAAGTTTTTTTTTCTTTTTACACACATTATAATGTTCTTATTTTGATCATAAGACCCAATTACTGAAAGTCAGTCGGGGTGCATACTTAGTTTAGACAAGTTATTGGTTGGACATGGGTTAAGGTTAGGTTTAGGTGTGCTGCCCTGTGGGAGGTTAGGGTTAGGGTGAGGGTTTGAGATAGGTTGTAGTCAACAATATGTCATATTAGGAGTCCTACTAACTAAACCATACATGGTAAATGGCGGCCCGGGGGCCACATACGGCCCCCACCTTCACTTAATGTGGCCCGCAGGTTAATAGCAGAATACTCCTATATTATTGATTTCAGCTAATTACTACAATTCAAATGCTATTGTCTTTTTTAAATTAAAAGGTTACTTTTCAGGATTCCAATTCAGAAATAGCAAAAATAAATGAATACATCAGGATTTCAATTAAAATATAGCAAACATAGCTGATCTACAAGCTCAAAATGCATTATCAGTTCCTCCAGATCTGCTATTTTCGCTATTTTTGTCCAAAAGTGCCCTCTTACGGGATTGCAGCCCCTGCCCCTCTAACACTCTCTGCATGTCCCTGGGGTATGCAGGACGCATGTTCATGACGTCTAGATATTAGATCTATAGGACATTTATTATGATATCTCTGCTGTGGGGGAGAAACCAACTCCAAAAGGTTCATTAAAAAAACAATTTTAAATAATGCACACTGCCTCATCAAAATAGATCAAAAAGATATTGTGACTTTATATATTGTATTCCCGACAGTGACGATAGATACATTATTTGGTAACGCTTTACAATAATATGGCCACAAATCATTAGCAGTCATTAGCATGACTCATTAAAGGGGCATTTCAAACATGTGAGATGCTCGATTCATAATTATATTTTATCAGACACGCCCCCTCAATTACAAACACTAATTGTAATTTCAAACTCAAATTTGAATACCATGATGGATTCATCTAAAACATCCGTCCTTGGTTCAGGTGACTGAATACTGTAACACGTCAGGGGCCATGCATTTTCTTTCTATAAATAAATAAAAAGGTATAATTGATAAAACACAGCCCCTCTTGAACTAGAATTAGAGGGACAATTAATTGTTGTTTTTATCTTATTGAAGTAATAAGGATAAAATGCACATCAAATATCAAAATATAGGTTAAATACTGTCTGGGGTAGACCTATGTTTGAAAGTGAAATATCCCTTTAAACATCCTGCAGTGTTCACTTTTCTCATGCCAATGAAGCCAATTGAATTGAATTGAATTGTCATGATGAATTGTGCATAAACCTGCTCTCCGTCGCAGCCCTTTTTACTACGGGAGAACCTACACTACAACGCCATGTCATAACCATGTTTATTGAAATTATAGCTGTCATACATTTACGCCGATTGCTCCATCACCTCTCTTATGCTGTGTCCGTCCTGAAAACAGTCGTTGCTTAAAGTCCCTATTGACTGGCTGAATGGCTAATGTTGAACTGCACTGTGGCAGATAAGTAACAGATAGAAGCGTGCAAACTTTATCCCCAGACTATAGATCCCCCCCCCCCACCTCCTTGCTGATGCAGTGACTGTCCTGTTTCTGGTTTAGCTTTACGCACGGGACGCATGAATCTCTCCCTCTCCGGTCAGAGTGGGTTGTTGTTTATTTTCATGGCTCAGTCAGAAAAGAAGTAACATGACTCATGAGAACGTTATCGAGTTGTATAGGAGGAGGAGGAGAAGGAATACATGTTCACGTCGTGAACGTGGAAGGTCAGCAGATTGTATTCTGGTGTTGTGCTGCTGGCTGCTGGCTGTTAATATAGACCTATGTCTTCTATTGTGTTCTGAAGGTCAGGCTGCTGTACTGCCACTAGTGTTAATGTTATATTTTGTATTGTGTTCTCGGCTGCGCTGCGCCGCGCTGCCTGGGTACATATACTGTATGTGTCATGCTGCAACCCATTCTGCATGGACGGGAACCCCTTTTGGTGAATTAAGCATTATGTTATTCTTTAGCTGTTGAAAAATAGCAGATCTACAAGCTCATAGCACAGCACAGAGTGCCCCGCTACGAGCTTGTAGATCTGCTATTTTCTTTTAATAGTGAAAATGTGGCGCAAATCTTTGGATATATATATTCTTTCAGAACGAACTTTTTTTATATCAAATCTTTGCTACTGGGGGGGGTCCCTGGAACAACATATTTTCAGATGGGGGTCAGCGGCCAGTTACATATATTTTTGGGGGTCCTTGACATGAAAATGTTTGAGAACGACTGACAGCTCTCCCCTGGAGTTGTCTCCTTTGTTAGGTCGCATTCTCACCTAATACTTCGGTAGACTCGAATGCGTATGGGAGGAGAAATGGGATTCTTGCATATTTAATTGGCTACGGTTTGCCTTCACACTGTCATGATCCGCAGCAATTGGAAACGCAGCAGGGGGGACCTTTATCAATGTGTTACATTCATAAACTAGCCTACACAGTGAAATGATAAATCTATGGTGATAATTATACTCATAACGTGCATTATGTGTCGTGCCCACTGCCGACGGTCTGGGACTGCCCCCCCCTCTCTCGCTCTCTCACTATAAGCACGCAGCCACGCACGCACTGTTCTTTTGGGCATGGAGGCACAGCGCTGAGCGCACTGATATAACAGACAGCAGCGCAAAATGTTTACAAGTTTATCGAGATGAAAGTTCCTACTCCCCACTAGTCCCCACGCAGTGACAGCACTCCATGTTTACGGCACGCACAGACAGACAGAATATTCTGTAGGCTATAATACTATTACACTGCACTGCAGTGTTTGTGTTTTCTTAAGCAATTGATTAATGTACTCGTCCTCATTTCGATCAGGGCTTCAGTCTCCACTCTCCTCATTCGACCACGTCTATCCACGGTAACGGGACATCTTTGCGCTGCGTAAAATATGCCTTCTCCGTCTCCAACTGTGTTCAGCTCCTCACCCGCCTGACGTATGTTTGCTTCATTTCCTGTATTTGCTGCGGATTGCATTCACACCTGCACCGAATCGTAGTCAAGCGCGATTGGAAGCGAAGCGAAACCCCCGTTTTTGCTCGGAGTAAAATGCGGTTCTTTGTTCCGCATTAGGATTCGAAAGAGCCTTCACACCTGCCAAACGAAGCGCACTTTCTGAAAATGCGCAGCAGGATTCGTTTTAATCGCAGCAAAGCTCTCTGGTGAGAATGCGACCTTAGTCTCAAACAAAACTCAGGATTCCCTCCCAAACATTTCCACAAGCCTCCCTTATATACCAGGTGAGACCCCACCCACAATGATTAGTAATTGGACCAATCTACTCAAACAAGGTAAACCATGACCCATGAGTTAGACCCACTATACAATTACACATTTCCTTCATAGAGTCTGAATGTTTTCCAAGGCATCACATCAAACACAAAACAATTATGATAGCATTAGGCAACACAGATAAGTAGTATATGATGCTACACACAGCCACACATCCAAGGAGCTTGAAGACAGTCAATTAATGGAAGCAGCTGTGCAGTGTGTGTTTGTAATGTTCAGTTTCACATTGTGGAGTCTTCTAGTGTCTATAGACCGATTCCGTAGCGGGTCTCATGGTCGCAGCCTACGTATTTCCTGTAGGCGGACTCGACGTAGCTGCGGGGTTTAAACCCTCACCAGGCGCACCTCTTCCACTACAGTGAACGGCAGAGTGACTGATGTTAGTTTGCCTCAAACTTTACTCCTTTACCTGCTTTTTTTTTTTTTTTTTTTAATCAAATGTTTTTTTTATTAAAGACAAAAAATCACAATAAGATACGTTAACATCATGAATGACTAAAGAAAACAAGAAACAAAAAACACAAAAACAAACAATCCCACCCACCCCTCCCCCCGAGACCAAAGATGCCAAAAAATGTCAGTACTCTTACTACTGTGCAAATGGGAACAAAAAATAAATAAATGAATGAAAATAATAATAACAATAATAATAATGACTAAATCATGCCCGTAACCAAATCTGCAATACCAGACCAAATCTCGATGTTTTCCTCTTTTGCACCATGCAATCTTGCTGTAGACATTTCTAGATAAATGATATCTAGAAAGGTCAAAGCCCATTGGCGAAATGACAATGTATGAGGCGGTTTCCAGCGCGAAGCAACCATCTTCTTTGCGGCTGTTACGCCAGCAAAGAAGACACGAATACGGGTATTATTTAATAGCAACTGGGATACATAATTTAATAAGAATAGAGATGGGGAGGGTGTGATGTTAATTTGTAGTATAATCGAAAGTTTAGCAGCAACCAGATTCCAAAATGTAAGGACATCCGGACACTCCCACACCATATGAAAGAATGTACCTATGGTGTTCGGAGTGCAGAAAGTGCAGTTATGGTTATTTAAAATCCGCATAGCACACAATCTGCGGGGAGTTAAGTATGTCCGATGAACAAAATTTAGATGAATTTGCTGATGATCAGGATTCCTAGAAGATAGGGCAACATTAGACCACACTGTATCCCAGCTCCAATCTGGATCTAGATTTGGTATGTCATTCCTCCATACAGTATCGACAGCCAAGGTCCCATAACTAGATTCTAATAAATAATCATACAATATGGAAACAAAACCTCTTGACCTAACATCACAGATAAGTCTATGCAAAGGGTGCATTGCAAGGGGGGTCTGCCATGGAACCCCGTATGTCCTCATGGCAGTTCTCAATTGTAGATAGAAAAAGAAAGAGTTACCAGGCAAGTTAAAAATATCACATAAATTCTGGAAAGAACGTAAACCATTGACATCAAATAAATCACCCAAAGTATGAATCCCCTTGGAACTCCATCTGGGAAAACGAATAGGACGATTGTCCAAAAGCAAACCATCATTGTTGAACACTGGGGAAAACGAATTCCATTTCAAATCAATCTTGCGCAATTTCCTTTACCTGCTTTTTTACTAACACTAACATTACAAAGATGCCCAGAACATCGAAATGAACCTGTGTAGTTTATGGCTGCTCCAACAGTAGTGGCAACATAAAAAATAAATAAATACGGAATGTCAAAATATCCACCGCGGTGGCTGAGACCAGAGCCATTGAGTAATGGTTGAGACGAAGCAGTGAAAGATACATAACGCCAGTCTTACCCAATACCAAATCTTTCTGTTTTATTAACACAAGACTGCTGTACTTTATACCTCATACTTTAAATGCTTAGTATGAGGTATAAAATACAGCAGCCTTGTGTTCATAAAACAGAAAGATTGGGTATTGGGTAAGACTGAAATGATGTATCTTTCAGGACCTTTCACTGCTTTGTCTCAACCATTACTCAATGGCTCTGGTCTCAGCCACCGCGGTGGATATTTTGACATTCCGTATTTATTTACTTTTTATGTTGCCACTACTGTTGGAGCAGCCATAAACTACACAGGTTCATCTCGATGTTCTGGACATCTTTGTAATGTTAGTGTTACACATATATAATGAAGAAGGATCCTCACTCAGGTGCAACACATTTATTTTAGTTTTCAGGAATCTGTGAAACAGATTTAGATCACACATCAGTTTACATTCAGTGTCACTCAGTCTGTACTGCGCTGATCTGATCTGAATACCAGTACTTCCTGTTTTCAATACAGTACATACAGTAGATATCAATACCATATAACCTTAAAAGTACATTACTCTTTATCTGTATAAATGCATCAATCTAAAGTTATACACCCAAAAACGTTGAACACAGTATTATCAATAAACATTTACCTTCAGTTTAACATACAGTACATAAAACAGCTTCAGCAACAATCTTAGTAAATAGCACTTCTTATGTTGGTTGACTGAGAAATACATGCTAAGTGCCACTGCTAATGCTAACACCAGGATAATCACAACTCACTCATCATAACACACTCATCTTATACTGAACTCATCTCTGCCCCATCTGATCCCTATTCATACACATGTATCACACTTGGGGATGTACTGAAGGATCCTTATATCAGCTCTTACCTGTGAAACAGATTTAGATCACACATCAGTTTACATTCAGTGTCACTCAGTCTGTACTGCGCTGATCTGATCTGAATACCAGTACTTCCTGTTTAACGTGTGTCAGAGACCACATGTAACAAAGCCTCAAAGCGCCCTCTGCTGTCCTCTTACTGTTACTGTTGTTAGGCACAAAACAGTGGGATTGAATGTCTGTGGTAGTGTTTCAGAGTTAATGTAATCCTAGGGGCCACATTAGTGTTAGTAAAAAAGCAGGTAAAAGAGTAAAGTTTGAGGCAAACTAACATCAGTCACTCTGCCGTTCACTGTAGTGGAAGAGATGCGCCTGGTGAGGGTTTAAACCTGCAGTTACGTCGAGTCCGCCTACACGTAGGCTGCGACCATGAAACCGCTACGGAATCGGTCTATAGGGCACGGGTTGCCCCGTGACACCATACATGGTAAATGGCGGCCCAGGGGCCACATGCGGCCCCCACCTTCACTTAATGCGGCCCGCAGGTTAATAGCAGAATACTCATATATTATTGATTTCAGCTAATTACTACAATTCAAATGCTATTGTCTTTTTTTAATTAAAAGGTTACTTTTCAGGATTCCAATTCAGAAATAGCAAAAATAAATGAATAAATCAGGATTTCAATTAAAATATAGCAAACATAGCTGATCTACAAGCTCAAAATGCATTATCAATTCCTCCAGATCTGCCATGTCCGCCGCGTCACACCGTTGACCGTTGTACGACAAAGCATAGACTGCTGCCTGTCTGTCTGTCAGAATGCTGAAGCACTGAGAAAGCACTGTTACGCCTTTTGTCTTCGTCCTTTTTTTCCCCAACTTGACTACAGGAGCAGTGGTCTCAAAAACATAGAGGAAAACTTGACAGAAAAAGAGTCAAAAGACTCGCTCACTATATAAAAAATAAAAGAAAACTCTAACAGACCGAGACTTAAGATTTTTTTTATTTTTATTATAACATAAAAGTACATTAAAAGTAGCAAATATTTCGGTCCTAAGACCTTCATCAGTGCTATATATACCGGTAGCCTTTTTCTGTCAAGTTTTCCTGCCTGTCAGAATGACCTCTACTTTTAATCATTTGAGGGAAACAAAGAATGTTGTAACTTAATTTAGGTTACAGTTCATTTGTGTAATATTTATATTGCATAACAGTCAAATGTGCTCATTGCATATTGTTATTATTATTACAGTTAAAAGGAGAATTGATTATAAACAAAAGAAGTCGATTTAATTCACAGTATGATTTATTTGATTGATATTGCTTACTAAGAAACAAATTATAAGTTGAACTGCATATCCCATTATGCATTTGTGTTTAGCACCGGATATCCGGGGAACCAAGGCGGGCTTTGTTGTTGTTTTTTACATTGAGAAAAAGAAAGGCTCAGCCTAGTATGGCCGTATGTGCCAAATTGACTAACCAAACTAATTCATTGCATTATTCTGTACCATTTTATGCCTATATAAAATTCAAGCATTCTAGTACCAGCCGACGTCCTCTTATGTTCATTTTGACCGTAGTTTAATCTACAAAGAACACATGTGAGAAACACATCAGAAAAGATAAGAGTCAAGAAGAGAAAAATGCCGGTGCGAGATCATGTTAGATGTGTGAAAAGTGACAATACTATTGACAATATCCTAAGGTGGAAGGGCCAAGGAGGATGCTGTGACCACTAACCCAGCCTTAGCCACTGAAGAGGCAGGACTCAGCAGCCAGGTGGACACCACAGGTGGGTCTGGCATGGAACGTGCACACATAGACATCAAAGGGGGCTTCAGCCCCTGCCCTTTTGCCCGTCTGTAAAATAACTGCCCTTTCTGTGGTGAAAGAAATGCGAATGCAATTACTTTCCTTTCCAACATGCTGGAATTGGAAGGCAGCGCATTCAGGAGAATTGCTTTTCTTTTACGAAGTCTCCTGAACTTGAACATATTTGTTTTGAAATCCACTAGCTAAAGAGTGCTGGGTTGCGCCCCCCAAAAAAGCTGATCTACAAGCTCTCAACGTGTCGCGGTGCGACGCGTTGTGAGCTTGTAGATCTGCTATTTTCGCTATTTTTGTCCAAAAGTGCCCTCTTACGGGATTTCAGCCCCTGCCCCTCTAACACTCTCTGCATGTCCCTGGGGTATGCAGGACGCATGTTCATGACGTCTAGATATTAGATCTATAGGACATTTATTATGATATCTCTGCTGTCGGGGAGAAACCAACTCCAAAAGGTTCATTAAAAAAACAATTTTAAATAATGCACACTGCCTCATCAAAATAGATCAAAAAGATATTGTGACTTTATATATTGTATTCCCGACAGTGACGATAGATACATTATTTGGTGACACTTTACAATAATATGGCCACAAATCATTAACAGTCATTAGCATGACTCATTAAAGGGGCATTTCAAACATGTGAGATGCTCGATTCATAATTTGATTTTATCAGATTACAAACACTAATTGTAATTTCAAACACAAATTTGAATACCATGATGGATTCATCTAAAACATCCGTCCTTGGTTCAGGTGACTGAATACTGTAACACGTCAGGGGCCATGCATTTTCTTTCTATAAATAAATAAAAAGGTATAATTGAAAAAACACAGCCCCTCATGAACTAGAATTAGAGGGACAATTAATTGTTGTTTTTATCTTGTTTGAAGTAATAAGGATAAAATACACATCAAATATCAAAATATTGAATGAATCATTAACAGGTTAAATACTGTCTGGGGTAGACCTATGTTTGAAAGTGAAATATCCCTTTAAACATCCTGCAGTGTTCACTTTTCTCTCATGCCAATTAATTGAATTGAATTGAATTGAATTGAATTGAATTGAATTGAATTGAATTGAATTGAATTGAATTGAATTGAATTGAATTGAATTGAATTGAATTGTGCACGCATGCACGAGCGCACGCATTTGTAAAATACAAATAAAACGTCTCATTCATTTAAAAATCGATGCATTGTTGCATCGATTTCATTAACACAAGTCGATTCAAATTAGAATTAGAATGAAAAAAAATATCCCCATTTCCCCATATCATATTTTTTGCTCTGTGTGCGTGTAGCCTACATAATTCAAACTGTAGGATTGGTTATTGTGACGTACAGAAGTCATTCCTAATTCCCTTTGCATAGCATACCGGAGCGCACTCAGAACGCGCCCTTAATTAAGAACCTAACTGCATCTGTGTGTGGCTCTCAGCGGTGTCCCACTATTAGCGACTTTAAGCAACGACGGATACGGCAGTCGGCTACGGCAACCGGAAATGGATCAGTGCTCGATACTTAAACCTGCTCTCCGTCGCAGCCCTTTTTACTACGGGAGAACCTACACTACAACGCCATGTCATAACCATGTTTATTGAAATTATAGCTGTCATACATTTACGCCGATTGCTCCATCACCTCTCTTATGCTGTGTTCGTCCTGAAAACAGTGGTTGCTTAAAGTCCATATTGACTGGCTGAATGGCTGATGTTGAACTGCAGTTACTGCACTGTGGCTGTTGTGGCAGAGAAGTAACAGAAGCGCGCAAACTTTATCCCCAGACTATAGATCCCCCCCACCACCCACGAGCTTGTAGATCTGCTATTTTCTTTTAATCGTGAAAATGTGGCGCAAATTTTTGAATATATATATTCTTTCAGAACGAACGTTTTTTGGGGGTCCTTCGTCCTTGACATGAAAATGTTTGAACGACTGACAGAAAAATGTCAGGATTTAGAAGGCATTTGTAGAATCGTCCTCAGGTCTAAATGCGTTAAGCATTATGTTATTATTTAGCTGTTGAAAAATAGCAGATCTACAAGCTCGCTGAATATATTCTTTCAGAGCGAATGTTCTTTAACTCAAATCTTTGCTTTCGCTGGAACAACATATTTTCAGCCAAATACAGATAATTCTGGGGGTCCTTGACATGAAAAAGGTTGCACCACTGACATAGAAACATAGATTTTCAGAAAACTGTCATGATTTAGATTAGAAGATATTTTGACGAATCAAGCTCAGGTCTAAATGGGTTAAAATGGCCAGGGTCCACTTACTGAAATTAATTAATAGTTACCGTCCGTATGCAATAAAGAGGTTTTCTTCTAAACCAGTGTTTCCCAAACCTTTTTAGCCTGTGACCCAAAAATAAAAATATGATGTCTCCCCTCCCCGACACCCAAACTATAGCCTAGTTAAAATAGCCGATCTACAAGCTCACAACATGTGGCTTCACGCCGCATTGTGAGCTTGTAGATTGGCTATTTTCACTACTACCTAAACACTTGTTTTCTAATTTATGGAATTTCTTTGATTTTCTTTCTTTGATTTCTTCATGACATTACTTTTTTAAAAAAAAAGTTTTTAATTCATGAAACTTTTTGCTTTTTGGGGATTTTCTTTTTTTTATGTCCTGAACTAGTAATAATTAAAAACAAAATGTAGGAAACAAAACATAAAGGGACCCATAACAATGTGTCCATGACCCACAAATGGGTCCCGACCCTCTATTTGGGAAACAGTGTTCTAAAGAATTCTAAATTTTAGGAAACACAGAAAACAGACTTAAATGAGGACATTTTGATCTGTAAGGGCAAACCTTACAGTATACAGTATACAAAAATCAATTGCAATACTTAATATAATATTCAAATAGTGAAATCTTACCTGAAATATAGGTTCAAAAGTAGGTCATAATGTAGGCAAGTAGGCATAATGCATGGCTGCCAAATGAACTACTTTTCTCCAGTGCATTTGGTGCAACAGATAAACCACAACTAGACCCAAGCAGAATGTATTAGTAGAGACGATCCATGTTCTCTGTTACAGTGGAACTCAT
>NC_137875.1:36852811-36855311 GCF_963924005.1 Protomyctophum bolini
CCTACTTTTTTACTTTTAACCCATTCAGGACAGGAACCCCTTTTGGTGTTTCTAAGGATTATCATGTTATACTAGCTATTGAATAGCAGATCTACAAGCTCATAGCGCGGCACCGAGTGCCGCGCTACAAGCTTGTAGATCTGCTATATTTTTTTTATTGTGAAAATGTGGCACAAATCTTGAATATATTGTGGGCACCACTGAACAACGATAGGCAGGAGACACAGCAAGGTTTGCCTACTCGGGCATTTATTGAGAGGATTATGTTAAAGTTCAAATCAGATCCAGCACACACACTTGGTTAACTTAGGTTCTTCCTATTTCCAGGGCAAAACAGTCTATAATTCCTCTCACTCCTATTCCTTCAGGAGTGTTATTTCCATCTGGGTTAATCCTCTTCAGGATTCCTCCATCCTGGGGTTGCCTGTGTAATGAGAAACACTATTAGCACAGAGTCTGAACAAGTGGCAACAGTGAGGGGATGTGTGTTTGTGGAGACCTACCGCCAGATTGCCACGTCAGTTCTCCCTCCGTGAGTCAGTGGAGAATTTCAAACATTACGCGCGCAGCGCGGCTGTTGCGTAATTGCTCTGATTGAGGAGGAAGACGGGTAGATACGTGTGGTCAATCACGTGACCCAGGGCGGGTCGCTGTCTTCTGAGCTGGGCTCCGCCTCTGACGCTCCACTGACTCTCGTTGGGGTGGCGCTCTGACGGCCCGCTGTCATGTGACATCCCACAATATATTCTTTCACAGTGAATGTTTTTAACTCATAACTTTGCTTCTGGGAGGACCCTGGAACTACATATTTTCAGATGGGGGTCCTTGCCATGAAAAAGGTTGAGCACCACTGAGAGACAATGAGAGGTCTATAAGGTCTAAATGGGTTCAATCTCTTGCCCTATCTGGCTGAACGTATACAGCGCTACAACCCTCCCAGAGCTCTGAGGTCTGCTGACCAATCACTGCTGACCGTGCCAACCACCTGAACCCTCAGAACAAGAGGTGGCCGCACTTTAGCGGTGGCGGCCCCAGAGCTGTGGAACAACCTCCCCCACTTTATTAGAGCCGCCCAATCCATCGAGATTATTAAATCCTTACTTAAAAAGTACGTGGATTTTAATGTAATCTGATTTTAATGTGCTCATATATTCCTATATTGTCCATGTATGCCTCATTTGCCATGTATCTGGTTCTACTTGATGTAAATTGCTTTAAATGTTATTTGCTCTAAATGTTTTTTCTTTCCTGTGAAGCACTTTGGTCAATTTCGGTTGTGTTAAATGTGCTATAAATAAAGGATGATTTGATTTGATACAATTCACACACTGCTTTTGACATGTCGGAATGTATTCGACCTGTCAGAGACTAACTGCTAACTAACTAACTGCTGTGCTGTGACAGGACTTGAATGAAGCGTGGGCTCTGGACTTTGACTACAAGCAGCAGATGGTCTATTGGACAGACACCAAGACGATCAGTCGTATGCACATCAATGGCAGTGACGTCCAGGTCAGTGTGACAAATACACAGATGGGAAGTGAAATAATGTCAGAAAATGGTTATTGTATTCAAAATGCTTGGTGGTAACTAAGTATTTTTACTCAAGTACTGTACATATTAAACACTGTAAGGTACGTGTAATTTCCCAAGTATTTATATTTCCTAATACATACTGGCCTGGTACTCCACTATATCTCAGAGGCATATTTGTACGTTTTACTTTAGTTACTTGCAGTGGTGGACAGTAATGAATGAGGTACTTTGTTTTAGTAGTGTTCTTAAGTACATTTATGAGTATGTGTGGTTTACTTTAGTATTTCAATCCACTGCATTCCAAAGACGTAATATTGTACTTTTGACTCCACTACATTTCTAGGAAGGTAAAAGGTACATTCTGAATTAACGATCTATAAGCTCACACCGCGTCGCATCAGGACACGTTGTGATAGTTGTAGATCAGCTATTTTCACTACCATTGATATTGTCTTGAAGGTGGTTGTGGATTGGGCCGGATGGGGGAGTGTGTGTGTGTGTGTGTGTGTGTTTGTGTGTGTGTGTGTGTGTGTGTGTGTGGGGGGGGGGTCTAAATACTGCAATACATTGATACAAATTATTTATGTACAAATTATACAGTATAGGCTACAAGTACGCCAGTACTTTAGCTCAAGTACACATTTATAGAGAAATGTATACTTGCTATACTTAGTTGAGTAATATATACTCAACTACGTATCTATAGTATACGTAGTTGAGTATCTATACTTTGACTCAAGTATACTGGGCTTGAGTACTTTGTCCACCACTGCTTACTAGTTACTTTGTAGATTTAGATTGTTATGATGTTATAAATAATAACATTCATTATTGAAAATATTCAACATAGTTAGAAAATAGCAGATCTACAAGCTCACAACGCATCATGTCACAATGCATTGTGAGCTTTATAGCATGTGTAGACCTGCTATTTTCAAAAAGCCAAATTATGAAATAAGGCTTA
>NC_137875.1:36860311-36939353 GCF_963924005.1 Protomyctophum bolini
GCCGCGCTATGAGCTTGTAGATATGCTATTTTTCAATAGCTAAAGTACAACATAATGCTTGAAATACCAAAAGGGGTTCCCTCGTCCTGAATTAATATAGGCCTATTTAATAGGCATACCATATATATAGGCATTTAATTGGTATTTGTTTATAAACATTTGGGATTTGTTTATAAACATTTGGGATTTGTTTACAAATATTTTGGTATTTGTTTATAAACTATTTGTAATTTGTTTATAAACTATTTGTAATTTGTTTACAAACATTTGTAAACAAGCTGTCAAGATGAGTTAGTTAGTTATGTATTTATTTAAAGCAGTGGCTCTCAAAGGTGTGATCCAGGGACCCTCATGGTACCTTGAGGGGGTTCCAAATGGACCCATTATAGGTCTGTAACTCTGAGAGTGTAACATATGGACCCAAATGGACCCTTACAGGTCTGTAACTCTGAGAGTGTACGAATGGAACCAAATCATGGACCCTTACAGGTCTGTAACTCTGAGAGTGTACTAGTAGGCCTAGAAAAGGAACCAAATGGACCCTTTTATAACTTTTAACTCTGATACTGTACAAATGGAATCAAATGGGACTCTTATGGGTCCATCTGGTTTTACTCTCAGAGTTATGGGGGTCCTTGAAATTAAAAAGTTTAAGAACCTGTATGCAATGGCTTATCTCTTGTAAAAAGAGAGACCAGCCTATTCTCCAAACCATTATCTTATGCTTTGCTACTGTAGGTTGTACAAAATAATATTGGGTCAATTTAATTTGCAGGACTCACCTCGCGCACAGCTGCCTTGTCTGTGTTGTTGACATGACATGGGCTTGCAGGACAGAACTTTTATTTGTGACAGACACATAGTTCCTTTGCAGACAATACAATCTGCTTCTCATTGGTCAGTCACAAAGCTAAGAAAACAGTAGCCTACTTTTTCTGCATGTCAATGATGATGAGATAGTTCTTTGGCATGTCAAGCTTTCCTCACGGAGAGCACAACAGTCTATCTGCAGCCAGCGAGCCTTTCTCTGCTCTGCTCTGCGGTCGGGACCAGTGCTGTCAGACTCAGCGCGCAGCGCATGCAGAGTTATGAATAATACACATTCCGGGGTTCGAGCTGAAAGTCCACCTCTCACAGTGTTTTTACACTACGAACCATTGAACGTGCATTTTAATACACATTGGTCTGAATGGTCTGTGAGCGTAGCGATACATATACAGGCGATACGTGGTGTAAAACCCCGGACATTTGAAGGAATTTATAAAACCCCCCCGGACTGCCCGGACAGCCCCCCAAAAGAGGACGTATGGTAAGCCTAGGTTTAAGGCCACATTTCGGTCAAGTCCATGCACAGTGCACACACACATTTAGAACTGATGGGCAATTACTGTTGGGCAATTACAAAAGAACTTTACACACAGTGTTATGAAATGTCCTGTGACTTGTAATGTTTGGACTAAACAATTCATTATAGTCAGTGCATTTGTAGAAAAAAAGCAGAGATCCGGGAACACTTAATTTTATTAAACCGACATGCTTCGACTGAGTTTATTGATGATTGGTCCAACAACAGTGGTGACCTAGCACAGCAGCTGGCCTCATGCCATCACGGTTTATCTGGTAAGACATCAGTTTATGTAGGATACTTCTGTCTGAAAGCCAGGTGATAATAAATGTCCTTTAACGACACACAGCAGAGATTTTTCTTACTCACTGTAGCCTATACTGTTTGATGGTGGCCGTTTGAGGTTTTGAACTATAGGCTATACATGCTATGAAGTAATACTATACCGTAATGTACCGTGAACAATCCTCAAATATGAAGTGTGGCAGGAACTTCGTGAAACAAAATGTGTCGTCCGTCCATAGCTATATTCCAGGAACAGGCACAAAGCAGATATCCACCAATACAAATATACACATAGTTTGGGGAGTGGGACAACGTCGCTGCATTGAAACACATGTATTTTAGTGGTGGGCCGTCAGGGCCAGCAAGGCCTTCTCTGCTGGCCTTGCACTTTCCTGATGCAGATTTCCTTCGCCAATCAGATTTCAAGTTTTCCCTGCTGGGCGTGTTCTTTCAAGTGCCAGGGCCAGCTAGCTGGCCTTTGGTGACGTTAACGTCTTGCGTGGAGCCCATCGCTGGGGGAAAATATTGTCCAATGAGAAAAGAGAACTGGGTGTTTCCATCTGATTCTGATACTCCTTCTGAGGTGGGCATTGACTGTGTGGGTAGTTGTCATGATCCAAGGAATCCAGGGAATGTCAGTGATTGTACAACCTTTGATTCAAGAGTTACGGGTCGAAATGTAACGCCCGACCTGGTGGAGACAATGTAGTAATAGAGACAATCCACGTTCTCTGTTGTGAAGCTAATTGATTGTGTTATTTGTTTCCCTTCAGCTCTCCAGGCTGAACAAACACACAACACAGTAACAACAACAACAGGTAAACAAAGATTACAAATCATCATAGATTATAGATAGACCAAGAGCTTCTTTTAATTAAATCTCTCTCTCTCTCTCTCTCTCTCTCTCTCTCTCTCTCTCTCTCTCTCTCTCTCTCTCTCCAGAGTCTGTGAGGTTGGTGAACGGGACCAGTGTGTGTTCAGGCAGAGTGGAGGTGCAGTCTAACCACTCGTGGGTCTCAGTGTGTGAAGATGACTTTGACCAGAAGGACGCAAAGGTGCTGTGTAGGGAGATTGACTGCGGGGCTCCTTCAGTCCTCCAGGGGGCGCTCTATGGAGAAGTTAACGCTTCAATGTGGACCAAAGAGTTCCAGTGTAAAGGCAGTGAGTCTGTTCTCCTGGACTGTAGAACCTCAGACTCGACTAGAAACACCACCTGCTCACCTGACAAGACTGTTGGACTCACCTGCTCAGGTAAATTTATATATATATATATATATATATATATATATATATATATATATATACAGTATATATATTCAGCTTTAATATTCTCCCCTCATCCCTTCTCGTAACCTATAATGGAAAAAGGACCATGCATGAAATAAACCTTAGTTAAGTTCATAAATTGCCACAATGACCACTTCATAATTTGCTGTTAAAAAGAAAATGGTTGCAACTGTCATCACAGTTCATTACGCTAGGTATGGAGGGCTCTGCAAATAACACACAGCCCACAGGCCCACAGCCTACGCACAGACAGATGAGAAAAGAGGGTTTATGCACAGATGAGAGAGAGGGAGAGTTTTCCACGTTCATAAATAAATCGTTTAAAGCGTTCCTCATGCAGTTATATTGGCCTTTTTGTGACTGTTATTATGGTTAAATCAATTTATTTCATGTCAT
Organism: Protomyctophum bolini; assembly: GCF_963924005.1. NCBI lineage: Eukaryota > Metazoa > Chordata > Actinopteri > Myctophiformes > Myctophidae > Protomyctophum > Protomyctophum bolini. Next base: position 36,863,625 of record NC_137875.1, read on the forward strand.
GACACATTGGGCTTGACAAAACAAGATACATATTTTACTATAATATAACACAAACGAGATACATGAGAAATAAATCACACCCGTGTGAACTGAGTGGTGCAACTCCCCCCCCCCCCCCCCCCCCCTCTTTCTCTCATTAGCAGGCAACTGCAGCACTCTCTCTCTGTTTCTGGCACAACAGCGCCCCTACTGGTACTCATTCTCGTGCTCATTAATGTCATTGCTGGTTGTAGGAGTGGTTGCACCACTCAAAAAGTATCAACTTAAATATATTGAAGATATTCAAAAAGACACTGAACTCTCTGAGATAACGACACCTTTAGTTTTTGATGAAATAAAACGTTGTTGTACTACTTACTCCCTTGTCTCTGTACAGAGCCTGTCAGGCTGGTGGGAGGAAGCAGTAAGTGTACTGGTAGACTTGAGACGCAACACCAGGGAGACTGGAAACCTGTGGATGGTCGGTCTGACTGGAACCTGCAGTCATCCTCTGTAGTGTGTAGGCAGATGGAGTGTGGCTCTGCTGTTTCAACACGATGGAGTTATAATTCAGAATATCAACTTCAACCGGTATGGAAGATGACAGTGTCCTGTGATGGATCTGAATCTTCACTGAGGGAGTGTGGAACAAAGACGTCTGATACTTCCCAAATGGTCCTGGAGGTATTCTGTTCAGGTAACACTAACAATCACTTCAGCAATGACTGTAATCTGTACAGTTCATTTAATTGGTCTGTATGTCTGTCTGTCTGTCTGTCTGTCTGTCTGTCTGTCTGTCTGTCTGTCCGTCCGTCCGTCCGTCCGTCCGTCCGTCTGTCTGTGTCTTTGTTGAAACTCATGTCCGTGTCTGTTATGCACAGTGGTGGACAGTAGCAAAGTATGTTTACTTGTATTGAGTACTATTACTTAAGTACTTCTATTTTTGTATACTTTTACTCCACTACATTTCAAAGACATCTCTAGGAAGGGAAAAGTTTAACCACTTAAATGCACTTTCAAATACAGTGAAAATAGCAGATCTACAAGTTCACAACATGTTCCGATGTGACACATTGTGAGCTTGTAGATCTGCTACCTTCACTATCCTATCCTACTATAATAAGGAAACCGGTCAGTGAGTCAGTCACTCCTGTCTGTTCTGGATGGTTCTCCTCAGTGGCTTGAGCAATTGCTCTGCACACGGGCATTGACCATTAGCATATACACACAACCACAACGCCTGTTTTTAACATTTAAGTTGTTTATTAGCGTTTCTGTGTAAACACCAGAGATTCGGATCGTAGCTGCTGGCCAGACACTGGCACACAGTGAACACCACAACAAACACACACACACACACACACACACACACACACACACACACACACACACACACACACACACACACGCACACACACACACACACACACACACATGCTGCAAACTTATAAAGGGCTTTAATTTACGGCCCGGGTCCAACATATGTTTTATGAGCAGGAGGGCGCTTTGGGATATCATCCTCATAGCACTAGCACGTAACTTAACACAGCACGCCGGTCAGTTGACTTAACTCACAAAAACACATTTATCATCCTGTTTAACCTTCAAATAAAAATCATCTGACAATGCAAACAACGACACGTTCGTACTGCATGTATGCACGTTCTGGCGCGTGGCTATATGGAAAGCTCACTCCTCCGTTCTTCACTTGACGTGTAGATTTATGAACGAACTTGACCACTGAATGTACCGCTATGGTTGACGGCTGCTGTCTTGTGTCAAAAGCATTTTAACACAGTTTTAAATTGAGTGACTGGCTGTAGGCTATTTATGTAATCACGGGTAACAGGGCTTACAATGGGTCCATAATTTGACGGGTGGGGCGGGTCTGGTTTGTATTCTGATATAATCGCTGGTGACTAGACGGTCTATGGACCGTGCAGGGCACAGGTTGTCAAAATTGGAGCCCATTCACTGGGGGTCTGCGACAACCTGCCCCACAAAGGTGATATTTCTTTCATCTTAGACTGTGCCCATCAAAAGCTGATTTCCCACTGCATGGCTACTGCTTTGCCTAGCTGATAACAGATCAATAGCCTCCTGTAACAATGGCATACTTCGTTCACGCCTTCATTCTATTCAAATGATTCTCATTAATGTTCTTGATTAAAATGATCTCTCTCTCTCTCCCTCTCTCTCTCTCTCTCTCTCTCTCTCTCTCTCTCTCTCTCTCTCTCTCTCTCTCTCTCCAGAGTCTGTGAGGTTGGTGAATGGGACCAGTGTGTGTTCAGGCAGAGTGGAGGTGCAGTCTAACCAGTCGTGGGTCTCAGTGTGTGAAGATGACTTTGACCAGCAGGATGCAGAGGTGGTCTGTAGGGAGCTTGACTGTGGGCCTCCTTCAGTCCTCCAGGGGGCGCTCTATGGAGAAGTGAACGCTTCAATGTGGACCACAGAGTTCCTGTGTCAAGGCAACGAGTCTGTTCTCCTGGACTGTAGAACCTCAGACTCAACTAGAAACACCACCTGTTCACCTGACAAGACTGTTGGACTCACCTGCTCAGGTAATAATAAAAATCACACCCGTGTGTAAGTGAGGGGCGCTCTTATCATCATACATCATCACATTCCGGCCAATTACAATTTGCGTCCTCACATTTGTCCTCAATGTTTGTGTTTACACACTTTTGTCCTCAATGTTTTGTTTTACACACTTTTGTATCCAATGTTTGTGTAAACACTGAAAGCTGGACATAGCTGGACAAAAATAGGACAGCTTTACAAACCAAAATCTTATTTGAAAAATCACACCCATGTGAAGTGAGGGGCACATCAGCATGACGTAAAATTTGACACATTGTCTATTTGCTCAGACACTATGACACGACTATGGACACCGACACAGGGAGGGGCTAGAATCAGTTAAAACAGAAAACAAACGCAAGGATGTGGTTTCGATAGCCTGACATAACAATCTACACTCTTTGTTAGGATCTTTTTGTAAGGAAAAGTAATAGTACTTTGTTTAACTGTACTTACGGTATTCTCACTTGTCTCTGTACAGGGCCTGATGATGTTAGGTTGGTGGGAGGAAGCAGTAAATGTACTGGTGGACTGGAGATCAAACACCAGAGAGAATGGAGACGAGGGGCTGGTCAGTCTGACTGGAACCTGAAGGCAGCATCTGTAGTGTGTCGGCAGATAGACTGTGGATCTGCTCTGTCGACACAAAGGAGTTCTGCTGATCGTACTTATGCATGGTCGATTATATCTTCCTGTGATGGTACTGAGTCTTCACTGAGGGAGTGTGGAGCAATGAGGTCTGTCAAACGCTCCTATGACAGTCTGGAGGTGATCTCACTGATCTGTTCAGGTAACACAAACAATACTTCAACAATAACAGTAATCTGTACAGTCTGCTATTAAATTGATCTGGCTTGTCTGTCTGTCTGTCCCCATACGTCTGTCCATCCGTCTATCTGTGTGCGTCCGTGCGTCCGTGTGTCCGTGCGTGTGTGTGTGTGTGTGTGTTATGTATTTGCTGTATTACCGTGTTGTTCTTGCTTACTGTAAATCGCTCTGGATTAATTTAACCCAATTAGACCTGAGGATTATTTTACAAATAATCACCAAAAGGGTTCCCGTCCTGAATGGGTTAAGAGCGTCTGCTAAATGCCTACATTATAAATTGTGTGTGTGTGTGTGTGTGTGTGTGTGTGTGTGTGTGTGTGTGTGTGTGTGTGTGTGTGTGTGTGTGTGTGTGTGTGTGTGTGTGTGTGTCCTCATGTTTTCATCTGTTGTGAATAATGAATAAAAATGTTGAACACACTTTGTCTCTCTCTCTCCAGAGTCAGTGAGGTTGGTGAATGGGACCAGTCTGTATTCAGGCAGAGTGGAGGTGAAATCTAACCAGTCGTGGGTCTCAGTGTGTGAAGATGACTTTGACCAGCAGGATGCAGAGGTGGTCTGTAGGGAGCTTGACTATGGGCCTCCTTCAGTCCTCCAGGGGGCGCTCTATGGGGAAGTGAACGCTTCGATGTGGACCAAAGAGTTCCAGTGTGAAGGCAACGAGTCTGTTCTCCTGGACTGTAGAACCTCAGACTCAACTAGAAACACCACCTGCTCACCCGACAAGACTGTTGGACTCACCTGCTCAGGTAATCAGGGACGTGCAGAGGGACCAGGAGAGCCAGGGCTGTGGCCTGATTCTTTTCTTTTTTACTACCCAGATTTAGAGGAATATATCATTTTAAATGAACACTAGGATCTAGAACAAATTGTAACCAGTGCAATGATGCAGTAAAGCCAATATATACTCTAACAAAAAGAATACTTAAATACATTAATGAAACGAACAACATCAAATAGAATAGAACAGATACCAGGTCACTTTCCTATATCAGCTGAATCTCATCACGATTGCAAATGCTTTCCCCACACTGAAAGTACAAAAACTATCATTTCATTGGCATGACCACGATGGGCCGCAGAGACATGAAGCATCATTCCAATCACTTTAATTAGCATTCTTTTCAACATGCGTGTGATTTGCTTTAAATGGTAAATGGTGCTTTTATCCAGAGTGCTTTACATAGATTGTGCATTACATTCACCCATTCACACACACATTCACACACCGATGGCAGAGTTAAGGTCCCCACACACCGAGCGTGTTTTTCGGATTTTTAGCTGCGTTTCTATCGATTTTCCGAAAAACGCGGCCGGTGTGCAACCACCTTTAGTGTCTAACCTACTTAGAACCTACACTAACTCTGGGGGAACCCGGCATCGAACCGGCTACTCTACCGGCCACTCTACCCCTGACCCACTGCCCCTTTACTTACTCTGATTTAGGTTGACAGATATTTTTGGAACGTACCGGTGGTGCTTTCTGTGTCCCCTGCAGGACAGACTGTGTGTAAGACTCGGCCACAGTTTTCACAAACTTATCCTATATGATCCGACTACGAGTATATGTGTAGCATCTTTTGTGTCGATTACTTAAAATGAAAGTAATGCATTTTCTAATTTAGCTTTTGTTTTTACTGCTTACTTTCGTCTCTGTACAGATGTCAGGTTGGTGGAAGGAACCAGTAACTGTGCTGGAAAACTTGAGATGAAACTCCATGATGAGTGGAGACCAGTGGATGATTCTGACTGGACCCTGCAGTCATCATCTGTAGTGTGTAGACAGATAGCCTGTGGTTCTGCTGTTTCATCACTAAGACTGGTTGGTTCTACAAATCAACCTGTATGGTGGATAACATCTCCCTGTGTTGGCTCTGAGTCTTCACTGAAGGACTGTGGAACAAATGCGTCTTATACTTCAGCCCACAGACTGGAGGTGATCTGTTCAGGTAACACCTGTTCAGGTGTCTGTCTGTCTGTCTGTCTGTCTGTCTGTCTGTCTGTCTGTCTGTCTGTCTGTCTGTCTGTCTGTCTGTCTGTCTGTCTGTCTGTCTGTCTGTCTGTCTGTCTGTCTGTCACACAGAACACACACCTCCCTTGCCACTGAGGGCTACACGTTCTTTAGTTGTATTAACCTAAAGTACAAAATAAAGTACCACCAACAAAATGCTCACATATTAATAGGTTACCGAGTCCTGACTGTCCATTACAGAGACATGTTAGGAATTATGAATACACAAAAGTTAGTTATTACATTTCGACAACTCCTTATTTGTGCGCAGTGATGTTGGAAAATGTATTCTTGAATGATCTCAACTAAGATCCCCACTCTTAAAAAAATGGCATTTCAGAGATGAGCGGAGCAGTCCTGGAAAAGTGTAATGTTCTATGATTAAAATGATATCTCTCTCTCTCTCTCTCTCTCTCTCTCTCTCTCTCTCTCTCTCTCTCTCTCTCTCTCCAGAGTCTGTGAGGTTGGTGAATGGGACCAGTGTGTGTTCAGGCAGAGTGGAGGTGAAATCTAACCAGTCGTGGGTCTCAGTGTGTGAAGATGACTTTGACCAGCAGGATGCAGAGGTGGTCTGTAGGGATCTTGGCTGCGGGGCTCCTTCAGTCCGCCAGGGGGCGCTCTATGGAGAGGTGAACGCTTCGATGTGGACCAAAGAGTTCCAGTGTGAAGGCAACGAATCTGCTCTCCTGGACTGTAGAACCTCAGACTCAACTAGAAACACCACCTGCTCACCTGACAAGACTGTTGGACTCACCTGCTCAGGTAATAATAATCATAAAACTAGAAAAGAACATTTCACATAATGTGACTGGTTTGTGGTCACCTGCAGCCTGGCATCATTCACTTTCCTGTGCAGTGAGTGGAATGTACTCTAGCTGCAGACACTGTCATGTCTGTGATTACTTTGATTCTGATGGGATGAGAAATCACATCCAATATAAGCACATGGTTGTGAATCACCAAGGTGGAAAAACTGGAGCTATTTAGGCTATTACCTTGTACTTCCTGCTGCCACCGTAGTCCAATTGAATTGTGGAATTGGTCGAATTGAAGAAGTAATCCAGCACCGCACCACAAAGCACAAGGCACCACAAATATGTTATGCTTAGGGCACCCAAATGGCCAGCAGCGGCCCTGATTACCTCTATAGTAATGTCATCAAGGGAGACTTGTCCAATATTTCACATGTCATCATGATTGGATAAGATTGACCTCTACTATATTGCCCTGTGCTCAGAGGAGCACATATTTCTAGTTTAGAACATGAAAATGACATTGCTAGCCTGAGATAAAACAGTAAAATACCAACTATACTTGTAATTCGCATTCCTATTTAACAATGAAAGTAATAGTAGTTTATTTTCTTTTTTGCCACTGTACAGAGCCTGGTGACGTCATGTTGGAGGGAGGAACAACCAGTAACTGTTCTGGTATCCTGAAGGTGAAAAACCAGGAAGAGTGGAGACCAGCGGGTTCTATTTATGACTGGAACCTGAAGTCATCATCTGTAGTGTGTAGACAGCTGAACTGCGGCTCTGCTGTTTCAACACAAAGGAGGTCTGATGCAACCGTTGAACCTGTGTGGAAGATTCCATGTGTTGGATCTCAATCTTCACTGAGGGAGTGTGGAGCAAAGGAGTCTCATAATTCCACTGAGAGACTGGAGGTGTTCTGTTCGGGTAAAACACATAAACAGTGACCTCCACTTCACCTCCACAACTCTTCGTGTGTGCGTGCATGCACATGCGTGTTTAATAAGATACATGTACATTGACACCCCCCTTCTCTCCCTCCTCCCCCCCCCCTCTCTTTCTCTCTCTCTCTCTCTCTCTCTCTCTCTCTCTCTCTCTCTCTCTCTCCAGATTCTGTGAGGTTGGTGAACGGGACCGGTGTGTGTTCAGGCAGAGTGGTGGTGAAATCTAACCAGTCGTGGGTCTCAGTGTGTGAAGATGACTTTGACCAGCAGGATGCAGAGGTGGTCTGTAGGGATCTTGGCTGCGGGGCTCCTTCAGTCCTCCAGGGGGCGCTCTATGGAGGCCTGAACGCTTCGATGTGGACCAAAGAGTTCCAGTGTGAAGGCAACGAGTCTGCTCTCCTGGACTGTAGAACCTCAGACTCAACTAGAAACACCACCTGCTCACCTGACAAGACTGTTGGACTCACCTGCTCAGGTATGATCTAATAATTTTAGTAATGTCCTCAAAATATGAGGAGGGAAAATGACCATCTATGCCGCCAAAATTTGAGGACGGAATTGCAGCAAAATTAACCATGTATGGCGCCGACATTGGCGATGTGGTTGGCCGTTGTGATTGGCTGGAAGCTGTGCCGTTATTCCCATTATGTGCTGTGATTGGCTGAACATGGCATAATGGGTGTGAAACTTTGAGTTTTGAGTTTTGAGTTTGACGTTTGGTCATTTCCGTTACAAGAAGTCACCCGTTTGCCGTCTTGGGAGTGACAGCTCACCATGTGTTAGTGTTAGACAGTGTTAGGAAAGTATGCTTTTCTGTATTTGGTTTTATGGGTCCCTCTTGAAAATTAGATGCTGCATCTCAAGAGGCTGTACCTTCAATAAAAATCTGAAATCTGAATAGATCCCCACCGTCTTTTAACAGAACGGGTGCATGCTTTTGGTTAGACATACCATTGGTCTGATATCTCAAACCCTCACCCTCACCCTAACCTCCCACGGGGCAGCACACCTAGTAAGTAGCCTTGCCGAGCCATGAGGCCCATAGGGCAGGAGCTTAACTCCTGTTTCTGTAGCGTGAGGCAGCTTGATGTACACCCCCTGGACATGACGCTAGTATGTCGCAGGGACTTACCCTCTAATCCAACCCTTGATGCTGAGTGTCAAGCAGGGAGGCATTGGGTCCCATTTTTACAGTCTTTGGTATGACCCGGCCGGGGATTGAACCCCGACCTCCCAGTTTCAGGGCGGACACTCTAACCACAAGGCCACTGAGCTGGTGCAGCACACCTAAACCTAACCTTAACCCCCTCCCAACCCTTAACGCCCCCCTCACCAACTTTAATCCGGTCGTCTTAACGCACCCCTCACCAACCTTAACCAATGCCATGTCTAAACAAAGTATGCGTCCCAACAGAACACCACCATCCATTAACATGGAGTGGGAGAACTGAACACTTTCGGCTCACAAGGCATGTCTGCTCTAAATGGTTTGTAACGGTCTTGTCTCTGTACAGAGCCTGATGACGTCAGGCTGGTGGGAGGAAGCAGTAACTGTAGTGGTGTACTGGAGATGCAACACCAGGGAGACTGGAGAGCCGTGGATGGTCAGTCCGACTGGAACCTGAAGTCATCCTCTGTCGTGTGTAGGCAGATGGACTGTGGCTCTGACGTTTCAACACAAAGGAGTCCTGCTTCAACGGTTCAACCTGTGTGGTGGATCACAGCTGACTGTGTTGGAACCGAGGCTTCACTGAGGGAGTGTGGAATGACACTGTCTGAGAATTCCACTGTCACATTGGAGGTGATCTGTTCAGGTAACACAAACAGTGACGTCCGTCTACTTGCCTACTCACTTAACCTATACCTATCTACAGCATAGAAACAGGATGTTTCTTTTTCTGAATGAATTTAAAATAACTTTTTTGCATCGTCTAATTTCAGCAAAAGCCATACAATATGTTGGATCTCTAATCTTGGTTCCATCTCATTGGCTACTCTATACTGTAAATATCTGCTGTACTATAATTCAATCACTCGTGTCTTGTTACAGATCTTCTGTTTAAGCCAAACATCAGCGTCTTCCCCACTCTAAACGGGGTTTCTGAGGGCCAGCTGCAGGGGCATCAGGTGTCTCTAAACGGGGTTTCTGAGGGCCAGCAGCAGGGGCAGCAGGTGTTGGAAGGTTCCAACTTCAGCATCAGCTGCTCCATCCTGCCACAGTACCCAGACGGCTCCTTCCACCTCACCTTCACTGGAGCCAACAGCACACACAGCCACACCCAGCCAGCTGTCAATCACTCTGCCAACTTCCTGTTCTTCGAAGCAGGCCCCGGCCACCAAGGGAATTACAGCTGTGCTTATCACGTCGACGTTGTTATAAATCACACCAACGTGTTTTCTTACAATGTCTCCTCTGAGAGCGACATCCTCTCTCTCACCGTCACAGGTAACCTGAATGAAATTACCTTTAAACCATTCTGGGCGGGAACCCCTTTTGGGTGTTGAAAAATAGCAGACCTACAAGCTTGTAGCGCGTCACCGAGTGCCACGCTACGAGCTTGCAGGTCTGCTATTTTTGATGAATCTTGAAAATGTGGCTCAATTCTTTGAATATATATTCTTTCAGAGTGAATGTTTTTAACTCAAATCTTTGCTTCTGGTGGCAGGGGGAGGGGGGTCCTTGACATGAAAAAGGCTGAGCACCACTGACATAGAAACACAGGTTTTTCAGAAAACTGATTTAGAATCGGCCTCAGGTCTAAATGTGTTAAACTCACAATATGAATCTCCGTCAGGCATGATTCAATCAAACATGAAGGTTTATCAAATGTTCTTACATGATTTGATGATGTTTTATTTTTCACAGTCCCTCCTACAGTCCCTCCTACAGTCCCTCCTACAGTCCCTCTGACACCTGAGGACAGCAGCAGAGTTACAGTCACTGTGGTGGTGCTGCTGTTGGTGCTGCTGTTGGTGCTGCTGGTACCCATCCATGCCCTCTATTGTCTCTGGCAGGTAATACATCTTTACACAACACAAGACTGGAATGTGTATAAATCACAGTTAAACCAGAGTTAGGAGAGAGATAGGAGGGTTTTCAGCCAGATGTGATTCAGTGACTTAACGTTGGGTGTTTCTGTGTTTCTCCAGGCCAGCAGAAGACATAATGCAGGAGTGTGGGACACTGCGACGGTTCATTATAATGTCGGAAATGAGAACATTGATATCGAGTATTATAATGTTGTTGGTTCTGATTCTGAAGCTGGCATCGAGTATGAAGTGATAGATGAACAAGTAGTTGTTGAATCTGGCTCCATTGAAGAGGCAGACGACTCAGACTATGAAGAGATAGATCAACAAGTAGTTGTTGAAGCTGCTGGACCCAGTGAGGAGACAGAATACCACCAGTATGAAGAGATAGATCAACAAGGAGTTGTTGAAGCTGGACCCAGTGCTGAGACAGGAGTCCAGGCCCCATAGACACTTGAGACGCTCGGGTGGCACAGTAAAGTAGCTGTGCCCGCCATTGCGGAGTCTAGGGGGGTTCGAATCCACCTCATCTGGCTTTGTCGAGCATCTACACGAACACATTTGGCCCATGTTCGGGGTAGAGAAGCCGGGCGGGGAGGTTGATATATACTGTATATAGTCACTGCACATAATCCTAAGTAGTAGTAAGATGAAGGCTCTACATCCTCCCGGTATGATCTCCATTCTCCAGGTGAGGTGACAATGTACAGATATGTGTGTGTGGGGGGCAAAAAAAGGGCAAAAAAAGAAAAGAAAACAAGATTGACAGGAACAGACAGACAGAAGTACTGTACTTTACCTGATGTTTGTGGTTGTAAATAGAAATTTGGGATAAAAAGGGGCAAAAAAATAAATAAATAAATGATTGACAGGAACAGACAGACAGAAGAACAATTACTGTACTTTATCTGGTGTTTGTGGTTGTAAATAGAAATAATTCCTCCCAGTCCACACAGACCATAGCTAAACGAGGACAGACAGAAGATGTGATTTTGAAACGGAAGCCTTGTTGCGTTTTTATTTAGCTTGTTATGGGGGCATGGTTAAATCAATGTATTTAGTGTCACGGTCAGTCATCCATGCTGGCGCTGTATAATACTACAAATATTAGCCGTCCCAAATGTCAGGCCCAACCGCCGCCTATCCAGTCAGGATGCTCTCTGTGGTTCCTCTATGGAACCATGCCCCGAGAATGAATATCCCAAGCAGGCAACAGGAACACGTAAATAGTCGTGTAGGATAATTAAAATAGTCAACTTGATGAAGGGCTATAGTCAGTGGTTGCTATACAATTGTTACTTTTACATATTTTATGCGATTAGGGTATTAATATGAATAATCTTGCTTTGTCATTCAAGCTAATGTGTAATCCCTCCATTTTTTGCTTTGTGTTTTGTTTATATATATTTTTTACAGAACAGTGTTTGTTATGAGCAGTAAGCCATAGTGTAAATAGGAGGTTATTGTTCCAAAAAAAATTATGTATGTGATATATTACCATGTTTTTGTTCTTTTTTTTAAGATTTAAAGATTTAAAGATTTTTTTTAAATCACAGTTAAGCAACTTTACTTTGTATTGTATCCTTTTCTTTGTGTTACTTATCTCTATTGTTGGATGAACACCTCATTGAAGTTGGTATACTGTACATATAGTCCATTATGAAGGCATGAAACCCATTCAAAGCGCATTGGAACTGAATGCACCTTCATTACTGTAAAGTCGACGGCTGTCACTTAACTATAACTATTCATACAGTTTTAAACAGTTGAATTGATGAGATAATGTAATGTTTTTTTCTTTGTGCCTTTTGAAATAAAGACAAAAGTCCTGAAAATGAAGAATGTTCTCTCCACAATGTGTTGTGTGTAGTAGAGGAAGCTCCCATCGGTTACCATGAACACAAACGCATATCCAACAGCAGCAGCAGAAGACAAGCTGCTATGGTAACTAAACTCTAAACTGACATTTTAACAAAGATTAAATACTTTATTGGCAAAACAAACTAACCCTTTTCAAGAGGGATTTGGCCATGAAAGAGCCTCGTCAAACTTTTTTCATTCAAAGCAACACGGAAACAATGAATGCAGAGTGAAGACATCACAATAGCGCACACGTTACACCAGAGCAAATAACAACGTAGAATCATAAATAATCAAACAATAAAGGAAAAACAGCGCCCTCTTTGCCAGTCTGTTGAGAGACTACTGCTAGTGCTAACATGACAGCTAAACTGATCATGAGCAAAACCTAGAAGTGTGTTACATGACCATCCCCTGGTGGACAAACTTGTAAACAGCATGACATGCAGTATATAATGCATAATGAACTGTGAACAGACAAAGCAACAAGAGACATCCTCATCCTTACATAAGTAATAGGAAGAATATGAACATGAGGCAGGCGCAATCTGGTATCACCAGAGTAATCTAGTAGGAGAGTAATGACACTCTGTTGACTCCCATTGTAAGTGTAACAATGGAATGCGGAAGTGCTCATCCTATCTCAATGGGATAGTTCCAGCCATAGGAGCAATGTTTGGAACTATATAGCATAGGCACCCGGGCTTTGCGGCAAGATCAAAGCGTGTCGCCACTCTACTCTAGATTACTCTGAGTATCACATGCATGCTAAACAGACTAGACTGAGGGACAGTTTCTGCTGCACATCTATTTATTCACTCATAATTAAATATATCTACCTGCTGCACTTTAGAGTAGACCATGCTCTGCTTTTTCCCCCCACTTTTCTTCACTATTCACCAGTGGTAGAAGGTATTTTAACACGTGGTGATGTTGAAGCGTGGGCGTGGCTCTGCTGGAAATTACATACATCAAACATATATCAGATATCAGTGATTCACTGGTGTGTTAAACTTTACTATGCTCTGCTCTCTACCTGTCCTCAAACGAGCATGACAGTGTAATCAAAATAATAATGGTCAGATCGCATAAAGACAGATTATTTACTGCGGAGAGAACACATGTTTGACTGATCACTCGTCACTCTCGTGGTGTTTTCCCCCCTCTCCCTCATGGTTCCATAAGGAGAAGGAGAAGTAGTAGGCACACTGTTTGTAGCTCCCACAGGAATTGTATTAGGTTTAAGGATGACAACGTTTCGACCCCTTATGGGTCTTCGTCAGGTGGCCTTGGCCTCGTTTAACAGCCACGGCAATGTTATGATGATGAAGATTGTTGTCAGAACTTTGCTCTCTTAATACCCTGACGTGTTCACTTGTTCCAGCTTATTGTTCCACCTTTACTTCAGGAATACACACAATACACATTAAAGAAGCAGCCAAACTGCAAATAAGTTTGCCATGGATAATGCTTGGTCACTGTCACATGAGACACACACTAGCTGTTTCAGTAGTCTTATGTCCTTCTATAGGTCCCTACCAATCCATTACACACTTTGTGTATATTATGTGTGAAAGATTCCACTCCCCTTAACGCCCAGCTCACCACAATTAACAGTGCATCTACTAGTTGTAACAATTATCCCCAAAGGCACCCCGGGTCTGCAACTTGCATAGTTGTGGACTGGGCTTATATTAAAAGGTCCAAGGACAGTGATTGCTTGACTTATTGGTAGCTTCTTTACCTTCTATAAGAGTTCGGGTGTCCATAATAAACTAACAGGAAATTGTCACAACAGTCCTGCTTATAATATATTTTGTATCTCTATGTCACTGGATTTCCACTAAACTCAAGTCAGAGTGCAGAATGTGTGATGTGGATGAAGAATACAGTGGTCAGCTGGAAGTGCGAGACGTTCCGGGGTAAGTTTGCACTTCCTCCCCACATATTTGTGTGTTGTCACTGCTGTCGTATCCTACTAGCTCACCTACCAGTGATGAGCCCCCACCGGGGGGACGTTCGTAGTGCCTCTGTGACCGTCCTACTCCTAATTCTCCTGCCAACACTCCCTGCTTGATGGGGGTGACACAGCTCGGCCCGTAGGATCACCCTCCCCGCCTGGCTTCCCTTTCCTGAACATGCACCACAGTGGATTAGAACCCCCAGACTATGTGGTGGTGGTGGGCTTGTTGGTGTCCTTTCATTTTTCAATTGCATCTTTTATTTTAATATTTTGTTACAGATTTGCATGTTAAAAACCCCAAAGACAAAAATAAAATGCACAATCGCACATGAGTGCAGTCTCGCTGGTTCCCTGATGGCTTACATTCTGTCTTTTTGCAGTGTTGTCAAGATATGCGTCAAATGCAAAGAAAACCCAGCAGCTCTGGTCATCAGGGCAGGAGATGCCTTCTGCAGGTAAGACTTTGAGTAAGAAGCTCTGGGGCCTGTACAATGATTGAAGGAAGTCATCGCTGTAGGGCAGAGATGGTGTTTCTACTATCAGTAATATCACTACTACAGTCTTCACACAAAAATAGTGATATTAACTGATCTACAAGCTCACAATGCTAAGCTTGTAGAACTGCTATTTTTTGGAAAATGTCTTCTATAATGACTAATGCCTAACACAGAAACACCTGGTTGAATGTGGATAAGTCTCTTTTAGTTTTTCATAAAAGGAAAACAATGTATACGGTACCAATTATATAATCATTGATAACCTGTTCTTAATAAATGCTTATTTGACAACAAAAAGAAGAAGAAAGTGGATAAGTCTCTGTTGGTTTTATAAATATTTTCCCAGTAAATAGAATTAACAAATTTAACAAGATACCACAATGAAGGAGCCATATTCTATGAAATCCTTGTATTATTAAACATCACCCTTTTTTATAATAATGGGGCTGTTTCAAGGAGTACTTCACGCATAAATTCAGGGCCATGCTTGGCAAGAACAGAATCATTTCCCTGTGTGCTCATATGTTTTCATTTTTGCCTGCAATGAATGATGTCTTCAACCATAGTTTAAATATGAACATAGAAGGTTTTGCCCAGTCCCCTCATCACTTGTGAAATAACTACTAATGTAAATCAACTAAGCACGCAAGACTCCAATTTGTCTCAATCTCTCTGAGCATTTTTACATGCTCAGAGAGAGAGTGCATGGTCGGGAAAGTAACTTTTTAAAAAGGCATTTTATTATTTAATCATCGGCATGGTATGCTGCAGAGCAGAGATCACGTGATGTGTGTGTGTAAATAATCATTGTTTTATATTCCCATTAAAATTGTGTTTGTTATTGTATTTGCAGCCTTTTAATGTTTGACCAGGGGTTTCAGCAGTTCTTGCACTCTCTAAATATGGCTTAATGTCTGAAGTATAAGTAATCTAAAACCATAGACTTGCATACGTCTGAGATTGAAGGTCAAATAATACAAATATTTGTATCTTACTTTTTATTACTACAGGTTTCTGCTCATTTGTTTAACGGCATTTTGCTCAGAGGTCAAAGCTAGTGTAAAGTTTTTGAATTGGGGTAGACAACCAGAGATAATTGCCAGGTGCTCAGACAATGTAAGCAGAAAGCTAGCAAAGGTCTCATTATGGAAATATGATTTTTGCAGTCACTCTTTTCCAGAGTGACTTAAATAATTAAGGTAAGCGACACATTGTGAGCTTGTGATCAAATCAATCTTAATGAGTAATCTGCAAAGTAACCGTCAATTGTAGTACAATATTTTCCTCTGAGCATGTAGTGGAACTAGTGGAGCAGGAATAAAAAATTATCCAGTCATCTCTGGCAGGTGTTGCAAACTAATTGATCTGTCAGCGCATGTTAGTTCAGTAATGGGGAGACCTCACTCCAGCTCTTTAGTAAAAGGAAAGGGCATTTTCAGGCTGGGATACCAAGTTTATCCAATCAGCAGACAACTGACAGGACAAAAGATAGCATGATGCCATATTTAGATGCTGTTTTAGAAGATCAGTGGTTCTCAAAGTGGAATCCGGGTTCCTGAGGATGTAACTCTTAGTCTTGAGTGTACAAATGGGCAAATCCTTATCTGCTCTCAGCCAGTAGATGGCACCAAAACAACACGCTACTGAAAACAATTTGGTTTTTTTTTAACTGTCCTGACTGCCTGACATGCAGTGATGATGCCCTCTAACATTTTTATATCTTAGAGGTTTTGAGTGTGGTATTGATAGCCAGGCTGACTGTACCAACACCAGTAACATCTATAACATAAAACCTCTACTGTACTTTTATCTAAACTAAAGAAATGTACAAATTAGGGGCTGTCAACAGTCAACATCTGGACCTAGTGGATTGGTGGGTTGCAATGGTTGCAACTAACCAATGACATGAGACTACCAGAAGAATGCTCTGACCTTGAATACTACAAATGGACATTTATTATATATTTCAGGATAAACCAACTGAAGAACTCTACAGTCTATGGTTTGAACTAACTGATCCTATTCTATAGCCCCATGTATGGAGACAACAGCTGATTGATTGATTGATTAAAATATGTATTAATAGTTTGCAGAATTACAGTACAATTCAAGCACAACTCAATACAAAGACTGTTGACTGTGAGTGGACGACCCAATAAAGCATTATACTTGTTTACAAGAGGCTCCACATAAGCCCTTATTGCCCCCCACACAAGCCCTTATTGCCCCCTCCCACACAAGCCCTTATTGGCCCCCCACATAAGCCTTTTTGCCCCCCCACACAAGCCCTTATTGCCCCCCCCCACAAGCCCTTATTGCCCCCCCCCCACAAGCCCTTATTGCCCCCCCACACAAGCCCTTATTGCCCACCCCCACAAGCCCTTATTGCCCCCCCACAAGCCCTTATTGCTCCCCCCCCCAGGGCCCCCACACAAGCCCTTATTGCCCCCCCCACAAGCCCTTATTGCCCCCCCACACAAGCCCTTATTGCCCCCCCACACAAGCCCTTATTGACCCCCCCACAAGCCCTTATTGACCCCCCACACAAGCCCTTATTGCTCCCCCCCCCCCACACAAGCCCTTATTGGCCCCCCACATAAGCTCGTATTGCCCCCCCACATATTGGCCCTTTCTCACAAAAAGCAAACAAACAAAAAACGTATATTTTTTATTTTTATCAAGGGCACTTTCTGCAAAAGGGCTCAAGCCCCCCTAGCCACCCCCCCCCCTCTGCACGTGCCTGCATGGTGAGGAGGACCGATACTGCATTATCATCGCATCACCAGGCTGTTGAAGCCAAGCTGATGTTGAAAATGAGTGAAATGCTCCTTTAAAACGAAGCGGCGCGGTGATTGGTTGGAGCCAGTGTTGCAGGAAGTAGAGCCGGAGAAACTTGTGTGTTGTGATTTTCTTTTTGAATGCGAACGAAAATAAAAGCCTGCCAGCCTGGGTACCGAGGTTGTGTATGGATCGAGCCAGCATCTTGTGAGCCAGCAGGGTGATGAAGAACACTTAATAAGTGAACGTTAACAAATTAGATTGCTTCAGCGCGACACACAAGGTACAAATGCGCTGCTATTACAATACCGAAGCAGATATTAAATTAACTCACACTTAGGCTAGCTATTAGCTAAAACGAAGCGCCCATTCGAAAGAAAAGCTACTGACAGAACCTCAGCTAGACGAGCTAGTATATTTATTTAATACTCTTTCACTTTAGCCTTTTTTGTCATTGACTTTTGACCAAACCATTTCCACCTGTCTAATGTTTTTATGTTTATTTAAATCATCTACAAGGTTACATCCTTTACGAGAAACATTGGAACTGAATGCAGACCTACAACTTTTGTAATGTAGGCCTATGTAATAATCACAGCCAATAACAGCTACTATACTAACAGGCTTAACAGCACTACTGTAGTAGTTGTACCAGAGGCGAATACTTGTTATAACTGTCATGGGTGCCCCCGTCGCCAGGTTTTATTTTATTTCGTTGGGTTGTAGACACTTGTAGACAAGTGAGAAAGAAAGGCTGCAACTTTTATACTCTTTATATACTTTTATACAGTTTATCACACTACTGTGATAAAACGACATTTATGGGGGAAAGAGGGTTCCTATTTTCTTCATGGCTGCTCAAGCACTGACGCACCCACATAGTCGGCGCCGCTGAGTTGTACTATTTACAGTATGTGGTGCTAACGTTTTGTTTCTGGATTGATTGATTGGTCTGCTAAGAGGATTAATTTGAAACCCAAGAAAGCCTATGGTTTCTTTCCATTGGGGTACTTAATTCACCTTTTATTTTGTCCCAACAGATGAACAGAAGACCAAGAACCAAAGTAGTTGGGTATACAGAGGAGGAAACAGAGGAGGAGGAAACAGACCCGTGGGTGACTTTTCTGTTCTTTTCTGTCCTTTTCTGTCCTATAAATAATATAAATAATAGACTATATTAATATAATTAATATAGACCACTCCTGATTTGTCAGAGTATACATTTCAGATATTTTCATTGGAATGTCCTCTGTGTGGCACATACGTGGCTAAATATTCTGTTCAATCAACAGGTCCTTCTCCCAGATCGGGAGTGGTGAAGAGGAGGAAATTGATGAATGGAGACCACCAGAGGCCAAGGTTAAAAGACCCGCTAAACCCAAGGAACCCAAAGTGCCCAAAACACCCAAGGAACCGAAGCCCAGAGCTCCTCGCAAACCTGCAGTGCCTAAAGAACCCAAGCCCAGAGCTCCTCGCAAACCTGCAGTGCCTAAAGAACCCAAGCCCAGAGCTCCGCGCAAACCTGCAGTGCCTAAAGAACCCAAGCCCAGAGCACCGCGTAAACCACGTGCCACCAAGGTCCCCAAGGAGCCCGGAGCTGCCACCGTCACTGGGAAAAAGAGGAAGAAGACTGATGAAGAGGTCCAAGGAGAGGAGGACGATGAGGGAGGGAGACAGACAGGCGCCCCCCCAGAAGGAGACAGAGCGGGAGAGGAGCTGCACAGTAATAGAATGAAGGAAGAGGTAAGACTGACAGCGTTTTTACCACTTGTATACTTCAGTCGCCGGTTCATAACAGTAACTGTTCTAAATGATGTACTGTCATAGTGATGAATATGATAAATCACACTTTCTGTGTTGCTGTTATGTTATGTCACTTATGGAATGTTTTGTGAAATCCTTTTCCTAATGTAACTTTCCTGTTCTAATCTGGATTTGAACCCGGGCCTCCTCTGCAAGTGCTGACACAGGTTTGTGTCAAAAACCTCAGTGTCATGTATCTAGTCCGTGTCTAGCCTGGCTCCAGCCCCTGAATCGCTAGCCATACACCGGAAATGTGTACGAAATGAAAATTCGCGTCAGGCTAGTTCGTGTCCTTTTCACTGAAACGTTATTGTTTTAATACCAAATCATCTCATGCATGAACGTTGAATGCGTGTGAACTGAGGTCCTCCTCGCTCGTGTATTTAGTCCGTTTACAATGGAACAGTGGAACACATTTGTTTCAACTTGAATGTGATGTTTTTGGAAGAACAGTACCAAGCCTAATGACAGGATGCAGGACACGTGGTTTTACACAGTGAGAGTTTAATCATGTTTTATAAAGTTTTGCTTTCTTCATTCAAGATAAAGGAATGTGACACAAATTAATATTGTTGTATTCAAGCCATCATCAGGAGGTGAGTAAATTATACAAAAGTGTAATTTAGGGGGTGAAGGTCTCTGGTCTCATAACTGGATGCTGCATCTCATTTGCATTGCATTTGTAACCTCCTGATCTGTTCCTTTGATAAAATGTTAATGCCGACCTTGCCAACCCAGACTGCTGTTTCAGTATGCACCAGCTGCACATCGATCCAGCATTTATCTCACTCAATGTACAGTAGCTAATGTGCGCTACCAGTGCACCATTCCAGGCAGGTGTGGTCAATGTACGTGCCATCAATGGGGTCAAACTCAAAACAGACTTTGTGGCAGCAGCGAAGAGTGAGCAACATCCGCAGAATGTTCAGATTCATATTTTGAAGTTAAATGGTTTGCATTGAATTTTTCATGAAAGGAACTGGTCGGAATAACGTGTCCCTTCCACGCGCTACGTCCGGCCGGGGAAATTCCCCTCTGTCAGGTGAAAAGAAGCAGCTTGGACTCCTCATGCATAGAAGGAGGCATGAGGTCAGTCCGCTGCCCCCCCAGGTTGGCAGAGGAAGTGTAGCGCCCAGGATTAGATAATTGGCACTGGGTGAAAAGAAAACTGGGTTACAAAATCGTGGGATAAAAAAAAAAAAAAAAGTCTACTGCAGGTGTAGGCTGCCTCGTGGCAATACAGATGACACATCCGGTGCTCTCTGGTCCACCTCGACTCTGTCTCTTGTCCCTCCGTTTGCATATCTGTCTGTATTTCTTCCTCTCATCATCAATTCAAAAACCCCTCTACTTTCTTTCTGACTCTGTGCTGTTCTCTCTGTCTCATAGAGGGTGTCATTCACGCTGTCAGAGGCACCCCGGCAAGGTGCCCGTGCAGGTGAGAGCTCGTCCAGATTGGCGCTGAAGGCCACGAAGAAAGAGGAGCCATCCGAGGAGGAGGACTTCACATTTGACATGCCCTCCCCTAAAAAACAGAAGTGCTCCGGCACCCCCCAGGGGCAATCTTCTGCACTGCCATCTTCCACTGCAGCAGTCCTAAAAAATGAACTCGACATGAACTGGGACCTCATAGAGGTACTGTATTTGACATTGTATTGTGTCCAATGTCAAAACATATAATCATAGTCCCATTAATTAAGCCCACAATTAATAAATAATTATTTTCGGAGTAAAGGTACTTTCAGATGGGCATCGATTAATGCTAATGTTGTCGCCTGGATCACTGACAGGTCTGCTCAAGAGAGACTTCTCTGCGTATACAAAAAAACACAGGTCTCATTAAACATGAATTACTAGGCGCCTTGTTTTTAACATACAGCAGTTGGTGTGTTCCATGAGAACCTGTATAAACCAAACCTCCATTAGTTTAACTTATTGAGATACTCATTGTCAAGGTAGCCTTTCACAGCCAGACAAAACTTAGTCTGCAAGCATCCACTGGGAATCTATTGAGCCTGACAGCCAGAAGTCAGACCAATATTAGTGAACTATGGGGAGTGTTAGATGATGACAAGCAGCGCTGTACTGTAAATGAGAAAAGTACAACCATGGATGCACTTGAAGATGTTAGTGTGTTAATAGAATTTGTTTTAAAATTCATTGAAGGCCTTTGTCGAGAGAGAAGATGATCAATGTCTTGGTAATGGTAACGTAGTCCATAACTGATAATTTACGAATAACGATTTTGCGATAGCAATATTTGAAAGCATATACTTTTGCATTCACTTCATGGCATGTGTCTGTGTTTGTGCGCCTTCCTCCTCCAGGTCCTTTCCACTCTAACGTGCGTGCAACGCTGGGTTTGTGTGAACATCGTGAAGCTGTTGAAGGAGGAGAACACTGTGCCGTTCATGGTGCGTTACCGCAAAGAAATGATCAACCACATGGATGCGGATGCTGTCCGGGATATCCAGCTGGTGCTGGACGAGTTGTGGTAGGGCTCCCTGCATTCTGAGGCAGTGTTTACAGTATGGCTAGACAGTTGATTGCAAATGTATGTTTCGCATACATATGACGTTGTGACGAAAAGAGAGTTGAGCCAGAAGGCAAAGCTCTCTGTCTACCGAGCAATCTTCGTTCCTACTCTCACCTATGACCATGAAGTGTGGGTCATGACCGAAAGAATAAGTTCGCGAATACAAGGGGCCGAAATGAGTTTTCTTCGACGGGTGGCTGGCATCTCCCTTAGAGATAGGGTGAGAAGTTCAGTAATCTTTCTAGGATTTGGCAGGCACTTGATGCAAAGCTTTTTGGGACAAATGGGAGCAAATATTTAAAATAGTACACAAATCAAAGCAGCAGTTTTCAAAATGTATTTTTTAAAAGGCAGTTGGCTCTGTTCAATAAGTAGTTCTATGTCTGGAATCAACTCGGTACAGATACTGCAGGAATACAATATTGTACGATAGCAGTCCTTAATATAAGGTCTGGTGGTTGTATCCCATTGGACACCCTTCTCCTGTCACAACATCTCATGAATCTTGCTGTTGCTTTTTGCATTATTTGTGTACCTGATATTGACATCAGTAATAAAGCATCAGCAGGTAATAATTGAACATTTAATTATATACCTTTTCAGAGCAATGCCTACTGTCTTTCCATTACAAAATGATTAATAACCAGAACAATGTACTCAGACATTAGCCATCAGCCATCAGTCACAGTAGGGCTCCAATGTCAAATGGAGGAGAAACATGCCCCTGCCCCATGAATACGCTGTATAGTCTGAAGATCAATTTCAGTAGTTTCACTTTCGCGTTTCCCTGTAATGTGTGATTATCACATAATTATTGGCTCTATTCCAAGGTCCGGATCACATATTCTTGATTATAGGCTGATAACATTCGAAGTGGGTGCATTCTTCTCACAACAAAGGAAATATATGTGTGGTGAGAATGTGAGATTGAGGCGTTTTGGTTCATCAACATTATCATTAGGGAAATAGGGATGTCCCAATTTTCATAACCAGTGGTAAGTCTATTGCTGGCCACTAGATGGTGATAGAAGTCAAGCTATAAGTCCTGGGGGGCAAGTCTGTGTGAACACTGAACAGTATTAGATTTTGATACTTGAATGCCATGCTGTTGATGTATTGTTGCAATTACTGATCTGTTCTACACTGTGTGTGTGTGTGTGTGTGTGTGTGTGTGTGTGTGCGTGTATGTGTGCGTGCGTGTGTGCGTGCGTGCATGTTTGTTTGTAGTGCTCTAGCGAAGAAGACCCAGTCTGTGATTCAGACCCTGAAGAAAGACGGTATTCTCACGTCTGAGCTAGAACACAATCTGAGGAGCTGCAGATCCGCTGATGAACTAGACCATGTGGTTGGTTGGACACGCATGCACGCACGCACGCACGCACGCACAAACGCACACACGCACAAGGCACATTAAAGTGTCTGTGAAGTTCACAATGCAGCAGCTGCCATAAACTATGTTGCTGTTTGATGCAAATGAGTTAAGGTCATACAGAGGTCCTGTGGAAGCCTGGAAGGGACACCACCACAGGGCCATAATGGAGTTGTGATGTCTATGGACGTCACTAACGAATAGTTTTGCAATCATTTAGCTGATATCATTATTTGGTTAATTAACGGTTATTAAAATGAGATGCACACGCAGATTAGACAAACCCAACCCATGTGGAAACAACAGTGAGACACGTGGTCGCACATGCGCTGCTCCCGTGCTTGCGGTTAGGGTTCGGTTAGTAGTTTGAGCCTTGAGGTAGGTTGTCGGTCTAATGACAGTCAGACCAACAGTAGGTCTAAACTAAAGCCTGTTCCCGTTAAAACAACACATTGTATTAATTCTCTAGTCGCCCTAAGGCTGATATTTATCAGAGCATATACAGAATGGAACATTTATCAAGAGCATTAAAAATAGTCTTGTCAGTGTGTGACTTGTTTGTGTGTGTGTGTGTGTGTGTGTGTGTGTCTCTGCCTCTCCTCTCTGCGCAGTACTCTCCCTATAAGAAAGGCAGTAAGCTAAGTAAGGCACGCAGGGCCAGGGAGCTGGGTTTGGAAGATGCTACTCTATTGCTGCTGGACAAACCACACACACTGGACCTGCGTGTTTGGGTTAAACCGGGCACTGAAGGTAAGACATGCAAGCGTATACAAACACAGGGCACACGTGCACAGTAACATCCTCAGTGATGGGTTGCTTTGGGGTTGGCGCAGGCGTAACATTCCTGCCCACTACCTCGGAGTCCCTGGGTTTGAAGCTTCCGTTGGTGCCTCAGGCTTAGCGGGGCACCCATGTTTGCGGGCGGATGGCCCCGTTCGAGAGGGCACATTTATTTTGGCTTAATGTTATTGTTACTACTGTTGGGTTCTTTGCTTGCGCATAATTCAGGATGACTATTTTTGAGTGGTGCTATATTCAGCTATAGTGTAGATTTTCGTCCTACACAAACATTAAATTCCCATTGACAATGAATGGAGAATTTACGTCATATGTGGACGAGCAAATCGGCAATTTTTGTCCTACACAAAGTAGTAAATTCCCAATGACAATGAATGTACGATGATAAGAGCGCCCCTCACTTCACACAGGTGTGATGTTTATGTATTTGATAGT
This sequence comes from Protomyctophum bolini, assembly GCF_963924005.1. Taxonomy (NCBI): domain Eukaryota; kingdom Metazoa; phylum Chordata; class Actinopteri; order Myctophiformes; family Myctophidae; genus Protomyctophum; species Protomyctophum bolini. Next base: position 36,887,785 of record NC_137875.1, read on the forward strand.
CCCTCCTATTTAAAACAGCTAATAGTGTTTCATATTTGTGTTGTCTGAACAAACTAACAAACAAAAAAATGCCATTGACAATGAATGGAGAATTTACGTCATATAATGTGTCTGAGCTAATTTGATGGGTCGGAATCCTTGGCCAATAAGGGACCACCATTCTCGATGATGATTTACGGTGATTAAAGCGCCCCTCACTTCACACGGGTGTGATTTGTTTTGTTCACGTTTGCTGAACTGAATGCCTAAATGGTAAATTATAACCCAGAGGTATAGCGATGATTTTGTAATGAGCCACTAACATCGACCTGAGCCTCCATTCAGAGAGAAAAAAGGGTTTTTAACCATAGGCTGTAAAAATATGGACAAAGCGTTCCCTGGGTCTAACATGAACGTAAAATGAAGCCTGTCAGTCCTTGCAATGGAAGTCGCCATCTTTCTAGATCCGTTTGGGCCCAGCTGGCCCATTGGCTGGCCCAGACAACGAGGCGGGACTTCCCCCCTTCTTCTTCGTTGGTTTTTATTTTGACTGAATGGGGGGGGGGTGGCTCCCGATCATAAACTGTAACGGTAGCCACGCCCCTCAGAACATATGCGACTTTATGGTAATTTCTTTAATAAATGGGACCATAATTTTCCAAAAAGAATATTATGACATGAGAAATGAGACTTTAAACTAGTGACTGGAAGCAGAAAGTATTCATGACCATGTTTATTAAGGTAATACAGTCTAGGTGAAGTTGGGCCCAAATACATGGGCCTCTAACTCTATGGAGCTATGGGTTTTTTTGGGCCCAATGACAGCGCCACAACAGGCCATTATATGAACTTTCAGGAAGTCCCGATTTCCTTAGTGGCTTCACAAAATATCTGTCTGACTGCCCCCCTGGGCGCGCTACGAGCTTGTAGGTCTGCTATTTTTTTTTAATCGTTAAAATGTGGCGCAAATCATTGAATAAATATTTCAGAGCGAATATTTATCTAAAATATTTGCTTCATGGGGGGTCTCTGGAACTACATATTTTGAGATGGGGGTCCGTGGCCCAATAGAGATAATTCTGGGGGTCCTTGACATGAAAAAGGTTGAGCACCACTGACAAAGCCTTTTTTTTTTAATCGACCTCAGTCCAAAATGGGTTAAGGTCGCGGTTAAAGTGGCGGTGGACGGGGGGAATCATTTAATTGGCGGACCACAGCGGAGCAGAGCGTTACCTAGCGACAGGGACGCTGCTAGACGGTGGATATCAGCGAGACCATTCTGAATCAATAAAAACCTAAATAAAAAATAAATAAAAAACGGCAGCTAGCGCCCTCGGGAGAAATCACGCTGAAACACGTCATCGGCAGTAAAAGAGTTTTTAATCAAAGCCAATTCCTGCATGTTAATCTAGATACTTGCAATATATAGTGCAAGTGTGGGCGTACGAGTACAAACTACATACATGGGCATTGTAATTAAATGTTGAATCTGTGTGACTTCTGACTGTTTATTTAATTGCCAGAAGATGGCAGTAACAGTCCACAGTACACAGCATAGTTTTCACTTACTGTGTGTGTGTGTGTGTGTGTGTGTGTGTGTGTGTGTGTGTGTGTGTGTGTGCGCGTGTGCGTGTGTTAGGTTTGTCCTCCGTGGAGGAGGTATCTACAGGTGTGGAGCAGATCCTGGCCGACATGATAGCCAAAGACCCAGAGACGCTCACCTATGTGCGAAGACTGTAAGCGTTCCCCTCTTTTCTTATCAACCTATGTTTTATTATTTGTCACATAGAAATTGCATTAATTAATTGCTGTTGTGCACTGCAGCCTGCCTCTTATTACCCTCTGTAATTTATGCACAGTTTATTTATTTAGCACATAGTTATAAAAACAACAAAAGGGTAGGGCACATCGTACGTGCCATAACTGATACCCTAAACATCTTATATACACACACACACACACACACACACACACACACACACACACACACACACACACACACACACACACACACACACACACACACACACAGACACACACACGGTGACATGCATCTCTCCCTCTCTCTCTCAGGTGTGAGAACAGTTATGTGACCATCCAGTCGTCCGTGTCCCGATCGGCAGTGAAGGAGCAGAGTCAGAAGCAGGCTCAGGGCCAGGCGGGGCCGGCCGGGGGCCCGCATAACAACAACAAGAAGAACACGGCGGCCAAAGACTTTGACAAGTTCCACCTGTACCACGACTTCACGTGCAACATCCAGCGCATTCAGCCTCATCAGGTAACGCGGCCCCCAGCCCTGTTCATATACTGAAAAAGCTATGTTTCTACTTTCTATGTCAGTCGTTCTTCGACTTTTCTAAAATAGCAGACCTACAAGCTCGTAGCGCGCCACTCGGTGGCGCGCTATGAGCTTGTAGATCTGCTATTTTTCAATAGCTAAAACATAATGCTAACACCAAAAGGGGTTCCCGCCCAAAATGGGTTAAAATTGATTTTTCGGAAAAACAGGCTTTGTCAGTCTTTTCGAGTCAAGAGTTTCAAGTGTTATGTCAAACCGCGTGACTTCCATTGGGAAAGCATTGGGGCGGCCTTGAAACACAGAACATTAGTTCTTTATGTGTGTATGAAGCCTATGTGTGTACTGTGTGTCCACTTTTCTTGATGCTCTTCGTTTAGGCTTTGTAAAATCCAATACATTGAAATCACAATTTGGAGCTAATTATTCATAATTTGATCCAATTTGTGGAATACATTTATAGAATAGGATATTTTCGTTCATAAGAATGCCGTGCTTCCTTGTCAAACACAACATTTGTTTCTATATGGAAATAAAAAAAATCTGGAAAAGTAGGTGGCTGTGAACACGGAAGCATGGTGCTTATTATAACCTATACTTTAATATGTATGCTGAAAACAGAAACCCCCTCTAGTGCTTAACCCATTTTGGCCTGACCTCGACATTTAAAAAGATTCTTCTAAATCCTCCATGTTTTCTGAAATAAATATTTTCACGATTTTTCAAAAATAGCTAAATTATAACATAATGTTTAAAACCCCAAAATGGGGTTCCCGCCCAAAATGGGTTAAAACAATGAAATACACCAGGCAGCATAGTCACCGGCCACGTCTATCAGAGACTTTTGCTTTCGGTTCAGAAAGACAGACAGACAGACAGACAGATGCACACACACACACACACACACACACACACACACACACACACACACACACACACACACACACACACACACACACACACACACACACACACACACACACACACACACACACACACACACACACACACACACACTGTCGGAGCTACACACCTCCAAAGTTCTACATCTGTTTTCTTTAGACTTTTCTGTGGGTTGATTGGGTTCCAAATGGCCTCTTACCCTAGCCAAAATGTTCTGTCTTTTTTCTTTTCATTCAGTTCAGGGTTTCTTTGCTTATAATACAGTACTAGAATTTCGCCCCCCTTCGGGGGGCTCAATCCTAGTGTCGTTGCAGCGCAATATGGGAAGAAGGAAATTGCGGGAATTGACAGACTCCACTTCATGTTTCAGCTGTGGTTTTAAACTCAGTAGTGTGCCCTGCACACAGCGCACACTCGCAATTGCAGCTGGAGGGCGACGCGACACACACACACACACACACACACACACACACACACACACACACACACACACACACACACACACACACACACACAGAGCGATGTGTGGATAAATCACTGAGATTTGGGAAATGTGTTCAGAAGTACAACGATTAAGCACGCACAGGCAAATGTCAGAAGCATCTGTTTCGGTTTCCAAACAGGAAGTTGTAAATGTGCTTATTAGACGGAGGCAGCGTGATGCTGGCATCTATTGTGATGCCAGCATCACCACATTTCACATAGAAATATAAGCACCCATTTACTCGCTTAGCGGAGACTGTGGGGTGGTAGAGGACATCTCCCCGGACGCGTGGGTATGTCCAGATAGTTGCCTCGCGGAGGCCTCTTTGTCCAGTGTCCATTCTGGGTCTGGAAACGGCACTTTTTTGAGTGTTGACCCCAATAGAAGGTCTGCTGCTCTGAATTTTACACCTCTCCCGCTTAGCGGAGACTGTGGGGTGGTAGAGGACATCTCCCCGGACGCGTGGGTATGTCCAGATAGTTGCCTGGCGGAGCCGTCTTTTGTCCAGTGTCCAGTCTGGGTCCGGAAACGGTAATTTATTTTGCATTGACCCCAGTAGAAGCTCTGCTGCTCTGAATTTTACACCTCTCTCGCTTAGCGGAGACTGTGGGGTGGTAGAGGACATCTCCCCGGACGCGTGGGTATGTCCAGATAGTTGCCTCGCGGAGGCCTCTTTGTCCAGTGTCCATTCTGGGTCTGGAAACGGCACTTTTTTGAGTGTTGACCCCAATAGAAGGTCTGCTGCTCTGAATTTTACACCTCTCCCGCTTAGCGGAGACTGTGGGGTGGTAGAGGACATCTCCCCGGACGCGTGGGTATGTCCAGATAGTTGCCTCGCGGAGGCCTCTTTGTCCAGTGTCCATTCTGGGTCCGGAAACGGTACATTTTTTTGCATTGACCCCAGTAGAAGCTCTGCTGCTGTGAATTTTACACCTCTCCCGCTTAGCGGAGACTGTGGGGTGGTAGAGGACATCTTCCCAAACGCGTGGGTATGTCCAGATAGTTGCCTGGCGGAGCCGTCTTTTGTCCAGTGTCCACTTTATAAAGTCCATGCACTCCAGTGAATAGCATTTATCCATTTAGATAACTTTTTTATGTTATTTAATTACTTATTTTTACACAGAAACATAATGTGTGTCTTTACAATAACTGTAATGTAATAATAATACTAATAATGTAATGTAAAAATTATTTAATTAACGAATTAAATAATCTTATTTTATTCTGAAAGCAACCGGATGTCTTAAATCTGCTAGCTGTCAGACCGGAAGTTCTAAATTTGCTCATAAGACGGAGCCTTAGACGGAGCCAACTCGCAGGCAGTGCGAGAGGCTGGTTACAGGATTCTATAGGTCAGCCGTTTTGGTGTGACACACACGGCTTCCACATTTAGCTTCATACTGGGTGAAAGTGTCCTTCCAAAAATTATTATTTCGCTCGAAATTCTTATTCACAATGACATCGAGTTGAGGTGTTTGTGTTTTAGGGTAATTGTTGCATAAGCGCTATTTCGCACTATTTCTCCCTCCCCTCCCCTGTGTCTGAAGCAGCTAGCATGGAAGCTATATGGATTATGGAAGCTTTCCCTCCGATTGCACACAACCATGCCGTTATCCACGCGTCCATCCGATTGCTTTTAATGTAAATGTCCCATCCACTGAGCAATAGCGATATAAGCGCCTTATTCATTCATTCGATTCATTTGGGTGTGGGGCTGTGCAGTGCTGTGGGCAGCCTTTCTGACGGAGGCTCGGAGCTGCTGCTGCTGACGCTGTTCGAGTCGCATGGAGCAGTATAGAGTAGGCGTGGCGCAGCATTAGAAGGGCGCAGCAAATGCACGACATTGAGGGGTAGAAACCATCCCGGTCGCGTGGTTCATCTAACGCGTGTGTCACTGTGAAGGACTGGCCCCAATAAGTGAACGTAGTTGGCGTAGTAGACGCCAACATGACGATTCTGACGTAGGCTGGTGATGTTGAGCAACAATGGCGTGATTGACAAAAGTAATATTTATTCAGTAATTAAGACATTTCTTTCAATGAAATGTAGCCTATATGTATTCTGGGAGTGTGCCGAATTTATTTTGCATATAGAGATGTGTGGTGAAAGTGTGGTTGGGTCGGAGAAAGCTGTTGGATAAACGGCCATGTGCTTATGTACCCCTGTCTATTAGGGTAGCAGGATTATTATGATTATTATTATTAGTATTGTTATTGTGATTATTACATGGATTATTGTTGTGATGTGAGCTTGTGGCTGACTCACTATCTAGAAAATAAAAACATGGCACTTCATTTAAAATAGGTTACAGACCCCTGTTATATGCGCTTGTTTTGGGATTCTTTTTAAAGACCTATTTACTTGTTTCTATGAGACATGGCAACGCCAACAGCGCAGCGAAAGGCATCCACGTCTTTCTCTTGTGAAATGCTGAGATTAGAAACGACCATAATTATTTCATTTCTCAACCTTAAAAAAAAAATAAAGACATCTCCATAATCCTTGGGAAGTGTGTGTAGCAAAAGTAGTCGGCATTGTCATGGTTGAAAGTATTCATGCAACACTGACGCTGTAAGCTGTGTGATGCTAACGCGCTAACACCGTTAGCATGGTCTGTGTTGGTCAAAGGAAAAAGGATAGATATGAAACTACTGGCCAAAGTGTCATACAAAACACAACACCTAAAATCGGAATGTGATGGTGACCTATTGAGCACAAACAGACAATCATGATTTGCTTGCTGGACCTATAATTAATTTATGTGCATTACATTTCCACCTCGCACATATAAATGAAAAGCAAGATGGATGCTAACGCGCTAACACCGTTAGCATGTTCTGTGTTGGTCGGAAAAAGGATAGATATGAAACTACTGGCCCAAATAAATGTCATAGAAAACACAACACCTAAAATCGGAATGTGATGGTGACCTATTGAGCACAAACAGACAATCATGATTTGCTTGCTGGACCTATAATTAATTTATGTGCATTACATTTCAACCTCGCACATATAAATCAAGCCACAGTGCAGTCAGAGAGTAGTTCACAGGTCACACACAGGAGCAGTGAAAGGGGGAGGGGCCTTCGGATGGCAGTGTAGAGTAGGCACGACATTGAGGGGTAGAAACCATCCCGGTCGCGTGGTTGATCTAACGCGTGTGTCACTGTGAAGGACTGGCCCCATTAAGTGAACGTAGTTGGCGTAGTAGACGCCAACATGACGATTCTGACGTAGGCTGTTGAGGTTGAGCAAGAATAGCGTGTTTCAGAAAAGTAATATTTAAACAGTAAAGAAGACATTTTTGGCGAATGCAATGTAGTCTATGTCTTTTGTGGGAGTGTGCAGGTTTTATTTTGCATAGAGAGATGTGTGGTGGAAGTGTGGCTTGGTCGGAGATAGAGCACGAATGAACGGCCAGGTGCTCATGCACCCCTGTCTATTAGGGTAGCAGGATGATAGCAGAGAGGTAGGACATTGAGGGCAGAAATGGGGGCAAACGCACGCAACACAGGTCTCCAGCTGAAACTGCACCATGGACATTGCAATTGCAGTCGATGTCTGTTGGTGACGCACTCACATCTAGTCACCTACACTGGGCAAAAAGAAGCAATGATTTGCAAACATTTTATTCATTTATTTGTATTATATATTGTAATGCACTTTGTCTCACTCCATCTCTGACACACAGACACCTTACTGCGTGCCACTTCTGAACCGCTAGCCATGTCAGTTGCAGTTAGCCGTGTCCCGTTTATCCGCTCTCGCTCTCTCTCTCTCTCTCTCTCTCTCTCTCTCTCTCTCTCTCTCTCTCTCTCGTCCTTTCCCCCTGCAGTGACTGGTGCTTTACTCAGAGTTCATGTGTCACCAGTGCTCCCCGTCAGCAGCTGGCTGCTTCTCTGCTGCCACCACCACTGTGCACGCACGCACGAGCACACACACACACACACACACACACACACACACACACACACACACACACACACACACACACACACACTCTCTTGACAGCCCTGCCACTGTGCCCCACAGACACACGGACACACACACACACACCCACACACATGCACACCCTCCAATTCCCTCTTTTAACATATGTGACATGTCCCCTGTCGACATGCCATTGGATTAGGAGGCTTTGATTGACAGGTGCCCTCCTGCTTTGACAGCCACCGCTGCCAGGCCTTAATGTGGCGGGCCCTCAGGAGGGAGAGAGAGAAAGAGAGAGAACATTGATGAGTGATGCTCTCTCTCTCTATCCCGTCTCTCTTGGTGAACCTTTAGCCCCCTCCCTGCCTGTCCTCCCTCCACCTCTATCCACTCCTCCTTCCTCCTCCACTGACTCCGTCTTTCCCCTGCTGTCCTCCTTTCTGCTGCACTGCGTGTACTGTGAGGCTGTTAATTCGATGACGCGCCCGTTGTCATGCGGCATTAGTCGAGCGCCGGCGTCCGCCGTATAGCCCCGGCTTTACCTATAGCGGGACTGCGGCTAAAACAAACCTTTTTCCGAGCTCAAGGAGTTGTCAGGCCAAGCGGGTGGTGGTGGTGGTGGTGGTGGCAGGTGGGGGATGTGTTTTGACAGGAGGCATGTGTGTGTGTGTGTGTGTGAGAGCATATACGCTCGCCCATGCTCCCTCAAAAACATTTTTTTTTATTAAGGGCGCCCTAGCCAACGGTTTGTTAACCCATTCTGAACGGGAACCCGTTTTGGTGTTGGCATCATGTCGTGCTTTAGCTATTGAAAAATAGCAGATCTACAAGCTCATAGGTCATAGCGCTACGAGCTTGTGGGTCTGCTATTTTTGAAAAATCGTCAGAATGGGTTCATCAGACCAGTGTGTGTGTGTGTGTCCAGTGGAAACCTCGTATGAATCTGATCTCGGGTCAGAATGGGTTAAAGGCGTATATGGACGGAGGGGTAAAGGAAGGGTGTCAGAGCGGCGGTGAATGAATGAATGAACATCTAAAGCTCTGCGGCGGCAGATGTTAAAAGCTGTGTGGCCTTTGGTGCCACAAATTGTCAGTTTGCCAGCGCCTTGTGGGATTGTCAGGCATTTGGAGAAGAAGCACATGTTGAATTGCTTTGGTTGGCAAAAGTGTGTTATAGGACTTTACAGTACAATGTCACGTCATATAATTATGAAACAATGTTTTTTTTTGCCTTCATAGGAAGGTAGAAGTCATCATTCATTGGATGATTTTTTTTAGATGATTCAGTGGTCAGACAGTGACATCTTATTTAAAATACATTATTTGAAAATATTGTAGTTTTCCCTAGCACGGTGTGGAAAGCAGTGCTGCATCACTTCAAACTTTTCAAATGATCAGAATCGGATCGGGAGCAAAAAAACATGACCGGGACAACCCTTAGTATCAAATATTATCCCATTTAGGCCTGAAGTCGAAATAAATAAACAGTTTCCTGAAAGAATATATCCAATAGATTTGTGCCACATTTTCACGATTTTTCATAAATAGCAGACCTACAAGCCTCTGAGCTTGTAGATCTGCTATTTTTCAATAGCTTTAAATAATGCCAACACCAAAACGGGTTCCCGTCTAGAATGGGTTAAATCCACAGTACGATATTAGACTGGATATTGTACTATTGTGTTCTATAAAAATATAAAATGTCGGATCGGGAAAAATCGGTATCGGCAGACACTCGATATCAGATGATCGGTTCGGGAGCAAAGAAACGCGATCGGGACATCCCTGCTTCAAAACGTAACAGTAGAAATTCTAAAAATCGTGAGTCATTTTTAAGTCGAATGAATTTGACTCAGAAATCCCATATATGTCTGTCTATCTCTGTGTGTGTGTGCGTGCGTAGTGGAGATGTACTGTACATGTAGTGGAGATGTCAGGCGCAGACATCATTCCATCACATTTGGTTTGAGGCCCCCCCAGGGCCAGTTGACAGCAGGGTATACAGGTTTACCTTGTAGCTACGACAGGGTCGGTGTGCTGCTGGAACAACTTGTTTGACTCCTCAGAGGGAGATTCTTTAATGTGATTTGTGTGATCAAGCGGTATATAGTTGTAGTAGTGGCGGTGCTGCTGCAGTTGGAAGGCAAGCCTTGAGCGGAGGCAGGATAAATGGAACTGTTTCATCAATTAAAAACTCCTTTTGATGAGCAGGTGGGGGGAGAAACCCCCCCGAGTACAATCACTGCTATTTCTATGTTAACATTTTAATTTAACTCTGTGTGAGTGTACAAATGTGTAGCCAAATATCAGGTTCCATTTTGTTAGAATAAAATGGAGTAACGTTTGCAGTCACTGTACTTCCTCGCCTCCACATTCTTTGAGTTCTCAAATCTCCTCTTCCCTTTTAAGTCTGCTTTCCCGCTGATCCTAGAAGCACATTACACTTTTAAGACATTTGTTTTTATCTCTTGCGAGCACCCCCCCCCCCCCCATTTTATTACATTTGTAAACTCACACCCTTTGCGCACAGATTCCGATTTTGTCATGCGAAAAAAACACGTTAAATACCGAATGACCATAAATAAATAATCACCTCGGACTCTGTGTGCAAGCCAAGGGTAGTTTCAGAGTTATAACTTATAAGGTTACAGAGGATTTTACTGTGTGCAATTGTGTTTCATAAATACAATAATGCAGATAAACCCAATGTTTACCACAAATTTACGCAAATGCATATCATTTCTGGTTGTTTTCTCAGTCAGTTACAGTAGCCTATCATACAAACGGCTGTGGGCAGCAGCCTGAATTATACATGTTTTATTTATAGCACTATAATTATCTTTAATGTGAGAACATTGTCTACAGAATGAGTCGTGTTTGTAGACCTAATTAAATGTTATTCTTTTCAAAATGCCATATTTATTTAAAATTTTGCAGAATGAAAACTAACTATTACTAATTGTTCTTTCTCACAGTGATACAGAATTTGTATGACTGACAACTGACCAAGTCAGTCCTATCTTAAGTTTTTGAGATAAGACTTTAACCCATTCCGGGCGGGAACCCCTTTTGGTGTTTTAAGCATTACGTTATACTTTAGCTATTGAAAAATAGCAGATCTACAAGCTCATAGCGCGCCACCGAGTGGCGCGCTATGAGCTTGTAGGTCTGCTATTTTTGAAAAGTCGTGAAAATGTGGTGCAAATCTTTGAATATATATTTCAGAGCGAACATTTTTAACTAAAATATTTGCTTCTGGGGGAGTCCCTGGAACTACATATTTTGAGATCCGTGGCCCAATGGAGATCATTCTGGGGGTCCTTGAGATGAAAAAGCACCACTGACATAGAAACATGGGGTTTTCAGAGAACTATTAGGATTTAGAAGCCTTTTTTTTTAAATCGCCATCAGTCCAAAATGGGTTAAGTTATCTCAGTACGAGGTGCTGCTTTTCTTTAAAACAAGCAGATCAGGTTTATTATTTCTGCATATACGGCTGTTGGGCTATCTCTGCCCCCATGTTGTGCGTGTTTGTTTTTCAAGAGCGATGGGAGAGACAGGGAGTTGAGAGAGAGAGAGAAATAAAATGATCTCTCTCTCTCTCTTTGAGCGCCACAAGTGTTTTCGTAGAGAGGGGTTTGTCGTGGCGGACCATAATGCCTTGCAGCGAGCGCTTCTCATCGATATTTAGAAAGTCAATATTGACCTGGACTCACTCTGCCCCGAAGAATAACACTCTGTAAATGTAGATTACATTCCTCGTGTTTTTTCAATTATCTCAATGTTTATCGAGAGCGTAATACATTTATCTTCTATTTTTCTTATGGCTCCTCTTGTTAATAACGCCGAGCCTAAAATGTGATCACCATTTCATCACTCTGTCTAAATTAAATGATCTGATATGCAGCTGACAGCGTTTGGCTGCCAAATACCAGTGAAATATATGTTCGTATCAGTGCGTCTTTATCTATGAGCATAATTCAATAGATGAAGTTTGGAGCGTACTATTCCTTGGCTTTACATAAACATGTCTTGTCAGCTGTACGTCTTGTCATCAACACCAGAGCCTGGACTGAGTGTTTCAAAAGGTCACAGACGGACTAATAAAGAAATATTGCACAGTTCCTTCACATACTGGGTCTAGAACTTTACCATTCTACAATGTACTGCATAGGAGACCACTGTCTGCTGCCAACTTTTGAGAGGTTTAATTGACGTGGAAGTAGATGGAAATAGCACAACCTCTCCAATTTGTTTCACTGTTTGTTGTAAATGTTACTAGTTTAATATGTAAGTGCTCATGAAAAACGAATGTTCTCAGTGTATGCGGGCCAAATTCTCTGATGCACATTGTCTGCGCACGGTTCTCAGTGATATGTGTTAAGTATGATATGAGATAAGTTACAATGAAGCAGAGAGGAGAGGTGGCGAGGTTGGGGTGTGGTTTTCCCAATGCAATTAATTCTGCTAGATACAAACAAATACAAAAACTGTGCAGTAATAGCAAATGTTAATGCATTGACACATCAAAAATATCTTGATATAACGATATTCTATTTTAATCAATGTTTCATGGCATGCCTTCATCACACATCTTGTCTGTATTTTCCGTGAGATGCATTGAAGTTTGGCTGTAGATTAAGTTTGCAAGTGATTGCTGCTTTGAATCCACGTGCTGCGGTTACATCTCTGACGTGCACCACTTCCGTCCAAGTCAAATTACACATTGAGGCAGACCAGAATGATGCATTGCTTAAGTGTTCTATTCTAGCACACGTGGCTAATTTTAAGCACTTGTGAGCTTGTGTGTCTGCTGTCTATATCTTCCCTGATCCGTCAGATGGATATAGATGTGTCGATGACAGGATTGCTTTAAAGAAGGGGCGAGAGAGAGAGAGAGAGAGAGAGAGAGAGAGAGAGTGAAAGAGACAGAGAGAGGGAGGCCTCACTTGGGGGCAGATGGCGGGATGCTGGGCTGGCAGGAAGGACAGGGGCTTGTCTGCTCTAGTCAGGCTTTGGCCAGGGCTAAACCACCTGTCACTCCTGTGGCCCCATCTAAATGCGCACGCACGCACACACGCACTTCTACCTACCTACCTCCCTCCCTCTCTTGTCTGTCTCTCTTCCTTTGAAATCATCCTCTGTCCCTCAACACTGGCCCAAGCGGCGGACAGAACGCCGAGAGACATGCAGACACACTTGGCATTTATTTGACTACTGCCATGAAGGACAGTGGCCGGGCCACAAAGAAAACGCAAACTGTCGGTTAAGGCGAACCCATTGCTGAGTATTTTTTGAGTGGCAACGGGTATAGCTTTCCCTGCAGCAGGGATGAGGTTTGGCAAACCCACCAATTGAGGGTTTAAATTGCAGCGGGATTTAAGAAAGCACAAAATATATTGGAAAAATACAGGGTTGCAGTCACGTTAGCAGAAAGGACCATCTGTACTGCCTAGGAATGCGTAATATAGGCAACAGAAGTGGGTCATTCTGCTTGTAGAAAATGATGGGGTCGACAAATGGGACAAAATCATTGTGGATGAAACGGCGTGTTTCAACCACCAATGTGATTTTCCCTGGTTGTTCACAAACTTGCTTCATATAACTATCTATCAAAGTGTCTCCTGTGCCCTTTGGCGTACAGTAATACTCCTTGTAAATACAAAATTAAGATATTTCGTTCACTGTCCTTGAGTGTGACTTTCAGTGTCACAATATAGACATGCTGCGGTTTGGAGAGTTGAACCGTCTCTTCTTTTTAACATTCCAGAAAAGCCACATTCTGTTTTGCAGATGACCTCATATGGGTTAAAGAAAATTAAGAAATCACACCCGTGTGAAGTGAGGGGTGCTCTTATCATCTTACAGCATCGAGGAGGGAATTCGGTATAGCTCTATTAACATTAGGCCTGACTTTCGCTCTGAAATTATATATATTCAAAGATTTGTGCTGCATTTTTACGATTTTTCAAAAAAAGCAGACCTACAAGCTCGTAGCGCGCCACTCGGTGACACTGTTTGTGAATCAAACGGTGTCAAAACAAACATTAAGTTCTCCTTTTTTTGTTATTTAATGGCATTTGTTGGGTACAAGATGACGTAAATGTTTCCTTCATTGTCAATGGCGTTTTTTAAAACAAATGAAGAACGACTGACATAGAAACATAGCTTTTTCAGAAAAGTGTCATTTTCAAACAGACATTTTTAGAATCTGATCTCAGGTCAAAATGGCTTAAAATAGTTCATTATTTGTTTCCACTATTTGATATTCCTGTCTTTGTCTTCTTCCGTAGCCCTTCTTCTTATACAGAACATTCAGCAAATGAAATTGCACTCCTTAAATCTGTTCCTCCTCCCTCCCAAGTCGGTACACGGGGGTGAAAGGAGACTTCAGCTTCCTTTTTGATGAAGATCGTAGGAGAAATCTCCTCTCCATCAGATCCGTGGCCACCCGGTGACCCGGTGGGACATGCCAAGAGAAGAGAAATCTTAATTTTCAGGATAATTCTGAGCTGCATTTAATGCTTTCCCCTGCGATGCCATTAGCCTTGTTTTATTTGAGCGGCACATAGGGTGTATGTGTTGTACATGCATAATGGCTGCAGCAGCAGCAGCACGTCGATGCCGGTTGTTGATGAGTGGTTAGTGGTTGTGGCATGATGTGTGTGTGTGTGTGTGTGGCTGTGCGTGCTGGTGGTGGTGGGGAGGGGCTAGGCCTCGCGGTGCATGGCGGTGGCGCGGTGGTGGCATTTGTCAGCTCCGTTCTTCCGCTCGGGCTCCAGATTGACATCTTGTTTCTTGACCCTGTTCCGTGGTGGCGGGCTAAAGGTTCCCCACTGAAAAGGTCAGACACTTAGTACTGTTTTGCTTTAACGGCAAGCAGCAGTTCTTCTGCGGGGGACAGGGAGCGACACAACACAACAGCAGGCTCTGCCCACGGGATATATATAGGCCTCAGCGACGTTACTTAAGTGTGTGTAGAGAATGATGGGATTCTGTGTTTGTCTGCGGATGCAGTTTTGTGCATTATAGTGTTTGAATGGAGATATCGTATATATGTATGTACAAGGTTCAAGGTTACTTTATTAATTTTTTTCTCCCAGGGGAGAAATTTGTCTTGGGACACACACGGACCTGCAGCATACATAAACAATACAATACAATACAGTACAAAACAATAAGGCACATGTATAGTGTACACAGATGTGCTGTTCAGAATCAGATGCAGTGCAGCTATACAATATGATATAAAAGGCAGGCTGGTCAGCAAACACTGAATCATGGGTTATTTGATGACGCCAACATAATCTCTTATGAGGAGCTTGTTCTGGGCATGTCATACTTTTAATTTTTTTCTTTTCCCAATATGTTTTATTGATTTTTACATTTTATGACAATGACAAAGACAAAAAAAGAAAAACAGACAGCTCAGCTCAGGCACGTTGTGGAACAGAGGACACAGTTATACACGTATACCAAAAAAATAAAATAAAAAAATAATATACAAATATGGACACAAATGTAAAAAGGAACGGAAGATGGTAGATCAGCTATCTTTGCTATTCATTGTGTGACGAAGTACAGATGAGTATAAATTATTTGTGTTTGTGTGTGTGTGTGTGTGTGTGTGTGTGTGTGTGTATGTGTGTGTGTATATATAGACCCTAGCTATTAACCGCGGTGAGAGTCTAAAGATCCTGACAGTCAAGGTGAACATGGACGTAGACAGGGTGAGGACTGACTTCATCAGTTGGTGCATCCGCAACAGGTCAGACAAACACACACACACACACACACACACACACACACACACACACACACACACACACACACACACTATCTGTATGTCCATTAGAAGTACAAAACAGATTCATATACAATCACAAAGGTTGAATTTGAGCCACGGATCACCCATTCAATGACATTCGCTCGGCACCGATAATCTTGTAGTGTGAGATGCGTCCGTCGAGTTTTAAAATCGTGTAGTGTGTGCTACTGTATAAAATAATCTGATCAAATAATCGGGCCCGATTATCCTGTAGTGTGTGTGTGTGGTGCTATCAGATTGAAAAAAGTCGGGTAGTGTAAGGCCACCAGACTTTATAATATTTTGTCGTCGTTGGATAATATTTTGTCCATAATTCCATGCCGTATTGATGTTGGTACCATTAGGAGAGATGACAGGCAAACGCTGATCAAAATAATAAATCTTCTACATTCTCTAATTCTAATTAAATTAAATAATAATGCAGATGTTTAACAATAAATGTACTCTTGAGATTAAACAAAATGAAAGATCTAAACATATGAGGGTCCGTTTCAACTCTATATCTTAGCTGAGGACCACCTGGAACCTCCTCAAGGACCACTGGTTGAGAAACCACTGGATTGGTCTATGCACCTTCATGCTGGGGAATGAACTCTTCTGAATGTGGTGACCCCCCGTGTGCCATAGTGACAGTGTGACATAACAGCTGTGTGGTTTCATAAATCACAATACTGGTCGTTTTGTGTAGTTACACAAAAAGATATTATGCTATTTTTGTATTTTTTTTCTATTGCAGATGGAGAACAAAGACCTTCGCCACATTGGAACAGAATAAAATGATTGAAAATGCCGTGGAGGACTCTTATAAAAGACTGATTCTGCCTCTACTCACCAGGAGCTACAGGTGTGTGTGTGTGTGTGTGCGAGCGTGTGTGCGTGCGTGCGCGCGCATTTGCACACACGATACAATGAACACCAAAACTGTTAACCAGATAATAACAAGACAACGCACGTGTGTATTTCACCTCCAATCTGTAAATATTAATCCTAGACTCTCTCTCTCTCTGTCCAGGTCTAAGCTGACGGCAGCAGCAGAGAAGGAGTCCATAGCGTTGTTTGTGAGGAATCTCCGTCAGAGGTTACTGGTGTGTCCAGTGCGTGGCTGTGTTATCCTGGGAGTGGACCCGGGCTTCAGACACGGCTGCAAGCTGGCCGTCCTCTCCCCCACTAGTGAGCACGCACGCACGCACGCACGCACGCACGCACGCACGCACGCACGCACGCACGCACGCACGCACACTTAGTTGTGTGCTCACCAGAACCAGATCCAGGGCCAAGACACAGAAACAAAAGTCGGCTCCCCCTCCCTATGGAACACACTCCCAGCTCAAATCAGTGCTGCACTGTTGCCTGCTAATGAGAGAGAGAGAGGAAAGGGAGGGGGGGGGGGGGGGTAGTTGCACCACTCAGTTCACACGGGTGTGATTTTACTATGACGATGAGCTGGGCAACAACTGACCAAGCGTCAGATGGTTGACGTGTCGTGTCGCATGGTCGGCAGTTGCGGACATTGCATCGCTCCGGCCACGTTTATACTGTACTGTACATACAGTACTGTACATGTACAGTACACGTGTATACAGTACTGTACATGCACCGGCTTGGCTAGCGACTCAATTGGGCATGCCTCACAGGAGTCAAGTCCGCTTCTGAGGGTTGCGCCTGCCTCGTTACTTGTTACTTGCGCGAGCAGAGCGCAAGTACTGTTTTCGGCTGCGTATATCCGTGGGGATTGTGAGTTTTCGGTGACACGCTTGGCCAATCAGGGATTGTGTCTTTTTTTGTGGTGTCGCTCGGGCCAATCAGAGCGCAGGTTGGCAGCTTGCTGCGTACGCCGGTGGCTCCTCGACCCGATTGGATTTGGTCCGTAGGTTGGTGGCGTCGCTCGTGACGTAAGTCACGTAACTATATGTATGTCTGTGTGAAAACTGTGGTTTCCGGGGGACAACACCGACACATGTGGAAGACGTAACCAATTGTACCCCATTGAACCCTGATTGTGGTGGTGAGAGATAATTTGCGCGCTCTGCTCGCGCACAAGTTAGGCCATTCATGGCCAACTTGTGTGCGAAGCGCAAGTTGGCATCTCGACAGAGTGCATTTCTAGATGATAAATGTCTTTTATACTGTCATGTCAGTTGGATCGTAGTAATCAAAGGTTCCTTGGTTTGCTGAACTGCTCCCGATGGTGGTGCCTTGCATGGTTGCCTCTGCCAATTGGTGCGTGTGTGTGAATGTGCGTGTGAATGGGTGGTTACATCCACCCGTTCACATTGCAAAGCGCTTAGCCCATTCTGGACAGGAACCCGTTTTGGTGTTTTAACTAAGCATTATTTAGCTATTGAAAAATAGCAGATCTACAAGCTTGAGCTACGAGCTTATAGGCTTGGCTACTTTTTTTTTAATCGTGAAAATGTGGCACAAATCTTTGAATATATATATATATTCTTTCAGAAGACCTTTTATTTATTTCGACGTCAGGCCTGAATGGGTTAGGAGAAAGGCTATATAAATGCACCATTTAGGGCTACTAACTATGCACAGCGCAATATCTGTCATTGAATTAGTTGCGAAATTAGCCATAAATCCTAGCGTATAGGTAATACAGTATGTGCTGTGTGCATTCATGCATGCCTGGAACGCCAAAGGCCGTAGAGACGGGATGCCAGTTGACACGTGACAGCCTCAGTGGGTGGGCTCTGTGTGTGTGTGTGTGTGTGTGTGTGTGTGTGTGGTTCTCGCTCTCAGTGGGTGTGGTTACCCACAGTGTAGGGGTAGGTCCCTCCCTCTGGGCAGCTGATTGTCTGCCCCCCCCCACCCCCCCCCCCACACCACATACACACACCATACCAGGCTTGTCAGGTATGATGGTGCCCCGTGGGTCACATGACGTCCTGTCAGAGCTGTGTCCAGTCACAACACTGGGCATGACAGGAAGTCGGGCTGTGATTTCCGCGTGGCGGAACAGTCAAAGCAGGAGAGATGTGAAATGGGAGTTTGGGCGTTATAATCTCATATAATCTCTCTTCTCTCTTAAGATAAAGGGGCATTCCACTCATTTTCAACATTTTACGATGTCATTAATATACAGTACCTTAGAGCTGTTCTGTGGAAATAATAAAAAATTCCACACAACAGCTCTAAAGGTGGCCTTACATTAGCCGATTTTTTCCAATCTGATAGCACCACACACTACAGGATAATCTGGCCCGGTTATTTTATGCAGCACACACTACACGCTTTTAAAACTCGGGCGCAGCGCACCCAAGGGACTGGAGAGGGGAGGGGAGGAGGAGAGGGGGGGGTTTGCGGGGGCAGAGCAAATATCAAACATTCTTGATGATGATCGGGCCGATCGCGCTGTGAGCGGCCCCGAGCAGATCGGAGGGATTACGATTTGATCTTTTATACACTCACACTAGACGATAATTTATGCCCGAGAATCGCTCCCGATTGAGTCGGGCACCCCCCGAGCGTCAAAAATGCTCGATTATCGGCTAGTGTAAGGCCACCTTAAGGTATATTAATGACATAGTAAAATGTTGAAAATTAGTGGATTGCCCCTTTAAGACCTCGGCGCTTTTAGATCAGTGTTTCCCAAGCGTTTTAGCCCATGACCCAAAAGAGAAATCAGATGTTTGCCCGGGACCCAAACTAGTGCAAATAGCAGATCTACAAGCTGTCTATGCGTTGTGAGATTGTAGCTATTTTCACTACTTCTCTCTAATTTATGGAATTTCTTTGATTTGTCTCATTTTTCATAATTCATCCTGATCTGGCTAAGATTGGCTTCCAAAGTTTGCATGAGTGAGTGGTCTCTTCTGAACGAAATGCCTCACATCACAAACGACTGTGATTGTCGTGAAACTTTGCACACACATTCCTCCTAGGCCAAGGAAGAAACGCCACCCTACATTTTTCAAATCAACATACCGTAACAGGCCTATTCGTATTTTTGCCTATAACTGGACCAGTAGGCATGTAACTTCGCACGCACACAGGCAAAGGAAAAACGTCTTCCCTGCATTTTTTAAATCAGTCTTTTTGCTGATTTTTTGCAGATTTGCGCAAACAATCTTTTTTTTACATTACTCCTACAGATATTGTCCATAGTCTCCACACATCACGCAAACGGGTACACACTATCTCTATAGTAAGTAATGTGATCAGATTTGAACAGATCTGTCCGATTTCTCATATTCCATCCTGATTGACGAAGATTGGCATACAAATGTATGTTGGTGCAATAACTTCTTCAACATAAACCCCTAAACTTCTACAGATTCCACTAGCCTATAGACACGTTCAGAGACGGGTCCCATGGTCGCAGCGGACGTGTTTCCTGTAGCCGGAGACGACATATCTGTGGTGTAAACAGGCAGGTCTTCTTCCACTACATTGAATGGTAGAGTGACTGATGTTAGTCTGCTCAAACGTTACTCTTTTACCTGCTTGCTTAACACCAACAAAGATGCCCAGAACATCAGGATGAACCTGTGTAGTTTATGGCTACTCCCACGGTAGTGGCAACTTCGATATGCTCATACCAAGCATTTAAAGTATGAGTTTTAAAGTACAGCAGCCTTGTGTTCATTCATACAACAGAAGTATTGGGTATTGGGTAAGACTGACACCAGGACCTTCCACTGCTTCGTCTCAAACATTACTCTATGGCTCTGGTCTCAGCCACCGTGGTGGATATTTTGACATTCTGTTTATTTTTTATTTTTTTATGTTGCCACTACTGTTGGAGCAGCCATAAACTACACGGGTTCATCCCGATCCCGAAGCAGATAACAGAGTAACGTTTGAGCAGACTAACATCAGCCACTCATGACCATTCAATAATATGGTAGAAGACCTGTCTGTTTACACCGCAGATATGTCGTCTCCGCCAACAGGAAATGCGTTCGCTGCGACCAGGGTGTGTCTCTGAACGTGTCTATATAGTGACTGAATTCCAAACGCTGCTGTCCCACAATAACCTGACCTGGTGGAGACCTGTGCTCCGAGGAGTTTCTCTCCTTCATTGTCACTCCGTTTACCGCTGCATGCTCTCTCATTGTCTTCCTCCTTCTCATTATTTCCATAATGGTTCCGTCCCCGTCTGTCTTTGTCTCTCAGGTCAGATTCTTCATACAGATGTAGTCTTCTTGGACTCAATGCACAGACCAGGCCATCAAAGTGTGGCAGACAAACTGCGCCACCTCATGCTTAAATTCAGGTACTGCAGCTACAGTACATGGCGAGGTGTATTATTCATAGTACTGAATGCATTTGCTGTATACCGGTATGTACAGCACTGACCATTTTGAATGTGATGCATGAAAAATGCATACAAGATAAAAAGGTACAAGATAAAATCCCTAGATTTAATTTAACTCATTCCATTTGAGTTAAATTACCACGGCAAATTCTGTGTGCAGTTGACATACCATGGTTGACTTGTTCAATCTCATCAGGGTCCTCCTACCCCCTACTTACCCCCTCCTTAGGTCCGCCACTGCTGGCCTGCTTGAAAAGCCACAAAAAATAGCTTTGAAAAAATACGGCGATGCAGCATTTTCTTTCCACGGGCCGACGGTTTGAAATAAACTTCCAAATCCACCTTAGACTGGCACCCTCCCTAGATGTTTTTAAAACTCAGCGTAAGACACACTTTTTTATTTTAGCATTTGGCTGAATCCTTTGATTTTAATCTCACTGTTTTTACCTATTTCTTTGTCTTTATATGCATTTTTTTAATGTCATTTGGTGTTTTTTGCATTTTTTGTACTGATTATGCCTTGATTGTTATGTTGTTTGATAGTTTTTATACTTGGTTGTCTTGTAAAGCACTTTGCGCTGCACTCCATAGTGTCATGAAAGGTGCTCTATAAATAAAGTTGATTATTATTATTATTATTACTTCATTGATATACTGTAGGTAGGAGCTGATAGACACAAGGGGGAAAACCCCACTCAGTGGTACTTTCTATTGTCTTCCTACTATTAGGGCGTTCACTTCTAGTCATTTTTACTAGTTGACTATTGCCTAGTTTACTATAGTCGACTAGTTGTTTAACTACCTATTATGTAAAAAAAACCCCCAAAAAAACATATTCTTTTAAAATAAATATTTGTACATTTAAAAACGGTGTACATTGGTGACTATAACTATAATCTACCTGATCTTGAGGCCTACAAAATCGAAGAAAAAAACAAAAACAACCAACAAGGTTGACTAGTGGATTTAGTAATCGACTACCGTAGTAAACAAGTGGACTAGTTGCTTAATGCCCTACTTCCTCTGTGTCACTGCATCCTCTCCTCTCCATCCCCGAAGCTGCAGCAAGGTGGTGATCGGCAACGGGACGGCGTGCCGCGAGACGGAGTCTCTATTCGCCGACCTCATCAGCAGACGCCACTTCCAGCCCTTGGATGTTTCGTACTGGTAAGACACACAATGCAAACGCACGGGGCGCAGATTCACGCTAAAGCCTCTCTACATTTCTAAATGTTCAAAAATTGAAAAGAAGTGCTATATAATAGGAATTTAGGAAACAAACTGCCTGTGTGTGTGACTGAAATGGTGACGCCACTGGGATTCCCGGGTGCAGGGAGGGAGTTGTCTGAAAACTTTGGAGTCCTGGCATTGCCGTTATGCAGCGATACTGGTTTCTACTCCATACATTTTTGAGTGGTGCGACCACTCTGTTACGGAGCTTAGTGTGTCCCTGGCTGGGTCTGTCCCTGGCTAGGTCTGTCCGAGCACGAAAATTGTTTTTGGTTGGTTTTCACAACCAAGTGTCACTGTTGCGCAGCCTAACACACACACACACACACACACACACACACACACACACACACACACACACACACACACACACACGCACACACATATTTTGGACTGAGGTCGATTCTAAAAATGTCTTGAAAACCTGAATATTTGAAATACCAACATCAAATATTTTAAATTTTTACATACTGTACAGAACCCCAAAAGGGGTTCCCACCCAGAATGGGTTGACTGTATATCTGATTATTTTCGGTGTGACTGTACAGTGACAGTACAGTACAGTACAGTACAGTACAGTACAGTACAGTACAGTACAGTACAGTATAGTAGAGGACCCCCACACGGTAACTTCATCATTTCTCAACCGTTTCGGACACGGGGCGGCTCGCCGGAACCGGCCCTGCCCCTCATTTCACACGGGTGTGATTTTTCTTTGCTAATTGCCCAGCCTTATTAGATCGGTTAAAGAACGGTGGAGAGAATAAGTAAAGGAGGGGAGAGAGAGAGAGAGAGAGAGAGAGAGAGAGAGAGAGACAGAGAGAGGTGACGAAGAGCAAGAGAAGGAAGGTGAAGAGAGCGAGTGATAAAGAAGGAGAGAGCAGAGAGAGAGAGAGAGAGAGACATGGCTGCAAAGAGGAATGTGTCCCTCCAGCGAGTTGCATCTATAAAAGCCATCTGGATCTTGTGGGCTGCGCAGCACGCGGCACACAACACGGCACAAAGAAGCACGACACAATGCAGCACAAGACAATGACAGACCCGAATCTGGGTCCAAACCATAATAACAGCAAGGTTCTCCCTGTGCATCTACTCACTTCCATGTGTGTTTGTTGACTTGAGGTTTAGTTTGGGACCACAGCCCAGAGCCATTCTGACGTGTGTGTGTGTGTGTGTGTGTGCGTGCGTGCGTGCGTGCGTGCACAGTAAGTGTAACATGTGAGATCCCCTGAAGTCTGATAGCGTCGCTCCACTCCATTTTACCAGATCCACTTGTATCAAAGCCAGCAGACATCTATTTCAGCAGCTGAGTGACTGGATTTATTACAAACACCACATTCACTGCATGCACAACTCACACATGCAGTCACCACATACACACGCAGTCACCATTCACATGCACTTGAACACTTTAAACACATGCACAAACATGCTCACAGCAACACACACACACACACACACACACACACACACACACATGAATGGTAAATGTAGTGTTTTACAATGTCTTTCACATACACCATTTCACGTACACATTCACACACTGATGGCCGAGGAAACCATGCAAGCCACCAAGCTGCTCCTCAGGAGCAGTGAGAGGTTCAGTGTCTTGCTCAAGGACACTTCGACATGTAGCCAGGAAGGGCCGGGGATCAAACCTGGAACCTTCGGATTCCAAGATGGTCCCCCCCTATACATCCTGAGCCACTGCCGCACATGCGCAGGCAGGCACGCGCACACACACACACACACACACACACACACACACACACACACACACACACACACACACACACACACACACACACACACACACATGCACTACACCACACCACACCAGACAACACAAACACAGCAAAGCCTAAAGGTGCGTTCAGACTTGGATGGTTAGAGCGGCGCGATTACATACAAAGTCAATGCAAAGACGAGAATTGTGCGAACGGGCGTGGCGCGTACAAACGGTACGAACCGAGGCGAATATATATATATATATATATATATTCATGTCTGAACGCAGCTTTAGAGGTCACTGCTTTTGTGCTATATCCCAGGTACCCCACTTCAACACTCCCAGAACAGAAGCAGTCAAAGCGAGGACTCTCAGGCGTTTATTAAGTTAACTTCCACTTGATTATTTTGACGACAGACCCCCTGCTCCCTCTAAGCGGACTCCAGCACCTAAGCTAGTGCCAGAATTCCACATCTTGATGCCTTGGCTTTCGTTCCTGCGGCGAGGCTAATGGCTTTGCTTTTTAGTAATGTGACTATAGTAAGAATGTTTGGCCTCGTATTTGACGTGGCGATGTCGTCGTCAAATGTCCGAGCACTTTCACCACAAGGTTGTAACAAGTGTGGAGAAACATTGCAAATCCCTCCCAGTTCCACTGGCCCGGTCGACCCGTAGGAGTTACTAGTGCAGCGACAGAGAATGTTCTCCCCTGTCGGCCTCCCACCCGTGAGCACGGGCAATTGTGTTGGTCTGAGGAGTGCTCGGCCAAGACAGAGGCACTATCCACGTGTTTCGGACTTTCGGTGGGAAGGTACTGGGGCTCCTTGTGTGTGTGCTTCACTTCCTTCAGGCAGTGTTGCCATGTCTGCTTATTATAAGCGACCTTTGGCTTGTTTTGTCCGTAAATAAATCATTGGTTCTGTTTTTTTGGGCTTGTTTCTAAAGTGTACAGTAGTTGCTTATTTGGGCTCGCTTCCTAATGTTGTTTAAACCATCGGTTACCACATTTCTTCACGTCAAGGAACACCAGATTAATTATGTAAATGTCCACAGACATCCATCGGAAAGTAGTTTGTGTCACTGCGAGCTTGTGGATCTGCTATTTTCATTTGTGCTTGTTTTCATAGGCCTGACCACTAGTTTATCTTGCTAGCTTCAGTTACCGGTATAATAATCATTTCTTCTTCTGTTTTCTTTACACAATATAACCACATTATAACCATATAAAATGAGTTAAATGCTGCAATTTGTAAACTATATGACTCCTAACGTCGTTGAAGTGGGACTCATCAAATGTCCCTGGGACTCATCTAAAAGACCATCCCTGCAACCCACTACTCATTACATTGAAAACCTATTTACATCACTGCTGTGCGAGCTCCATAGGGGTGGAAGATGAAGCTTGAACGTGCTTGATTCTCTTGATTCTAGCTGTTGTACGTATGGTTGCTGCTGTTCTGCTGTTACAAGAGCATGTTGGAGTCACTCAAGTTGATTGGGTTTAGACTCACACATTGTCTGTACGGTATGTGCGTGTTTGTCCAGACGAAGGGCTTCATGGTCAAACCGTTACCTCGTGGCAATACACTAGTCTAGTATGGAAGCATGTTCTAGTGCGTGTGGTTTCTATTTGTCCAGCATGTATAATAATTGATGTGTGTGCTTTCAGAGTTTTCGTTTCTGTGTACCTGCATGCGTGGATATTGCATGCCTGTACCATACTATGAATCGTACACCGCCTCAAGTGTATTATCGCCGCAAGATTACTATCTTATCCCCCCCCCCCTCTCTCTCTCATTAGCAGGCAACAGTGCAGCACTATATCTCTCTCTCTCTCTGTTTCTGGCACAACAGTGCCACTTTTGGTACTCATTGGTACTGGTGCTCATAGTCACACACATGAACCAACACACGGTTGAACACGGACGTTGCTGTTCCTTGGAGTGGTTGCACCACTCAAAAGAAAAAGAGGATTCCTGTCCTAGTGTAGCTAGTGTGTCCTATGTGTAGCTGTAGCTGTGGGCTATCCTCATTATTATCCATTAGAGAACTTAAGGGGTCTTCAATTTGGAGTTCCAGTTGTCCATGTTAGGAAGTCTAATATCTTCTTTCCCTCCAATCTTTCCTCCCACATGCACTACCCATCCTTCCTCACACAGTGTCCTCTCAGACACACTGAGTGCTAGAGTGTTGTGCTCACTTTGCAGACCAGTTCCAAAAAGTATGGAACTGATAAAAGGTCCTTTAAGCCCCGCTTTATTTTTTAAAGTGATCTACAGAACCATAGATTGTCCATAAAACCACCTCGTGTGACTCTTCAGAAAGAGCACATCTTTGTTAAGGGTGTAGGCTCTCATTATCTCTCTTTATAGCTTCCCCATTTCCTTCACTGTGATGTCTGGGTTTCACACCCTTTACTCCTAAAGAGTCTGTGAAGTGGAATCACTCTTACACATCAGGCTTAGATATGTGCCATCTGGGCTGTGTTAGCGAAAGGCTTCTTCTTTTGGCATGTTGTTTTATTACTTACTGTATTCCCTAACGCTCTAGCTGCTAACCATTAGCCACTTGTAGCATACTTTTTTCCAGACTAGTAAGTATTCCATCAGTTACTAGTCACAAAAAAATCACACCCGTGTGAACTGAGTGGTGCAGCTCTCTCTCTCTCTCTCTCTCTCTCTCTCTCTCTCATTAGCAGGCAACATTGCAGCACTATCCCTCTCTCTGTTTCTGGCGCTCCCTACTGGTACCCTATAGTCATATACTCGTGCTCATGGCCACATAGGCTGTGTCTGTGAGAGTGAGAACGGAGTTCAATGGACTTATCGCCGAAATAAAGGATTTATGTAGCTCATTTATGTACCATTTCCATATCATTCTAAATTAGAAATTATAATTTCTAATGGATTCCATTTCCACTGGTGACTGGTGAGTAGCCTACTGTAGCTCCCCGTTTCCTCTGAAGTGAAGCTATGTCCAAGACCCCAAGTATCGTCCCCCTTCGGTGTCCAAAAGAACAAACATAGCCTACAAAGTTTACAAACCATCCATGCACTCGCTCATGGCGTGTCTCGACAGCTTAGAGATCTGTTATTTTAAATCGGGCACATATAACGAGGAGCGCCGCTGCCGCACTGAGGGACGGCGGTTATAATACTAATCATTTTGTAAATCAAATAGCCATTAGCCTGTAGCCTGCAGTGGACTGTAACATTGCGTGGTCAGATCATACACTACACTACAGAATATGGATCGTTGGTGACTATATGACGTTGATTAGGCCTAATGATTAGGTTATTCATCGCAGCCAGCTGGGTTTAACGAGATGGCTCAGTGCAACTGTTTTTGTTATGTTGCAGTCTATCGTGTGATAATCCGATTGATTTATAAAACATTTAGCATTATGAACTGAAGCTCATTTGGTGCGCCGCAAACCAGAGGCCAGCCAGCGGTATAAACATTAAACATTATAAACAACCACCCCACCGTTCTCTTCTCTCTGCCTGCGCAGTCAGTAATCCATTCCATGCCCCCCACCTCCACTCCTCCGTCTTCCTCCTGTCACAAGTGAATCGCCATAGCGCAGCCCTCTTCATAATAAATACATACTTGTAGGCTATATAGCCTACACATTACACAAATAACAGAATTGATATTTTTATTATAATAACATTTTTGAAAAAAGAAAATAAGAAAATCACGGAAAATCACAGAGCCTGAGGCCCGGCCCGGCCCGGCTAATTAGCATATATTTTGGGCCCGGCCCGGCCCTAAAATGTCGGGCCGGGCCGGGTCGGGTTCGGGCAGAAAATGAGAACTCTAAGGCGCATACGGACATTACTGGTTGTAGGAGTGGTTGCACCACTCAAAAATTATATTAGTTCTAATTTAACCCATTTAGACCCGAGTTAAAAACATTCACTTTGAAAGAATATATATTCAAAGATTCACGCCACATTTTTACAGACCTACAAGCTCGTAGCCAAAAGGGCTTCCCGCCCCAAAATGGGTTAAAAGGTGCTATATTGATTACGTTTTGACAGTCAAGACTTTAAAAAAAGGAAATAATACAAACGAAAAGATCTTTTAAACGTATCGATGTATCTTTTTAAAGTCGGACGATCACGTCTTGAAGCAACATTGGGCATTTCACGTTCTAACATTAATAACCAAGCTTCAAACTGTGATCAAAATGGGTATACAGAATGGCCTGGGGAGTTGTTGACTCCGACTCTGACTTGACGCTGACTATGACTCCCATGAGGTCTGGCGCCCCATGCCGAACCTGACCTACGGCTGACCCTGACCCACTACCGACACGGAGTCCTATACATCACCACCGCCGAGAGGGCAATAATGACCACGAGGCAGAGGCGGGGGTCTTCGCTCTGTGTCTTAACGTCACATAGATTGACCTAATTGCTGCAGCGCCGGGCCGTATACAGCTGCTTGGCCCACTTTACACCTGCCATCAATGCACCTCGTCGTATGTGGCGTGCATGGTCTGTTAAAGAAATGGTCCTATCTTCACTTTTACAGCCGAACCTGTTGTTATAGTGTGTCACGGACGGTGCATTTCTTTACATTGTATTTGTTTGCATGCATCGTGTTTAATGGGAATGAAGGAATAGCCACTGCCCAGCACACATGCATTATTTACCTCTGACGGACAATGGACGCGTTTTGGCCGTATGTGTGCATGACTATATGGACTGTACAGTATGTACATGCACGGCTGTAAAGGCTGAAGCATACTGCTTGTGGAAAGGAGATTTAAGGAGGTTGTAAGATCAAGTATGTGATTGTGGAGAAAACAGACGGAACGGCTTCCTTGTCTTCCACCCTTCCAACTAGCTGAAATGACCACACATGAAAGCATCATGAACAGCGTTAGAACACTTCCCCTCTGTTCTGTTCTGTTCTGTTCTGTTCTGTTCTGTTCTGTTCTGTTCTGTTCTGTTCTGTTCTGTTCTGTTCTGTTCTGTTCTGTTCTGTTCTGTTCTCTTCTCTTCTCTTCTCTTCTCTTCTCTTCTCTTCTCTTCTCTTCTCTTCTCTTCTCTTCTCTTCTCTTCTCTTCTCTTCTCTTCTCTTCTCTTCTCTTCTCTTCTCTTCTCTTCTCTTCTCTTCTCTTCTCTTCTCTTCTCTTCTCTTCTCTTCTCTTCTCTCATTTGACAGTGTTGTACTTCATTAAAGACTTCGGCCTCATTTGCACCGTCTGCTTTGTGTCTCCCCCTGAGCCCTCATCATGTCACCCAGACACACACACACACACACACACACACACACACACACACACACACACACACACACACACACACACACACACACACACACACACACACACGTCCTACCCCATCACTGCCTCTAACGCACCCCTCCTCTCGTTTTTTCTGTCTCCCTCTCTTCTGCCTGATTGCTCAGCTAGAATGACAGCCAGGCATGGCAGCCTGCGGGACTTCCTTAACTCCGACTCTGTGTGTGCATGTGCGTGCGGTCTCTGTAGCCCTCTTTTGAGTAGACTCATTCACTGAGTCACCCCTCTTGCTTTGTAGGGAATTATGTGACCTCTCCTACAGGGAGATATCCTTTTGCGTGTGCGCATAATATGCACTCACACTCTGTTTACCTGCAGCACCAGAGCAGGTTGGCCACCAGGTGTATTCAGAAAAAAAGGGGTATTGATGGCATTCCAGAAGAAGCTACACCTCATTGTGAGACACATACTGTACGTACAGTACACAGGGTCAAACTGACACAGCATTTTTGCCCTTTTTCTTTTTAAAGCTTGCAAAAAAGCCCAGAAGGGATAGGCAGTAGGCACCCCATACACACATGTATAGTGGGGGAAAATGGCAGTATGATTTGATTACCTTTGAACAGTGGTGGGTAAAATAAGTTGGTTTCCACTTCATTGGTCATGTAAGTGATGCATTATGCATGTTATTATGTTATTAGCTGGCATACTTGGTCTGCATATTGAGACGGGTAGATATGTAGGCACGGTGGAGGAGGATAGACTATGTAGTCTGTGTGATCTAAAGCAAATAAAAAATGAAATGCATTTAGTTTTCTTATTGTCCATTCTACAACTCCATTAGGGAGAGACTTTTTAATAAGATAGACTCAAACCATGAATTTGTGTGGTTGGAGGACTTCGAGAGACTGAAGCGCCTGTTTCAAAAGTACACTTTTTCTTTTGCTTCATTCCTTGAGAAGGCCTGGTCAATTTACATGTAAAATGGCCCTGTTATGATTATTTTCGTTTTGTTTTATTTTTTGTTTGTTTGTTTGTTCGAATAATGTACAAATATGTATGAACAGGAAGGACTGTAGTGTCAGTTGTATTCAGTGTATTCGGTGGAATGTGTCATATAATCCCATATGGGATGGGCCAAAGTGGCATGACACGAAAATAAAAATGTCATTCATTCATGTTGAAATGTGTCATAATTTGACCACGGTTAAACTCCAGCTATCTAGCGTCCTGCTGGGTGTTATACAGCGTGGAATGTTATAGAGTTGAAGGTGTGTTTTGATTGATTGAGTACGTCATTAACAGTTTGCAAATAGTATACAGTGCTACGATTATTAGGGATGTACGATATAATCGGGGTATGTGCACACGTTGGTTATGAGGGGCGTTCTAATGGCCGGCTATACTCCATTTAGTGAGTTTGTGAGCTCAGTATCGGCTATTATACAGTAGTTAATAGCCACTCAATTTGGAGGAGGCGTTGTTTTCTTTATCCATGAATAACATCTGCTGTGTCTGGAGAATTCTCAACAGTAGCTGTATGTCAGCATGTAACAATCTGATCTGCCATCTAGGCACTTCTATTCACTAACTGGCTACTTACCTAATGTCTGACTGCGCTGACACTGTTTAAGTCCTTTTTTTAAAGGTGTTTTTCTACAGCGTGTCGATTTGTGCTTGCTCAATAAACATAGTTCTATATATCAGATTCGCTTGCATGGTGTTGCTCCCAGCACATACTACCTTTTTACCCCTTCTTCGCATCGTCTCACATGCGCAGTAGTCTGACCTCCGTACGCAACCTCTCGCGGCGAGCCCATTGGTCGTAACAGTTTTTGCTCGATCATTTTGTCTGGCCCCAACTGTAGTAAGCTGTACTAAAGTACTAAAGTCGTCCACCATGACACTTCTGGATGCTTGACCGGCCTGACCTAAATGTCCGCACATTACCCATTGTGTGTGTGTGTGTGTGTGTGTGTGTGTGTGTGTGTGTGTGTGTGTGTGTGTGTGTGTGTGTGTGTGTGTGTGTGTGTGTGTGTGTGTGTGTGTGTGTGTGTGTGTGTGTGTGTGTGTGTGTGTGTGTGTGTGTGTGTGTGTGTGTGTGTGTGTGTGTGTGTGTGTGTCCCCGTCCAGAGATCAGGGTGACTGCTGTTATGGACATTTCACTGAGCAAACCACACACTCACGCACAGTGTCCTTGACTGGGGCTCACTTCACTCCCTGTTAACATGCTCCTGGTTGGGAATCTTGGGATGAGATCATATTGTATTCACAGGCTTGCTGATGGGTGTGTGTGTGTGTGTGTGTGTGTCATGTCCTGTGTCCAGGCGTGGGCCTGGGGACAGGAGGACACTGTGTCAGGGAGCAGGAGAACTGGTCTCACCGAAGGCAGGGGAGGATCGGAGGGGTGGATTGATGGACAGATAGATGGCTAGATGGATGTAGAGCCATGGCAATGCCTGTGTGTGAGCTGTGTCTTAATTCCGTTGGAGGACAATGAGGCTCAAGGCAAGGTTATCCCTGTCACTGACATTATTATGGACTAATTAAACATTGCATCTCAACTGGCTTCTGAACTTTGCGTGTGTGTAACTATAAGGATCCGGTTCAGACACCACTGCATTGCAGAATGAAAATGCCTCCGTAAATTCACCAGCATTCCCAAATCGAAATCCATGTCCATACTGTAATAACATAAGTATGTATACTGTATAGTACCAGTAAGACGCCCTGAGGGCGAGAAGCCCTAAAGGACGAGGTAGCGTGCACGCATCCGCCTGAGGGACAGCAGACGCTGGCGCTTTGGCATGGGGGGGTCAGATCGACATATGGAATGAATTCCGTACTGGCCATATATGGAGCGTGTTACATCAACATTATGGAATGTTAGAACAGGAAGGACGGGTGGGGGTGGGTGGATCAACATATGGAATGTCAGAACAGGTCAGCTCTATATATGCAGATTTAGGCGATGAACGAACCAACGAACCCACGGAAATGATAGGGCCATATATTGACATTCACATATATGGGGAAGGGCCCCTGGCGATGTTGTCTACGTCACAACTACATAAATGCCCATATATGAAGATCCCTGATGATGTCACGTGATGTCACAATGCGTGACCATAATGGAGGCGTGGGGTGACTTAACGGACGGTCCGTGCACTGACGGGAAATGCACGACCTGTGGTTGCAATAAGCTAAAACACTTGCTTTGCACGTTGCGTCAGACAAAACAAGGAATCTGGTCGTATTATCCTATACGCCAGGCTCTGTTCAACCTCCATCTTAATTACTCTTGACAGATGGGGTGGAGAAAGTGGCGGTCAGCCGGAGAGACTGGATGTCTATATACAGTTGGTGTCAGAGGAACCTCGCTGGATCGCAGGCCAACGTTAACATGTTTGAGCGGGTGCCGATGGGCAGTACTTAGTTCAGACTAGTCATTGGTCCGACAAACGACAACCTATACCTCAATCCCTAACCTAACCATAACCGCAAGCACGGGAGCAGCGCATGTTGGAGCGGTTCCCGCATGTCGGACTAGTGCTCCGTCGGAGTTACCGCCTTGAGCTACCTTGCTTTAGTCACATACAGTTTTCGTAATTACAGAGGATCAGATACAACAACATTGCTATGTAGTATGTAGGTCCACAATAAAAGTAAGTAAAGCTTGTAAAGTTAGGGGGAAAAAACGTGTCCTATCGTGATGTGTTGTGGTGCTTGTAGTTTGGTTAGACGTTTTTATTTCCAGGGAGAAAGAAAAAAAGTCTGGGACCGAGTCCACTTTCTTATCGGCATAGAGTAGCGCAAACGTTGATCACTCTCTGATTTCTGATCGTCTGCACCTTTGTTAAATTGACGCACACGACACGTACACACACACGACACGTACACACACACACACACACACACACACACACACACACACACACACACACACACACACACACACACACACACTCCTCTCTCTCTGTTGCTCTAATTAATTATGGGTCATGTCGCAGCTGCGTCTAGATTCTCCCGACGGATCCTGCCGGGAGCTGCCTATGCCATAGAAAGCATAATAACATGCTTTAACAGTCTAGTTTGGTGCTTTTGCTATTTTTTATACATTTTTCTTAAACCAAGCCCACCCAACTTCTAGACCAATCAGTGAAAGAGGTGCTAGCTCCAGAGTGAAATGACTTGTCGGTTGTTGGGTAATGTTGTTGTTTTCTAACCCTTAAAGATGGAGTGCCACAATGTTTGTTATTTTTCCCAGTTTTTCATGTGTCTATGAGGTGACAGTACTTCGTTAGACACCCTGGAGTCGTTTGTATGTGCAATGGTGTCTTAACTTTGCATTTAGGGTTTCTTCCTGCAGGCTGAACCCTTAATTGACAGTCAAACGGCCAATGATATTGCTATTGCACGCACACACACGCACCTCCCCCTCATTATATATATATTTAAATACGACAACCTATGTGGGCGGAGCTGCCTGACACATACACACGTGTGAACTGAACGGCGCAGTTTGCTGCTCTGTGCCTAACTGTGACAGATTTTCAAACAGTCATTTCACACATTACCACACCACACTTCCTGGCCACTTGTTTCTTTAAATCTGGCAACGCGACTTTAGCTGAAAGTCAACGCAGTCAGAACTTGAGGAACGGCATATTCATGTTGTAAATTGAGTTTGATCAGAGCAATAGAAGAGTGGAGAGTCTTCTGTCCAGGGCATCATGTGCCTATAGGGCAGAGCTGCAAGTGTTTTGTGTCAATAAAGGACAGTTTCAATGCCAGGGTGCTTAGCTGGAGGAAATCAATAGCCTACAGTATATTGGCAAATCATTCATGCTAAATGATCTATCAAACTAATTGTTTTTGTTACATTACAGACACCAATTTGTCATTTTGTTGTTTGTCAGTTGCAACAGGGCAGAGCTGTCCTTTTATAAGGAGGGGGAGAGACTAGGACAAGTGGGTAGTCTTAAAGGAGGAGGCTGAGGGACTGGATTAGGTGGGTGGTTAAACTCATGCATACCTAATGAACTGGTGGGTGTGTCCACATAAAACCATCATTTTAACACATTAAAAAAATATATAACAATAAGAACTGATGATCATGTTTAAGGGTGGAAAAAGATCACGGCACTCCATCGTTAAAAAACAAAACTACACCGCGGTGAAAAAAACTACACTGCGGTGATCACCTCAAACCTGGAGTATGAATGTGCCTTTGGGCACTGGCAGGTGGTGGCGGGTCCCCCACCCACCTCACCACCCCAATGGTGGTCACTCTCTGTCGCTCCCTCGTCTCTCTGTCATCCTCCCCTCAGGGTGCTACTGTTCTCTGCTGCTTCCTGGCGTGTGACGTGACCAACATGTGTGATGTGTGTGTGTGTGTGTGTGTGTGTGTGCGCTCACTCCACTGCTTGTCTGCATGTGAAGGTGTGTGGGTGTGTGTGTGTGTGGGTGGGTGTGTGTGTGTGCAGGGTGGGTGTGAGACAAGTGTACATCTGCCCAGCCCTCTTCCCAGATTGACGTGAGTGTCTGTGAGGCTTTGCTCTTTTCAGACGTGCCTCGCGCTGGCAGTTGAGTGTGTGTGCGTGTGTGTGTGTGTGTGTGTGTGTGTGTGTGTGTGTGCATGCCTGCCTCCTAGCGCCTCGCTAGAGACTGACGGCCTCTGACACCTGCCATTTGGACGCTCTCCCTGTGAAAAATGTCATCCTTTTCAGACACGACGTGTGCTGTATCTGCGTGTGTTTGTGGGTGCACGCGTTTGTGTTCGTAAGGGACTCTCCCTCCCTCAATTAGTTTCCCCGAGGACAGGCGTTTTCAGCTGACTGAACAATGGACCCACGCTGTTTGAGCCACTGGGACATGGGTCTGGGTTGTGTGTGCATGTACGTACGTTTGATATTATGTTGGAATTCTCTCTCTGCGACACAGTGAAGTTCAAGACGATGACAATAAGTTAACATTGTTATTATGAGTCACCAACACTTAACCCACTTGGACCCGAGTTAAAAACATTCACTCTGAAAGAATATATGTTCAAAGATTTGCGCCACATTTTTACGATTTTTAAAAAAATGGCAGAACCACAAGCTCGTAGCGCGCCATGAGCTTGTAGATCTGCTATAGCTAAATTGTAACATAATGTTTAAAACACCAAAAGGGGATCCCGCCCAAAATGGGTTAAGAGCAGTCATGTTTCGTATATATAAATAATTATACTTAACTACTGAAGGCTATATTCAGGCTTACTCTTATTTGACTATGCTGTAAATTGTTCCCATAACTTGTGACTTGCCCCTGAGAGTTAACACAAAATATGAACTTTTTAATTAATTTGATTCATGAAAAAAAAAAAAAAAAAAAGTATGTCATCTTATTGCCATCAATGAGGTTTATTATTTGTATTTTATTTTAGGAAATTAAGCGAGATTTATCTACCGCAAAGGGAAAACGCATGACGAAGCGCTCAGGTTGTGGTACTCTGCATTGGCCAGGTTATTGATCAGAGTGCTCAGGTTGTGGTACTCAGGTTGTGAGTGCTCAGGTTGTAGGTTATCTCCCTCTCTCTCCTTCGGTCTTCTACATAGACTTTGCCTGGGCTGTTCTCTGCCCCTTCATTGGCAGAACTCTCCCTTCAGTGGCTCTGGTCGTCAGTGGAGTCTGCATGCATTGACAACGTGCCGCAGACGTGATTGCATTTATAGAATATAAAACTGTTTATTTTGTCTTTGAACTGGTTTCCGTCGACTTTCCATTTTAGACATTCAGATGAGGTGCAGTGTTAATGCAAAAAGTCATTAACTTTTCTGTGAAATCCACATAGTCCACAAAGTACTGCTGCACGGTATCTATATTTAAAGACGGAACAGAAGTCAGTCTTGATGACACACCGGCAATATGTTAATGAAATTCTAAAGGTCAAATGGTGTGCTCAGTTTCTGAAAACTCATGTCTCTTGAAGATCCGGACCTGAAGACAGCTCTATATACTGCCACTCCACAGATCCTGTTGGCCATGTGTTCAGGTTGGCTTGAGTTAGCGCCGTCTCTTCAAAGCTTTGGGAAAATTCAATTTACCGTACGTATACTCGGGGTGAACGGAATAAAATTCACGTCTGTTCAACAAAAAAAAAACGTTTCTATATTTGCTTAGAAAGTGGAGAAGGTGACTGAAGAGGGGAACCAGAAAAGAGGGCTTTGGACAGAATTAGATCTTGCATTAGGCCACATCTTGCCTTGTGTGTGGGGTATGGACGGACGCGATGATCAAGAAATGTGCAAAAGGAGAATGTGTGTTTAATTTGAGGTTCAAGCTAAGAAAGATGGATAGTAAATTTGATTTATTATCCCTATACGTTTCTTCTTTTTCTTTGGCTTAAGTTTAGTACAGCACACGTGCTTTGTGGAACAATATGCATACAGGTATTGCAGATTTCCAATGTTTTTTAAGCTTTTTGGTTTCAAAGTCTTTAGTTTTCTTTTAAAGATGATTTAAGAGTCCTTCCATCCTCGCCCAAAACAACTTTCCTGCTTTCATTCATCTCTCTTTTCTCTCTCTCTCTCTCTCTCTCTCTCTCTCTCTCTCTCTCTCTCTCTCTCTCTCTCTCTCTCTCTCTCTCTCTCTCCCTCTCTCCCTCCCTACCCTGCCCTTTTCTCTGTCCTCTGTATCGAGTTACTGTGATGATGATATCACCCCCTTCTGCTCTCTGGGAGATATGATGAGCTGTTTTAATTAAGATTTTGACCGTGTGTGTGTGTGCACACGCGCGCGCGTGGCTGTGTGCGCGTGTGTGTGACTGACTGACTGACTGACTGTCAGTGGGCTATAATGAAGTATCAGTGTGTATCCATCTCTTCCAATGTCAGTGGTCTTGAGGGGTAAAGAGGGGCCTGTGTGTGTGTGTGTGTGTGTCAGGCGGGCCCCCCAGGGTGTCTCTCAGAGAGGTATACTGTAGCTGGACAGACAGGGGGGGCGTCCTGCCCATGACTTTGCCCCAGGACGGGACAGGGGCTTTAAGGCAGGCCCTTTGTGTTGTCGCTGTCTCCGCCGGTGAGCATGTCGTGCCTGGCTTGGTCGTTGGCATGGCGCGGGGTGTATACATTCAACCACTTAGGCCAGAGAGCGCGGGCACAGACAACCTTCTGCTGGGATGGCAGTGATCCAAACTGTCGCCGTGCACGCTGCAGCGTCCGAGAGGCTCTGAGCTGTATCCATGACAGTGCTGTTACCCAGCAGGCCCAGTGGCAGGCCTAATTAGTTCAGACACGTGCAGTGGGCCTCTGAACCTATACGGTGTCTACTACTGGGGCAAGGATGTGAGAGGGATGTGTGTGCGTGCGTGCGTGCTATATAGTGTCCTTTATAGTGCAGGGGGTTCTCAGCGTTTTTGGTTGGGGACCTCCCGGGAAATGCTTTGGCCTGCATGTCTCGCGACCCCCGCCCCCCCTCTCCACCCCCGATACAAATTGACAGCTACAATAACCTTAATAATTCGAGAAAATACATCATATATTATACATATAGGCCTATAATAAATAAAACCAGATATAATCATTAAGAAAAGTTTATGCATGCACCATGTGTACTACATGTAAACTCTCAATTTCAATTTTCCAGCCATTCAGTTGCA
The DNA here is from genome assembly GCF_963924005.1 of Protomyctophum bolini. Lineage (NCBI taxonomy): Eukaryota > Metazoa > Chordata > Actinopteri > Myctophiformes > Myctophidae > Protomyctophum > Protomyctophum bolini. The sequence continues at coordinate 36,925,325 of NC_137875.1, forward strand.
AAAAAACATATTTTTTTAATCATCTGGGGTACCCCCCCCCCCGAGGGGTCACGACCCACGTGTTGAGAACCCCTGCTTTAGTGTATGTGTGTGCGTGAGCCTGTCTATACTCTATGTGTGTCGAGGTTTCCGGTTAGTTTGCGCGCACGGGCGAGTGTGTGTGTGTGTGTGTGTGTGTGCGTGTGTGTGTGTGTGTGTGTGTGCGTGTGTGTGCGCGCGCTTTGTGCACATGTATACGGTACATGTTATGTGGGAGGGGTGGGGGGAGGGGGGGGGGGGGTTAATGACCAGTTCAGCGTTGACCTCTGTGAAGGTCAGCTGCCAGTGCTCGTTAGAGGCGTAACCACCATCAGGTGCACGGGGAGCCAGAGAGGACAAGCTGATTGAAATGTAATTCTCGTCAGAAGATCTGTGCCACTTCTTGTTAACGCCACACCCATTGAGCCCCTGGGATTGTATATGTGCGCGTTTGTGTATATAGGACTACGGTATATGGAACTCTCCAAATGGGTCAATAAAATGGCCTACATACATACTGTATATAATTGATTACTGATATATGCGACGTATTTTTCTTTTCATTGTATTTTTCAACAATGTAAAGGAAATCATTTAATTAATAAACACATATGGGGTTATACTGCTGAAACCCTATGTGTTTAAACGGAACATGCCAATGTCATCATAATAATAGTAATAATACTAATATGACACACTGTATATGGCGCCGTCTTAGCCACACATTTTATATCGCGTTGAAAATTTGTATCGCTTCAATTCAATTCAATTGTATCATAATAGTGCCAAATCGCAACACGTCGTCTCAAGACACCATTGCGTATATATCGAGGGTTCATTTATGTGTGCGCGATGGACGTGACTGTCACAAAGATTTCATTTCATCGCACAAATTGTGTGTGTGTGTGTGTGTGGGGGGGGGGTCATGTTAAATCAGGCAGGCGGTGACCCTCACCAGATCTGTCATCCCTGAAGAAATTGACCCCCCCACTCTGCATGCCGTCTCCTTCACATCCCTTCCTCCCTCTCTCTCTCTCTCTCTCTCTCTCTCTCTCTCTCTCTCTCTCTCTCTCTCTCTCTCCGTCCACCCATCTTGTGGGCCACAGCAATAGGCCTAATGTGACAGGATGGGTGCTGTTTGTGACCACTGACACGGGATATCAGTAGCATTGTTGTGCCTCGGCCATGAAGGATAAGCGGCCCATACTGTAAAAAAAAAAAAACTGAATACATTAACAATAAGGAGTTGTATCCATGCCAATGTGCGTTCATGTCCAATTAGGTCACATTCATGACATAAAACACAACGCTATAGATATTAAATATTTGGGAGGGGAACGGGGGAAGGCAACTCTCCAAGCGGACAGTGATTTAATTAGAGTTTTTATTTATATATTATTATGATTGTTGTTGAGGCATGTTTGCACTGTTGTTATACGGTGTATTCATTTGAAAATGTGATTGACATATTTAAGTACTGCAACACAATAGGCGAGGCAGACGCCGATGAAGGCCAGAGTAGCCGAAACACGTCCCGTTTGTCAGAGACTGCTGCTGCCATAAAGTAACCCATTTTGACCTGGGAAGGATTCTACAAGTGTCTTCTAAATCCCATACAAACCTATGTTTCTGTGCGGTGCTCAACCTTTTTCATGTCAAGGACCCCCAGAATTATCTGTATTTGGCCGCCGGCCGCCGTCTGAAAATGTGTTGTTGTTGTTCCAGGGACCCCCCATGCAGAAGCAAAGATTTGAGTTAAAAACGTTGGCTCTGAAAGAGTATATTATTCAAAGATTTGCGGAACATTTTCACGATTAAAAATAAATAAATAGCAGATCTACAAGCTCATAGCGCTTCACCGAGTGCCACGCTACGAGCTTGTAGATCTGCTATTTTTCAATAGCTAAAGTCTAACATAATGCTCTTCTCCTGATCCTCAGCTCAGAACCTATTTGGTTCTTCAGTTCCGCACGCTTTTCTTTTTCTTTATTTTCTTTTAATTCCCTGAGGTTATGAGTACCAACACTGTTCAGTTTATCATGCTGATTGCTTGGTAACAACTTTTTAGCAATGTAGCAGTACACTCAACATGCCTCTAGATGGCAGTTGCGTCACACGGATTGTATGGGCAATGAACACACAGACGTGCTCTGCTGGACGATTTGGCCTGTGTTTTATAACACACAGAGTGTGATGTTGTTAGATTGTCCATGGTTCAGCTGTAAATGCTTTTAATGTAAAAAAGAGGCAGTTTTTCGTGGCAATGCAAATGGGCATGCTTCCCAAAACAAGCCCGGCAATGTAAACCACAGTGTGGAAAAAACAACAACTTTTGTAATGTTTCTTGGCTGCAGGAGACTGTTATAATGTTATAGTGTCAGGGTTAGTTTTATTAGGCCACTCGGCGACGGTGCCCAAAAATAATGTGGCTGCGTGCATGTTTTATGCTTTGAGTGAAAGTTCTCACCCTGGAGCTGAAGGGAAGCACAGTCACCAGCAGTGGAGCCCCTTCTTAGAAATCTGTGTTCTATGACAGCATATCACACTTGATATTGAATTATACTGTATACAACCCACATGGCATCTTGGAGGGCACCTTGTCAGCACAGGGCCCATGGAATCTTACACTAACATTTCTGCTGTGTTCAGTGCCAGTCCGGTGGGCACTTATATTAAAATTGCTTCATGGGTTCATGGGACGGTGGGTGTCATGTAAATGTAACATGCCCATACATGGAGACGACTCTGGGCACACAGAGTATAGTGCCACACAAGACAGCAGATAAGCTGACGATGTGTCATCATCTCAAGTTGGCAGAACTAAAATGTAATCTCCCCCCCCCCCCCCCCCCTCCACCAGCATAACCAACGAGGCGGGAGCATCGATCTACAGCGTCAGTCCGGAGGCCGTGAAGGAGATGCCAGACCTGGACCCTAACCTGAGGAGCGCAGGTCAGACAAACAAACGCCCCACTTTGATTGGTTGTGCGAGCTATAAAAAATAATCTGAATGGCATCAATTTCCATGGAAAAGAAGTCAAAAGAAGAAGTCCCTGCTAGCAGCCTCTATAGAGGCCATTATGCTGCTTTGTACACCTAACCGGATCAAACACTGACGGATCAGATCAGACACTTGCCAACCTCAGTAGTCTTGCTAACCCATTCTGACCTGAGATCAGATTCTAAAAATGTCTTCTACATCCTGACGGTTTTCTGAAAAAGCTGTTTCTATGTCAGTCGTTCTTCGATTTTTCTAAAATAGCTCTGCTATTTGTCAATAGCTAAAGCATAACATAATGCTAACAACGAAAGGGGTTCCCGGCCAAAATGGGCTAATGAGGCTACAAAAAGATAATTCTGGGGATGGGCAATATGAAATCACAGAGAGACATTACAACTATAAAATGTGTTTGTCAATTCTGCAAAAAAGCTTCTGAACACTGAAGTTGAAAGAACAATGCCTCTTTATTCCAAAAACTAGAGATGCACCGTTATTGAAATGTTGGCCCATATCCCAACATAAACAGCTTGAATGAAGTATTTGTATTTTAAAACTGTTCCAACTTGTTGAACCTTTCCGAAACCTCCCCAGAAAACACTGATATAATTAATCTGCTGCCTTCATCATCTTACAAAAAAGGCTTTTTCAGTCTTTTTTAAAAATGTATTAAAAAAATATATTATAAAATAAAATATCGGCTAAAACCAATATATTATTTTGATATATCGGTTCGATACCGATATTGCGTTTTAAGGCCAACATCAGCCAATACCGATATGACCGAGAAATGTCTGAATGATCAGTGGCAGAGTGAGAGTTACATAGTGGCATGTATTTTATACTGCAGGGTGATACTGTATTCCACTTGAGGAATGGCCATGTGATCTGGCCACCAGAATCAGTAGGGTTCATCTTGAAATGGGGTTATCAAACCCTCATGAGGGTCCCCACATGACGTGTTCCGCAAAACTACAGTGAAGTGGCAAGGATTTAAGATTGTGGAATCAAAAGTAATCAACAAAACTATACAATACACGTTTGTCTAACATTGGCCGAAAATTGACGAAGAAACGATTAAATTGATGAAGAAATCTACCACACCGAAGTTCCAGACTAATGTCTACATTAGTTATTATTATTATTATTAGTCTGGCCATGACAGGCTAGTGAGGCTATACTCAACAAGTTTCTTATGCCACCGACTCCTACACTGACAGAAGACTTTTCCCACCTCAAGCGAGAGTGAAAGCCGTTTTGATATATACTGAGGAATTATTTATAGTATTAATTTATTAGTATCCACGTTCATAATGTCATACATAAAACATTATGCGGAAACGTAATGGCCGCTGTCTCTGATAAGTGAAAAGTGTGTGAGGAATAAGAGAGGAGTCCAAGAGGAAAGTGATCAAAGAGGGTGGAAGTGCCCCAAAACAAAAAAGATAATCCAACAGTGCTTGGGCGCATGGTGCAGGAGTACACATTCCTGCCCACCGCCAATCTTCCCCCATATAGTCTGAAGACTCACCTCTTCAGACTATGCCCGTAGCGTAGCATGACGACCTTTCAGGCTTATGCAAAGGCACTCTTATTTTATGTATTTAGATAAGCATGTTATGTAGACAGATGCCATGTCATTATTGACCTGGCATCCTATAGTGTCTAGAGTTTCTAATGTACAGATTTCCTTTGTTTATTCTACTGTTAGACTGATGATAGGTTATTGGTTAATTATGATCCTATAGATGACTATTTCTATGCATTTCTATACAAGGTCAAGTACCTCAACATGTGTTATGTCCTCCCGGTGAAACTCCTCCTCACTGTCAATCAATCAATCAATCCATCAATCAACCTTTATTTATATAGCACATTTACAGTACACAACCGGAATTGACCAAAGTGCTTCACAGTAAACAACGTATAAAGACAGAGTATAAAAACATAGTATAAGAACATGATAAAAGAATTACATCGAGAAAGTACTAGAATATGAGAATAAATTGAATACATGACCATTAGAATCAAGAAGAAATACGTAAAACACTGTCAGGTGCGATTGACATGTATCCGAGATGACACGTCACGGTCACAGATTGTCTGTGCTCTCCTATAGGACTAACTGTAGTGTGTATATACGTAACCTGCATTTAACTAGGACAGTCACTTTGAGGTTCGAGACCTCATTTACCAGTGAGACCTGGCCAAGACGCCAAGACGAATAGAATACACAAGGAATCGGAGATTGGCATAATAATGACTAAATTGGGAGAAAACAATTTAATCAAATTCAGAGATGGAAATAATGTGTCACTCTGTCTGAACTCCTTTCTTTGTATCCCTTTCCTCCTGCCGTCTCTCATGCTTGCTTCCTCCTCGAATCGCTCCACAGTCCACACTGTACACACCAACTAAACCCAGCAGAAATGCCACGATCCCCAAAGAAATGGGACCGTGTTAACCCAATTAGACCTGACGTCGAAATGTCTTCTAAATCATGACAATTTTCTGGAAAAAACCTCATGTTTCTATGTCGGTGGTTCTCAATATTTCATGTCAAGGACCCCAAAAATGATATGCATTTGGTCGCCGACCCCCATCTGAAAATAGGTAGTTCCAGGGACCTCCCAGAAGCAAAGATTTTGAGTTAAAAATGTTCGCTCTGAAAGAATATATATCTGCTATTTTTCAATAGCTAAAGCATGAATGCTTTAAAAACACCAAAAGGGGTGACCGCCCATAATGGGTTAAAAAGAAATCAAACAGAAGTTTTTGGAGAATGAATGTTTCCAGCAGACTTCCTCTATAAAAAGCCATAACTCAGACGACGGTGGATTATCCCTCACTAGTTTCCTGTGGTCACCCAGAGCTGAGGACCATATTTTTTAAAACTCCTAATGAAAGCCATGAGAAAGCTCACAGCCATGGTTTTTGGACAGGCGTAAAATGAGTTGGGTGCACTGCAGCTTTAGATGCTGTGGTCATTATAGGCAAGGAGGCTACAGTTTGTGTGTGTGTGTGTGTGTGTGTGTGTGTGTGTGTGTGTGTGTGTGTGTGCGTGTGTGTGTGTGTGTGTGTGTGTGTGTGTGTGTGTGTGTGTCAATCAGATCCCCTTTGACTTCCATTATAAAAAATATATACATTTGTGTGAACACTGTTTGACGGTCCAGTGTATTGTGAGATTAGATCTGGACACACACACACACACACATCCAAATACAGACAGACAGACAGAGACATCTCTGCCTCCTATACAGCCACGTGGAAAATAGTTACAGCTGCAGGCACAATATACTTTTCTAAATGTTAGGTGCAATGGAACACAGACTTTAAGCATAAACGGCCAAACGCCTGACTTATACTTTGTCGTACAAATGTGTTTCTTAACCAAAACAGCCGATCTAAACAAGTTGAGAGGTTGTTGATCTGCTGTTTTCAGCGATTGGCACCATCGTGAGATGAAATATAAATTAAACAAATACACCATGGGGAGGTTGGCTGTCATTTTAAACATAATCCCCCCTCTTGTTGCTTCTAAATGTTACGATGCCTTCTAACAAATGTAGGTTCAAGACAATTCTGGACCTCGATTTTCAATCAGTTTGTTAATTTAAATGCAGTTCGTTCATTTGACTTTGATACTTTTACTGCAACAAATGTCAGCATAAAACTGAGACACACGCCAGAATGCTCTGATAGTACACAGAGTGCTATCTGAGTTTCTTGAGAGAGAACAACGTGGACTGAGTCAACATTTTTATTGCTGCTTCAATAAGGACACTCGAAACCGGTGATGAAACAGAAACACTAATAAAATTCAAGCTGATAAATGATCTGTGGAGTCCTCTCAGACCGGTTGATTGGATAACATTTGTATCCTGGCCTTTGCCCTTTTAATACATTTACATGAATGCATTATTGCATTTTATTCTGTTCCGTTCAGCAGAATATTGTTCTGCTCCTCTCTATAATATGCCTGTCTCCCAGAGCTCCGCTCATTTTCTACCTCTCTGCTCCTCTGCCTTCCCTAGAACTTTTATTTGGCTCGTAAAAGTTCAATAACTGCTGGGGAATTGCACAGGGCTCCATTTACAAATCAGATCCATACTAAAAGGCGGCGTGCGCAAGACGGGATAGTAAACGTGAAAGAGGAAGGTTTAAACGGGGAGTGATAGATAGAGAGAGAGAGGGGAGAGAAGAGAAGAGCAGGGTTTTGGTGGTGCAGTGAGCAAGGCCAGGGCTGAAACTCCATCCCTGTCTAAATATTATCTCAGGCTGCAGCCTCCCCACCACAGCCAAAAGAGAGGAGGACAAGCCTCGATTCAATACACACTCCCTCTGCCCCCTGATCATAGAAATTAATGTATAATTTTCAAGCAACGCTGTGTGACCCGTGTCAAACGTTGGAGTATGTATAGTATCCAAACACATCTAAGACATGAGATGAGATGAATCTATTCTATTCTCCTGAGCTGGAGGGAAATGCATGTTGATGGCATTGCAGCGGGAGAATGTATACAGTGCAGTACAGTAGCAGCAAACTACTGTATATAACAGTCGTTTCATGAAACCCAGGGGGAATTATTGTGTGATACACGAGGAAAGACATAAAAAAACATTGGATTAGATGGATGGATAGAAGGAATGAATAGATGGATAATATCCCTATATGATCTATAATTTCAGGGTAGGGCCCTCTGGGCTTGTGAGTTCAAGTCCAAAAACGAATACAGCAAATCCTTACTAGAGGTTTGATAGTTTGTATACTGTGTATAGTTGACGATGACGGGGGGTAAAGTCCTGTTTACTGTACAGCCAGTTGCATGGTATCAGAGTCCCCCTGATGGTGTCAGTTGGATATTGTTATTTCACTTTAACCACTAATTAATCATCTTGGCATCCCTATTTTGGGGATATCATTAGTATGCGAATATTTAAAAAAATAAAATAAATAAACGAAAATCACATTATAATTGCTCCTCACGAATGCTCATGAAAATATTTTATTCAACTCTGTCTGTCATCTCTGGACTCTGTCTGAAACCTGTCTTCCAGTTACATCATCGGCCAGGCAGGGCTTTTATTTCCAACACGAGAACAATGTCTTCTTATCATAGCATGCTAACTGTCCAGGCGTCGAAAGCCTGCAGTTTCTATTAGCCTGAAATCCATCCCCATCGATGATGTCACTTGTAAGCAGGTTTCTGAACTGTCCACAGCCATCATGGTGTGGTAACAGAAATGTTACCATAATATCAACAGCATAAGTGAGGACCAATTTTAGGAAAATGTGTGTAGTCGCCCTTTATGTGGTTAAATATACGCCTTTTTACGCTGATGTGCTGTAAGGCAATTTGAGCGGCGTGTGTGTGTGTGTGTGTGTGTGTGTGTGTGTGTGTGTGGTGATGTCATATATTTTTCTGTGCATGAACGAACATGTGTATAGTGTGTTTATCATTTTTCTCCTTGTCACTGCATGGCACTGCATGGCATATTTCATGGAAAAGACATTTGGCTCCATTTCACAGCGCGGATTTAGTCATTAAAGGACCATGCCAGTCTAAGTTGGATGGCACTGATTGCCCCCTGTCTGTAACAATTTGTTGCACTAAGGGTATGCAGTACGTGAGTGTGTACTTTAATAGATCTCAGCATGAATAAACATCAGTCACTGCCATCCACGTCGAACGGTGTGTAAAAACAGACTTTAAAGATGCTAGATGTAGGTATACATAATTCTCCCTATTGGAAATCTCTACGCTGCTTATTCCATTGGTTCTCAAAGTGGGGTCTGGGCCGTCCTAGGGGAGTTTTAATACAGCATCACAATCATATTAGTCCGGCAGTCGGCAATAAAAAAAGACTATATTATAGTCTTTTTTTATTGGCCTAAAATATTGTCTATATAGTATACATACTGTACATTCATTAATCCACTGGCTGAGCGGCTGTCGGTATTGGGCAAGGGGTTTATTGTGACCCTACCGTTAACATCACATGGCAGGTGAAAATGTTGGAAAGTTTCCTTTATGCTTTAAGTAGCATGTGTGACATGTCAAACTATACTAATTCTGAATCCATTCCAATAATTAGTTTTGCACAAAAAGAACACTCCTTGGGCTTAAAACGGCCATAGGCGTCATGACAAATGTGATGAGATCAGCACAAATGTGATGGTCATGACAAAACCCTATAGTTTGACATGTCACATGCTACTTAAAGGACCACTTCACCACTTTTCAACCTATCTTCATATAATAGGTCCTCACTAATAATCATGATAAAATGGCGCAATTTCTTTCTACTCTGTCTGTGTCTCATAGGAGGGCTGTGGGCAGTTCAGAAACCGTCTTCCAGTGACACCATCGATGGGGAATACAAGCTAATAAAAGGCTTTCTAGTCCTGAAAAGTTGCAATGCGAAAATGGAAGCCATCGTTCTCACGATAATGAAAATCTAAACATTTTTGTAAAACAATATTGTTTAAAAAATAATCTGCCTAATGATGATGTCACTGGAAGCTCACAGCCCTCCTATGAGACACAGACTGAGTAGAAAAAAGTCGCGCCATTGTATCATGATTATTAGTGAGGACCTAGTATATGAAGATAGGTTGAAAAGTGATGAAGTGGTCCTTTAAAGCATAAGGGAAGTTTGACATTTTTGCCTGCCATAGGATGTTAATGGTAGGGTCACAAGAAACCCCTTTAAAAAAAGATTGCCCAGTACCGACAGCAAGTGTATTCATGAAGGTTTGTATATAGACAATATTTTAATAAAAAAGGGCTATATACCGAATGTCCCACTTTAAACAAAAGAAGCCTGTCGGCTGCTGGACTATATCATTGTAACCACTTTATCCATTTCTACGTTTGCTATTCAGGGAGGGCTATTGTGGACAGTTCAGAAACCTGCCTACCAGTGATATCATCGATGAGGAATCCAAGTTAATAGAGACGGCAGGCTTTCTATTCCCGGGAAGTTAGCAGGCTTATACAATGGAAGCCATTGTTCTCGTCAACAGTAGTTGAGACTCATTGTGTGCAGCATCTATGTGACAGGTGTCTGAGCTAGCAGCTGAGTCTGGGGAGGAGGGGTTTGTTCTCAATTAGAATTGGCCTGCCCTCGGGCCAGCCGTAATATCCAAGACAATTAGCATTTTCTGTAATTATAAGTCGCATGGATTTGCATATTCATTCGATAACTACAATTTGATGGCGAGTTTATGAAAGCGACCATTAATTAATGGATTCTCCCGAGACGGACCATTGTTTGGTCGTGTCAACGTTGACTCGTCTGTGTGGTAAATTTGTCGTGGATTTTTATTTTCCTAAGATGAACTTTATGATGGCGGGGCGGGCTCACGACTTCAAATCAGTATCACGGTTATTTCAAACCTTTGCCTTGGTTACGATTAATGTGCAATGATTCATTTTTTTAAATATAGTGAAAATAGCAGATATACAAGCTGTGACGCGTTGTGAGCTTGTACATAACACAGCTATTTCCACTGTATTTTGCAGTTGATCGGATACACGGTTGTCCAGAACCGCCCACATACTGTAAGGCTCTGGTCAGGGGCTCTGCCAGTGGACCTAATGAGCCTATAAGTCCCCACACCTGTAGAATTCCCAGTGACTGCCTGAGCCAATTGATTGCCATGGCAACCCTATAGCCTACAACTGCCATTTGATTACTTACTGTATTCACTATTCAGTCCACTTCTCACAGTCAGCTTGCACTCTTCATTCTCCACAGACATTTACCACTGCACAAGGACTTTCCACAACCGCCGATCCCCCCCCATATATGGTCAGGCCCATATGCCCATATACTGATAACACCAGGGATCTCCATATATGACCATAAAAGGGCCAAGAACATACCGATATAGAGAGCTCCATATGGGCATAAAAGGGATACAGGCAGGCAGACATACAAAGATATCCATAATGTGTGACCATATTTTACTGAGAGCATGCCATCGTGCAACCTCCAGCTTTTCACCAAAGGAGAAAAACTCTTTATCCAAAATGAGTTGATAGCACAGGTACTCTTCACATACTAGAGCATGTCTGAAATAAGTGTCAGAGCTGAAATCGACATGTAAATATGAAATGAATGCTTAAACATGTAGCTAGGTGTAATGTTGGAGCCCACAGAAGTGAACCTTTCAAGCCTGTTTTCTCAACCTCGCTGTTTTCTGCAAGACATTACTCTATAAGCCATATCTCCATATCTGGGTCAAACTGAACAACCAATATGTCAAATTTGAAGCTATGATTCCCTGCTTTCGTATGACATGAAAATTCTAAATAATCCAATTGCAGTCCCTCAGTCAAATCTGGTCACATATATGGTCACAAAAGGGACACAGACAGACAGTTAATTATTGCAGCCACCGTGTGGCCACAGATGGTAGGTAGCTTGTACCAACAAGATTTGAAGATGTATTATTTAGATTTTTTATTTAAAGGATACGCCCCTTGAGATGTGTCATCTCGTTTCAGAGGGGGTCCTCGGAGAGAGATTACTACTTTTTCCGGTTTCCACTCTCGTAGACCTCTATTGTAAGAAACGGCATATGTTAGCATTAGCTCACCTTTTTTTATCTTTAGCCAGAAACGTTAATTGCGATGTGATGAAAAATCACAAATCGGATCCGAACATCGGAAGGATGATCAAAACCACGGACAGCGCCATAGTTTTCAGAGAGAACAGCCAAAGAAGATCGTAATTTGCCTAGCAACCGGGCCATGCAGCCAATGTTAAAAGTAGATTTATATATTTGATATAAAGCTTAATCTACGAGATATGTCATAGTTGCCAGGTAATTGGTGTAGAGGTGAATTATGATATTTCTTCTATACATAAAACTTCTTGATTATTCTATTCTATTATTCTATTTTTTGATATTTCAGAGCTCAATACTCATACGTATGTTTATATTTGCAGTGTCCATTGGAAGACGCGTTCAAGATCCCATGGCTGAGCTGGTGAAGATTGATCCCAAAAGCCTCGGCATTGGAACTTATCAGGTGAGTTTGTGTGTTTTAGCCCTATAAGATCTCTTGCTTCTGTGGAAGCTCCATGTCCCTGGTCAGTGGAACATCTGCTTCCAGTTAAATGAAAGCACGGAAAGGCTGAGTAGACCAGACTCATCTGTTTAGGGAGAGAGAAGGACAGAGACGTTTGTTTCACGTTCTCCATCTTCCCGCCTGCAGTGCCTGACGTGTACAAAGGTGTGTGTGTAATCACATTCACTGACACTTGCACCACGCAAATACAGAACACAGAGCTGTTGCTGTAACAGCAACATGCAGAGCTGGTGCCTCAACCACTTTCATCCACTGTTCTTGGCATGTCATTAACTGTAGGCAAAGAAAATCTTTTTTTTTTTTTGAAAATGGTACAAGCTCACGTTACTATTTGTTACTATTCGACACCACTGTACAATGATGTATAAATTAGGGTTTAAGTGGTTACTGCGTCCGTCCGACTTTTGTAAAACATATTTTTTTATATTACTCCTTCACATTTTGTCCCAAAATCCCGCAAATCGTTTCACACTATCACTATTCAAGACAGATCTGTCCGATATTTCATATTCCATCCTGATTGGCTAACAAAGTTTAAAGGATTGGCCCGTTTTGAACAAAAAGCCTCAAATGAATGAATGAATGCAGCGTGCAATTTACGTGAAATCTTTTACAGATGTTCCTACTAGGCGGAGGAATATATCCCACCCTTTTCACATTGGCCTGTTATAGCGCCACCAACAGGTGGATTTTTTTTTTTGCAAAACACATTTTTGGAACAAAATGCCTCAAATCATCCAATTGCCATCCAAGGCATCAGAAGAAATGGCACCCTTTTCACCATTGGCTTATTATTATAGCGCCACCAGGAGGCCACAACCTGACCTGCCCTGGTGGAGACCTGTGCCCCGAGGGGCACTTTATCTAGTTTAAACTCTGACTTGACTTGGATTTCTTGTGGAGAGAGAGAGAGAGAGAGAGAGAGGGAGAGGGAGAGAGAGAGGGAGAGAGGGAGAGAGAACTTGGCAGAGACCTGTATCAACAGATGATGCTAACAGTTCCAACTAATTCAATTAATGGACACTGGCCATGACGTATATTTGGATGTGTCGACCCGTGTTTACTGTGTGTGTGCGTGCGTGCGCGCGCACATGCAATAAGTGAACCCCACAAACATTATTGCACACAACTGCACATTTGTAATAGTATGTGAGAGAGAGAGAGCATTAGCTTTGTACTTTTATTTACACTGGATATTAATCCAATCCAACCGTGTTCTGCTAAAGCTTTGAGCAGAGGCCATGGAAAAATGCTGTCCAACATGGAGATAGAGAGAGAGAGAGAGAGAGAGAGAGAGAGAGAGAGAAAGAGTGGGTCGATGAGATGAGAGGGAGGGATGATGGAAGGAGAAAGGGAAAGGAGAGAAGGTGTTGGAAAGAATGAGGGAGATACTGTTGGTTGTCAGTGCTGCTGTTGACCAGTCGTCCATTGGGGGGGGGGGGGGGGGGGGGGGGGCATCAAGGAGGAGTTGAGAAAAGGGAGGTAAAGAAGGGATGGCTGTAGTACATCAAACTTGTGTGTGTGTGTGTGTGTGTGTGTGTGTGTGTGTCACACAGGCCAGTGTCTCTCATCACATTCTGACCGGGCTCTCTCCGGTGGGCCTTTGGTCTCGCCACTCCCACTCTCAGATCATGTGACTATAGGTCAACAAACGATCGCCTGACCGGATAAATAAACACCAGGCGCTGACAGATATGACATGGAACGTCACTTTGACCCGCGCATGTCCGTGCGCGTGCACACACACACACACACACACACACACACACACACACACACACACACACAGAGTGAAAGCGCATCAGCCACAGCATAAGCCTACTGGGAGTATGTGTGTCTGTGTATATTTACCCATGTGTGCTTCTGTCACATGGTCCAGTATGTGTGTCTGTCTGTGTGTGTGTGTGTGTGT
>NC_137875.1:36939553-36949553 GCF_963924005.1 Protomyctophum bolini
AGAGAGAGCATTAGCTTTGTACTTTTATTTACACTGGATATTAATCCAATCCAACCGTGTTCTGCTAAAGCTTTGAGCAGAGGCCATGGAAAAATGCTGTCCAACATGGGAGAAGAGAGAGAGAGAGAGAGAGAGAGAGAGAAAGGGTGGGTCGATGAGATGAGAGGGAGGGATGATGGAAGGAGAAAGGGAAAGGAGAGAAGGTGTTGGAAAGAATGAGGGAGATACTGTTGGTTGTCAGTGCTGCTGTTGACCAGTCGTCCATTAGGGGGGGGGGGGGGGCAGGGCATCAAGGAGGAGTTGAGAAAAGGGAGGTAAAGAAGGGATGGCTGTAGTACATCAAACTTGTGTGTGTGTGTGTGTGTGTGTGTGTGTGTGTGTGTGTGTGTGTGTGTGTGTGTGTGTGTGTGTGTGTCACACAGGCCAGTGTCTCTCATCACATTCTGACCGGGCTCTCTCCGGTGGCCTTTGGTCTCGCCACTCCCACTCTCAGATCATGTGACTATAGGTCAACAAACGATCGCCTGACCGGATAAATAAACACCAGGCGCTGACAGATATGACATGGAACGTCACTTTGACCCGCGCATGTCCGTGCGCGTGCACGCACACCACACACACACACACACACACAGAGTGAAAGCGCATCAGCCACAGCATAAGCCTACTGGGAGTATGTGTGTCTGTGTATATTTACCCATGTGTGCTTCTGTCACATGCTCAGTATGTGTGTCTGTGTGTGTGTGTGTGAGTGTGAGAGAGTAAATTCATGCGTGTGTGTGTGTGTGTGTGTGTGTGTGTTTTTGCACCAAACGCCTTTTGTGTTGTTACATGGCATCTTGAACTTTAGCTGAGTGAGCTGTACGTTTATTGCCATTAGGTCTGAGAAGCATGACGGCAGATGTAACCCAAGACCATAGGCACAGTGTGCTCTCTCTCCCTCCCTCTCTCTCTCTCTCCCTCCCTCTCTCTCTCTCTCTCTCTCTCTCTCTCTCTCCCTCCTCTCCCCCCCCCCTCTCTCTCTCTCCCCCTCTCTGCTGACTGAATGAGTGACAGCTCAGAGAGAGCAGAGGAAATGAGCGGAGAGCTGGAAAAGCGAGTGGTCCATTAATATCAGATTGGACCCTAACTGTAGGCTGGGGACCGCTGTTTTCACTGCAAACCCACTGGCGTGTCAGGCTGGGTGGAACAGCCTTGAAGAAATACACTCCACTGTATCAACCATGAGCGGAGTAGCTTGGGTTTATTAGAAGTGTTGGTTAAGTGTTAGGTGTTGATGTAACTATGGAAGTGGTCAGAGTTGCTTAGACTTAATATTTTGGGTAGTCTGGGTTCTTCTGGGTTTTTTGAGCAACTCCAAATGATATTAACTTGATTCCTAATGCTTGAGTCTTTGGTGAATTTGGCTAAACAACAGATATGTTATACACTTGAGTAAACAAGAAACATAGAGCCTAATAACAGCGTCTTGAAACTATTTCATGAATAAGCTACCGTGCCTGTGGTTTGTGAACGAATCCACTCCTATCACAATGGAATGGAGTGTTCAGTGGAGATGCCGGCTTGTACAGAGACTGGCTGCTTGTGTGCATGTCCTAGTGGTGACTGTCTACCTTTCATTTGGCCGAATGGAAATAATGATCTGTCTAAATAATAATAATTCATTTCCTTTGTCCTTCTAAGAGCATTGACCTCCTTTTGTGGACCTTTTGTAGACCTCCTTTTCTGAAGTGCACAAGAGCCTGTCAACGAGCCTTCTACTTTCACAAGAACATTGTTGGTGTAGTTAAGTTTCATTTTAACTTTAGCTTCAAGCTCTCATGGCTGGAGATGCTTCTGTTTCGTGACATCATGTAGCAGCATGAGTTGGGATTGTTCAACTTTTGAGGGGACAGACGCAAACGCAAACAAACCCTGTGTTTGACAGCTCAGCCTATATTTAGTGCAACATGAATAGAGTTCAAACAAAGTGCTGCTAACTACAGTGTAGTTGGGGCTGAGAATACAAGCTGCTGTAAAGCTCTAAAGCGGCTCCTAGAATTGAACGCATGTGTGACGTTTTTTCCGTCTTACAAATGTAACCCAATGGACCACTAATTGGTCCATTGGGTTCCTTTTGTACAGTGGAGCTGAGGATTTTTACGATGTACTACTGCACACTTGCACAGCACCTCAAGCTACAGTAGGCCTACATTCAAATAAAAAATGTCGTTATAATCATTATCATCGCTTTCATTAACATCAAGGTTATTGTGTAATGTGTATAGCTCATAAGTACCTCTCTTGTACTACATGTTTGCTGTTTTGGTTGTTGTGCTGTTGTTGGCGCGGGCTCTCCGTGTAGGTGGGTGTGTCCTGGTGACAGCTCATCCACCTGCCAGTCATCGTTGTTATTCGCCACGGCCTATTGACAGTTTGGGGAATCTCCCAAGAGTTGGGTTTCAAACTCTGTGAATTTGAAGTGCTACTGGAAGGCACACATCAATTACACACACACACACACACACACACACACACACACACACACACACACACACACACACACACGCGCACACACACACACACACACACACACACACACACACACACACACACACACACACACGCAGCTGCATGTGAAAACATGGCCTGCCAGCCGGATATTAAAGAAACTGTCACTCTTCGCCTACCCCCGCCACCTCCCACCCCATCCCCACACCACCCCCGCTCTTTCTCTTCCTACTCTCTTCTTACTTTCTCTCTTTCTCCCCCGTTTCACTTTGGCTTTGCCAATACGATCTGTCCTCCATGCAACGTAGCACACTTGAAAGGTGTGCATAAGGACACTGTTAAAATTGACAGTGTTGAAATTACAATTAGGACCGACGTCGAAAAAAGAAAAAAAGTTCGCTCTGAAAGAATATATATTAAAAGATTTGTGCCGCATTTTTACGATTTTTCAAAAACAGCAGACCTACAAGCTCGTAGCGCGCCACTCGGTGGCGCGCTATGAGCTTGTAGATCTGCTATTTCTCAATAGCTAAAGTATAACATAATGCTTAGTTAAAACACGAAAAGGGGTCCAGAAGGGGTTAAAAGATAAAAAAACAATAATAAAAAAATGAACACAATAATAAATCAGACATCAAATGTATCCTTTTTTGGTCTCAAGCTAAAAAGTTCTCTGTGTGTGACGTGCACGTGCATGCTTGCATTTATGCATGCACTCGCCTGTATGTGTGTTGCTTGCATGGGCATGGGCATGCGCATGCGCGTGCACGCGCGTGTGTGTGTGTGTGTGTACTCACGCAAGCATGTACTACGTATGTCTCTGTGGCCTACGGGGATGACAGGAAGAGCAGAGTGAATGATTGAGAGAGGGACAGAGGTGTGACAGTGATTGATAGGTATACAGACCTACCAGAGGTGTTGAAGTGTGGGAAAAAACATGTCTCTTTCTCGCTTGTTGCTCAACCTGCAGGAAGTAGCCAAAGATGCCCTGCTTTCTAGTATAAATCTGGCAGCAGCTCTGCATAATGTGTTCCTGTTATGTTTTTAACCACCTCTGCGCTGAACAATTATACTTCCAATGCAAGGCTACTGTACCTGGTCTACCGTTGTGCAATTATATGATCATGCTGTTTGTATACACAACATACAATTCAGGTTACTTTATGACCCATAATTAACGCATTTCGACCTGACGTTGAATACAAAAAAAAGTCTTCTAAATCATGACAATTTTCTGAAAAACGTCATGTTTCTATATCAGTGGTGCTCAATATTTCATGTCAAGGACCCCACAAATTATATGTAATCAGCCGCCGACCCCCATCTGAAAATAATTGTTCCAGGGACCTCCCAGAAGCAAAGATTTGAGTTAAAAACGTTCGCTCTGAAAGACAATATATTCAAAGATTTGCACCACATTTTCAAAAATAGCAGACCTACAAGCTCGTAGCGCGGCACTCGGTGCTGCGCTATGAGCTTGTAGATCTTCTATTTTCACAGCCATGCCATTTTGTTCATGCTTTTCATGTCATATTTATATTTCTTTCCCTCAGTGACTCTATGGAATCCACTGTCTTTTTCTCACGCTCTAGAGCCCCTCAGAGTGTGTGTGTGTGTGTGTGTGTGTGCGTGCACACGTGCGCGCTTGTGTGTGCCAGGGGGTGTGATTGGAAGTTGAAGACAGACAACGCAAATGGCAGGTTTTAATTGGCGTTAGGTTTCTTGACACCTCTGGCTCTAGTGTGTGTGTGTGTGTGTGTGTGTGTGTGTGTGTGCGCAAAACTCATAAATCAGCAGCTGTAAGCGATATGACAGTGAGGCGAAGGCTTTATGTTTTGCTAACAGGTCTCTTCAAATGCTAATGGATATTTCTCAACTTCCTGCGATTCAACCGCAATATATATACTCATGCAAGCACACACACACACACACACACACACACACACACACACACACACACACACACACACACACTCCCAAACCAAGCGTTCCTAGAGTGATTCCCTGTGCGATGTGTAGAGTTCTCACACAGCTTATGGAAGCTGTCAATCAACAGAATGACCTTCAAATAACCCAGCCCCCCCCCCCCCCTCCCTTTTGTCTGTTTTACTGACACTTTTTAGCCAGTTAAAGAGATATTTTCTTCTTTTACTGTATATATACAATGCAATTTGTTATCTCCTTGCACCCACTTGTTTCAGATTTGATAAATATATTTGACAATGTGGTGTGTTAATTATTACACATTAAAACGTAATATAATTCATTATTTGTTGTATTTTTCCATTTTGTTAAGAGGATTATTGGTAAGCTAACTTCTTGCGTGAATATAATCCACTTGACTTGAGAAGCGTGTGAGTTGTGCTCACTTTCACCGTTGGGGAGTTAACAGTATGGGGCCAATAGTGGTCATCTTCCAACCCCACAGGAGAGACGCAGGGAAATCAGGCTCTAGCGCTGGACCAACGCCGTTGTTTGGATCTCAGGCCAGTATAGGGGACCCAGCTTGGGTCCAACATACAAGATCCTTAACCACTTAACACTACATCTGGTCACAGAAATCTGTCGCAAATGAGCTCCAGTTCCCACGAGCTGGGAGAATAAAGTTCTCATCTATGGGGCCTGGAGAAAAGCGGAAGACCTTTGGGGGCCTTAATGCCACTTAATCTTTTTAATGACGTCTTTGTTTTTAATGACCGTACTAATATTACCACCACAGCTATATACTACTACCACTATACTTTTGCCCTCCGGCTGCCTCTCGGTATACTCGCCGCCATTCTGGCTCCAGCGGAGTGTTGCAGTTGCCAGGCCGTGAGTGGCAGCTCTCATACAGCCTTCGCTCCCAACCCCCCCCCGGGGGGGGGGCCCTTGGTCTGTCCTGCCATTGCGGCTCCATGTCAGTCAGCACCTCAGCAGTTGACTCTGCCTCTCTCTCTCCTTTTCCCTACGGCCGTCCTCTCACTTTCCCTGCCCCGCTTCGTTTGTTGGATTTGGGGCTTAGGAGTGCAGTACCAATCTCAACTTACAAAAGAGGGAAGTTCTTTGTGTTTTTTTATGTGCACGCATGGTTTCGCGCGTGGGGTTTTTTCTGGATTTGATGGAAGAATGGGGGCCATCAAAATTCTTCTAGTTGTCACTGAAACGACCCTCTCTCTTTCTCTCTCTCTCTCTCTCCCTGTTCTGTGATTGACGTGTGGCTTGTCAAGGAGCAGTTTTAAGTGCTCAAGGTGCAGACAGAAGCACTTTGTTCCCACATACTGGTTGGCCGGCTGTGGTAGTTTACTGTCCAATCCAAACGTGCCGCATTCACACTTCGGAATCCAGTCGCCCTGGTGGTTTCAGGAAGGTTATGTTTTGGGGGCGGGGCAAGTGCACAGGGGGTGAGTTTAGCGCAGCCGGAGGGAAGGTATGTTATAAGGTCTGTACGTAATAAAGGCTTTGGGTCTATTTCTGTACACATGGTGTCAAAGGGTATTTGGTTGTGTGCATAATCGTGTGTGTGTGTGTGTACTGTGTGTGCCTTTCATCCAATCAGGTTAGGGAGCCAAAAACGAAACCTAAGGTTTTTTGACCCCCAGGGGTTAACTGGGGACAGGGAGGAACTCCTTATATGGTCAGCACACTCTATAGTAGAGAGGATTATCACAACAAAACAAAAAAAATAAGTGATATTTGAATTAAGTGAAATCACTGAATATACCTTTAAGCCTTATATATTTGACAAAAGTGTTTTCATTACTTGTCAGCGTGTTTACCACATTTGTCCCTATTTTGACGTCCCTATTTCCGGCGTGTCATTAAAACCCGCAGGACGTTTCCATGCGACACGTGAGCTCGTAGATCGTTTATTTCCGGGCACGACACCGGCTTATGACAAAGTGTATCCTTCAGCCACAAGTGGCTAAGTTGCCGTTTTTAATCCTTTTTCGTAAACCCTCGGATGGAAACAGTGGCTATTGTTACACCACACCGGCACCACTGGCTCCCAAGAAGCTTTCAGCCACTCGGCGGCCTCCTCAGCCCCTTCTGCAGCCCGCCTGCTTAACCAACCAACCACGTCTGAGGAGAAAGGGAGAGACGACTGACGACTGATAGACAGACGATGGACAGGAGGGGAACGGAAGGGTGCAAAGGGAGACGGCCAGAGAAGTGTTGGGGGAAGAGGGAGTGAGGACAGAGGGAGACATGCTCCACTGCTGTGCACAGTGCCACAGTAAAGTGAGTGGAACACTACGAGGGCCCCGGCTCTCTGGATGTGATGACATACACACACACACACACACACTCCACACACACTGTGTGTGCGCGCGCTTAATAGAGCAGAACCGCCTTGTCTGATGTAACTGTAACTCTGTTCCACTCCAAGGCAAACACAGTGAGACACACACTCACACACACAAAAGAAACATTTTTAACGGGGTCTCCAATGCCAAGGACACCCTGCGCTCTGGAACGCTGCCGAACCTATTTTTTCCTTGTCCTCCCTGTTTGCCACTTCAAAGTGTTAAGATTGTAATAATAGACCACAACTAGAAAAAGTGCCCTCCTGGGCACAGGTCTCCTCCAGGAGGATAGGAGTGTGTGTGATGTTTGGAAAAATGTTTAGGAGTAATATAAACATGTTTGTTTTTTGCAACAATTTTCTTCATTTTGTTGAGGAAATGCAGAGCCAGATCACTCATAGCATCTCTGAGGATAGAATTCTGGATGAGCAGGACATGTGCAACATTTTGTACAAAACGGGGCCACTCCTGAAAACTTTGGAAGGCAATCTTAGCCAATCAGTGTAGAATCTGAGAAATCCAACAGACTCGTCTTGATCACATGACTACAGAGATCATGTGTACCGATTTGCGTGAGATTTGGATGAAATCTGTGCGACTAACATAAACAATGTGTTTTGCAGAAATCGGCCTCATGGTGGCGTTATAACGGCAGATGTGGAGGGATGCAGGGACAATGTTTTTCCATGGCCTCTAGGGATTGCGCATACTTAAGTTGTATACAGATCGATGCAGTTATAGGTAAAAACAGGAATTGCCCTGTTATAGCGCCACCATGAGGCTGATTTTGGAAAGTGTCATGTCGTCGTCGGCCTAGTAGAAATGTGCATGTATAATTTCACGGAAATTGCACACTGTTTGTTATTTGTGGCATTTTGTTCGAAGCGGACCAATCATGTGAGCTTTGGAAGCCAATCTTAGCCAATCAGGATGGAAGATGGGAAATGGTGCAGATCCGTGTTGATCACATGACTATGGAGATAGTGTAAACCGAATTGTGTGATGTATGGATAAAATGTGTACAAGTAATATACATAAATGTGTTTTACCTAAATCGGCCTCATGGTGGCACTATAACAGGTCATTGAGGAATATTTGGGGCTCACCGTTGGCATCCAGGGAGTGTGTACACAAAGTTTGGCATGGATCGGGCCAACAGTGCCGGAGATTAGCTGGTAACGGACGGACGGACGGACACACGCACACACAGACGGAGTTCAAAACATACTCTCTCCCCATGCCTTCGGCCTGGTGGAGAGTCCAGTCCCTCACTTCTTCTCTCTACCTCTCTACCCCTCTCCATCTTTCTTTCTTTCTTTCTTTCTGTCTTTCTGAGGGTGCGAGTCATAAATTAGCGTGCGCGACAGTAAAAAGCTCCCCTGGCACCTCGGAAAAGTAGTTCCTGGACTGAAGTTGATTGATGGATAACTAATGAGGCAGCAGCCTCAACCTCCCTGTGTGCGTGTGCGTGTGCGTGTGTGTGTGTGTGTGTGTGTGTGTGTGAGAGAGAGAGTGAGAGCGAGAAACCCAGCAAGAGGTTTCCAGTAGTAAATCAGTGAGACAGTGAGTTGCGTCCCTCCTATTAGGCCAAATAGCTAATGTTACTAAGCCTAGCCCCAGGGCTACACCACACCTACAGTGTACACAGTCAAATCCTCGGTGCTAACTTAATTGAGATTGTACAGATGGAACCAATGACTCCATTTGTACCGTCTTCAGAGTTAAATTAACACAAAGGATTTTTCTTCGCTCTCTCTCGCGCGCACGCACGCACACACAAAAATATGACACACTAATGAAATGAACAAAACCGATGCCTGTATTTGCAACCTCGGGTGATGGTCTTAACATTTTTTTATATACAGTATTATGCAGATTAAGTATTGTATATTAAGACTACTATTATTATTATTATTATTATTATTGATAATAGTATAGATAATTATAATAATACTGTTATTGATTATTATTTATTAAAATATACTGTAGTAGTGTTTCCCCTCATTAATGAGATGGCCTGTGTGTTCATTCTTTCATGCAGGTGTCTGATTATCATCTCTTCACTTCCGTCTCAGTTTAAAAGTAAAACTTGTGCGTGCGTGCGTGTGTGTGTGTGTGTGTGTGTGTGTGTGTGTGTGTGTGCGAGACCTGCATAGCTCATACGACCCTCATGTTTTTGTCCTACTATAAGGTTACAGGTGCAACGTGTGTGTGTGTGTGTGTGTGACTAGTGTGTGTGTGCGCGACCTGCATAGCTCATACGACCCTCATGTTTTTGTCCTACTATAAGGTTACAGGTGCAACGTGAGAACTTGTTTTACGGCAGGTTAACACAAAACACACTCAAACACACCTACGCTATTCTCGTGTGAAAACAAAACGCTCCTCTCCGGTGTGACATTACAGGTGATTTCCTCTCTCTGTCTTCCTCTCCCTCCCTCCCTCCCTCCCTCTGCCACCCCACCCCAACATACACACACACACACACACACACCGGAAATAGTAAATCTTTCAGTCTCACAGTTATGCGATCTGGCTGTTGTTTACAGCGTTTATTCTTACTGTCTCCAACGTTGCCGTGGGCAATATTCCCACTCGCACTCACACAGCCGCACTTCACCCGTGGAGCCAGTGGGGGCAGTGCACCTCATAGGCTGATCTGGGGCCATAGGAAAAGGCAGGATCTCTCTTATCTCTCCCTCTATCTATTTCACTCAATGTCTCTTGCTGTTAATGCAGCCAAGGTCAAGTCAATTTAAGACTGGTGTGTGTGTGTGTGTGTCTGTGTCTGTGTGTGCGTGTGCGTGTCATGCTCACCTAACCCCAGCAACTAGAACCCTCCTATTCAGCCACAGTCACACAACACTGGTTTCAATTACCTATATGCTCCATCACTTTCTTTCTCTCCATCCTCTGTTTTCTTTCTCTTCTTACACAGTCTCTCTCATTGTCTACAACCCGAAGGCCAGAGAGAGACTATATGTTTTCACCTCTGACCGCCGGCGTGTCCGTCCGTCTGTGTGTGTGTGTGTGTGTGTGTCTCAGTCCTGTGAGCACTTTTGGCGTGAAACTTTTGAGTTTGCATGACGCGCAGAACGGGAACAGGAAGAACCATCTGCCACACATTGTTCAAACTGGCCTCATGGTGGCGCTGTAACAGGGCCCGGCCTTCACATGTTGGCTTATATAACCACTTGAACTGTAGGTACAATTCTCTGGGTTGT
>NC_137875.1:36954553-37019553 GCF_963924005.1 Protomyctophum bolini
CTGTTGTTCTGCGTACTGAGAATTAACACAATGGTAAAAAAATAAATATCTAACGATATGACCCATTTCCCCTACTGCACTTGATACTTTTTGTAATGGAGACTTATTTCCCAAAGATATAGTAAAGTGTGCATATTTTGGGACTGGGACAGAAATGGAATCCAAGTAAAGGTTGCAGCATACTCCAAACAACACCAAACCTGTGTTGGCTCGGGCAGGGCTTCCCCGAAACCGAATAAAGTTTAAGGATGAAAGTGTTTTGATACTCGGTTTTGGGTTCTGAATGGCCCACACCCACTGCATACAGTCCTGGTTATTCTACCACAGGTCTTTGTTGTGTTTGTTTACATCAACCTCCCAATGTGCTTTGATATGATTTGTCTCAGAGTTTTGACGGACACATGTACAGTAGCGGACAAAGTGCTGTCTCTCCGTTCATTAATTAGATGATGGCTCAGAGTGGCCGGATGGTAACCGCAAGGTCGCCAGTTCGAACCCGGGCTCCCCCAGAGTGAGTGTCGAATTGTCCTTGAGCAAGACCACTGACCACCTAATTGCTCCTGATGTGCTGGTTGGACCGTGCACTTGCATGGTTTCCGTCGCCATCGGTGTTTGAATGTGTGGGTGAATGTAATGCACAGTCTATGTGTAAAGCACCTTGGATAAAGGCGCTATATAAATGCATCATTTACCATTAATTTACCATTTACACTGAATGTCTTCAAGGCAAGTTAAAATATTCTCAACTGCTCGGCACTATAGGCACAAAAAGTCACACCGCTCGTCAGTGCTTTTAACCAAGAGTGCCAAGTGCAGCTACTGGTAGTGCTGGTAGCGATGCATCTCAGTGTGATCATCCCCATGAGTACAAATGTAACCACATGGACCTGTGAGGGTCCATTTGTTAAGATTTGTGCACTGTCAAAGTCACAAATGGATAATATGAATACTGGGGACTTTACAGTGTGTTAAGCATAAACCACTTTATTCCAAAGATCCATCCACTGACAAAGAGACGAGTCTTCTCCCCTCCGGTCATTCCGTTCCCATCTGAAACGTGTATGCCGCGTTCCTCCTGCTAAATCCGATTTCTGGAGTTATGCGAGTCTTTCTGTTGGGGGAATCTCTCATGTCACTTTGATCACATCAAGGAACATTGTGGATTGTTGACAAAAAGAAAAAAGGAAAGGAAATGGCCGAAGAATGTGTTTTGGATTCCTTCTTTGTTTTACAAGAAAATATGCAGAAAGTGAAGGTTTTTTTTTATACTGGACACACACACACACACACACACACACACACACACATGGACAATGGTATTGGCACGGACATGCACAGTGACATAGACACTCGGGCATAACATTGCAGTCACACACAATTGTATAAACATCAACACGTTTGTGCTTGCATGCACGGTTGCACACAGGCGCACACACACACACACATACACACACACACGCGCGCACAGCCGGTGCCCACTCTTTTTGCGTCCTATGTCTTTGTAAATCAAATCAGAACCCACACTACTCTAACCAGCCCCATATGAGACTGTGTCAAAATCAACTCCATCTTAGCTCCAACATGCTCTGGGCAACAAGGGTAGGCCGTTGTACAACTGATTGTGTGTGTGTGTGTGTGTGTGTGTGTGTGTGTGTGTGTGTGTGTGTGTGTGTGTGTGTGTGTGTGTGTGTGTGTGTGTGTGTGTGTGTGTGTGTGTGTGTGTGTGTGTGTGTGTGTGTGTGTGTGTGTGTGTGTGTGTGTGTGTGTGTGTGTGTGTGTGTGTGTGTGTGTGTGTGTGTGTGTGTGTGTGTGTGTGTGTGTGTGTGTGTGTGTGTGTGTGTGTGTGTGTGTGTGTGTGT
Organism: Protomyctophum bolini; assembly: GCF_963924005.1. Lineage (NCBI taxonomy): Eukaryota > Metazoa > Chordata > Actinopteri > Myctophiformes > Myctophidae > Protomyctophum > Protomyctophum bolini. The sequence goes on from NC_137875.1 coordinate 36,956,413, forward strand.
GTGTGTGTGTGTGTGTGTGTGTGTGTGTGTGTGTGTGTGTGTGTGTGTGTGTGTGTGTGTGTGTGTGTGTGTGTGTGTGTGTGTGTGTGTGTGTGTGTGTGTGTGTGTGTGTGTGTGTGTGTGTGTGTGTGCGTGCGTGCGTGCGTGCGCGCGCGCGCGCGCGCGCGTGCGCGCGCGCGTGCGTGCGTGCGCGCGCGCTTGTGTGAGAAATGATTGTTAGCACTGCTGGTGCTGATATCAAAAGCACATTGAACATCTGCCCGATACTCTCTGTGTGTCTGTGTGCGCGCATGTGTGCATCCGTGTGTGTGTGCGTGCGTGCGTCCGTGCGTGTGCAGTCCTCTCCCCCGCAGCTGCAGTCACTCACTGTGTGTTTAGTCTACATCACATCTGACACTAGTGGCTTTAAGCATGTTGATGCGCCTTTAATGGCCTCTCTTCATGTGTGTGTGCGCGTATGTGCAGAAAGATGGATATAGATTCTATATGAAGTCATGTTTCATATTTTTGGCTGTCACTCACAATGCTTAAAGTGCGCGAGCGTGTGCGTGTGCGTGCGTGTGTGTGTGTGTGTGTGTGTGTGTGTGTGTGTGTGTGTGTGTGTGTGCGTGCGCGCGCGCGTGTGACATGTGTGAGTGCGTGCTATGCGCGTGTGCTGCATGTATTCAGTCCTTTCCACTCTTTCATCAATAAGTCCATTCGAGGCATGCAGGGTCAGAGCCTTTAAAAGCCTCTCAGAAAAGCATAAATAATCATCCTGCCTCCTTTATTTTGTCTGTGCCTATCTCTCTCTCTCCATCTTCTCTCGGGCTCTCCCTCTCCAACTGGCTCTCTGTACTTCACTCAAAGCTCTCTGTCTGTCTGTCCCCATAACATTTGTTTTCCTTTCTCTCCGTTCAGCCCAGTTTCCTACTAAACCAGGCAGAACCCCCATGTCTCACTTCTCTCTCTCTCTCTCTCTCTCTCTCTCTCTCTCTCTCTCTCTCTCTCTCTCTCTCTCTCTCTCTCTCTCTGGTGTGTGTTATCACAGGCCAGCATGTCTCCCGAATGCTGCTGTTCTAATGTGGCCCTCTTAAACGTCACTCATCATTACACACCTGGCACACTCTGTGTGTGTGTGTGTGTGTGTGTGTGTGTGTGTGTGTGTGTGTGTGTGTGTGTGTGTGTGTGTGAGTGAGTGTTGATAGTGATTTAAAAGAACATTCCAATCGTTGTTCTCTTCGCCCTTACAGTACATCAGTATTTATCGTCAATCCAGCAATTGTCTATTATATTTTATTTTATCATTATTATTTTTATTTTACTGTATGCTTTATGGATGGTATATGTAGCTTAATGGACTGATGTTTTCGATGTTAAATGTGACATTTCTGCATAACTTACTTAAGTACTTTTTACTCAAAGTACATTTTGATGACAATTCCTTTGTACTTTTTTCTTTTGTTTTGAACTCCGTAACAGAGTATTTCTACATTGCAGTATTGATGCTTTTACTCAAGTAAACAAAAACTTATTTTTTAACTTTTTGTTAAAGTGTAAAGTGTAAATGTTGTCTGAGGGTTGGTGCCAGAGAGAAGAAAGAGGCCATGGGAGTCATCAGAATCACTATGGTTCACTACAGTATGTGGTGGAGTCATCAGAGTCACTATGGTTCACTGTGTGGTGGAGTCATCAGAATCACTATGGTTCACTGTGTGGTGGAGTCATCAGAATCACTATGGTTCACTGTGTGGTGGAGTCATCAGAATCACTATGGTTCACTGTGTGGTGGAGTCATCAGAATCACTATGGTTCACTGTGTGGTGGAGTCATCAGAATCACTATGGTTCACTGTGTGGTGGAGTCATCAGAATCACTATGGTTCACTACAGTATGTGGTGGAGTCATCAGAATCAATATGGTTCACTGTGTGGTGGAGTCATCAGAATCACTATGGTTCACTGTGTGGTGGACTCATCAGAATCACTATGGTTCACTGTGTGGTGGACTCATCCGAGTCACTATGGTTCACTGTGTGGTGGAGTCATCAGAATCACTATGGTTCACTGTGTGGTGGAGTCATCAGAATCACTATGGTTCACTGTGTGGTGGAGTCATCAGAATCACTATGGTTCACTGTGTGGTGGAGTCATCAGAATCACTATGGTTCACTGTGTGGTGGAGTCATCAGAGTCACTATGGTTCACTGTGTGGTGGAGTCATCAGAGTCACTATGGTTCACTGTGTGGTGGACTCATCCGAGTCACTATGGTTCACTGTGTGGTGGAGTCATCAGAATCACTATGGTTCACTGTGTGGTGGAGTCATCCGAGTCACTATGGTTCACTGTGTGGTGGAGTCATCAGAGTCACTATGGTTCACTGTGTGGTGGAGTCATCAGAGTCACTATGGTTCACTGTGTGGTGGAGTCATCAGAATCACTATGGTTCACTGTGTGGTGGAGTCATCAGAATCACTATGGTTCACTGTGTGGTGGAGTCATCAGAATCACTATGGTTCACTGTGTGGTGGAGTCATCAGAGTCACTATGGTTCACTATGTGGTGGAGTCATCAGAATCACTATGGTTCACTGTGTGGTGGAGTCATCAGAGTCACTATGGTTCACTATGTGGTGGAGTCATCAGAGTCACTATGGTTCACTGTGTGGTGGAGTCATCAGAGTCACTATGGTTCACTGTGTGGTGGAGTCATCAGAATCACTATGGTTCACTGTGTGGTGGAGTCATCAGAGTCACTATGGTTCACTGTGTGGTGGAGTCATCAGAGTCACTATGGTTCACTATGTGGTGGAGTCATCAGAGTCACTATGGTTCACTGTGTGGTGGAGTCATCAGAGTCACTATGGTTCACTATGTGGTGGGCTGGTGGAGGTAGAGCAGCCGCTGCACATGACCTTGCTTATCACGTTACGTTTTATCGGTCCGTTCGGTTTTGGAGGCAGATGCAATTAGAAAAAGTTGGCAGCGGGGCCAAAGGAAATGCCATTGGTTCAGAGACCGTCCTCTGTGGTTCATGATGCTGCAGAAATTTCCATGGTGGAAGAAGATGTTCAAACATAGCAGATCTACAAGCTCGTAGCGCACCACTATTTTTCAATAACTAAATGATAACATAATAACGACCATAGTCGTGGATGTTCTGACAGAAAGACCGACATAACCGTCAGCTCCGCAACTCCTGGTGTAGTCGATCAAAACAAATCACACTCGTGTGAAGTGAGGGGCGCCCACTGTATTTATATCGGCCACATGACGTCTTGCGCCGTCCTTTAGGGCCCTAAAGGAACGTTAAAGTCCATAACCTTGGCAACAATGTATGTCATAAGTGCTCTAAACAACTATCATAGTCCATAGACTTGGCTAGTTCTGAAGTGTTATAAACTAACATTCAAGTCTATAGACTTGGCTGGTTCTAAAGTGTTCTAAACGGACATTAAAGTCCATAGACTTGGCTGGTTCTAAAGTGCTCTAAACGGACATTAAAGTCCATAGACTTGGCTGGCAAACGGTTGACGTCAGAAGTGCTCCAGACAAACATCGAAGTCTGCGGACTTGGCTGGCAAACGTTTTGCATCACAAGTTCTCTATAGGCACACGTTGTAATATCCTCAAAGTCCATGGACTTGGCTTGCAAAACGATTTACGCCATATAAGTGCTCTAAGCAAACATTTAAAAAATCCCATATAGACTCGGCCGCCGTGATCTTCAAAAAGCCAAGCCATGCGTTGGAGGCCCCTCAAAAAAGGAAAAAGGGGCACCGGTTCTTGGCATCGGCGAGCCTGGCCGATGCTGAGTAGGAGTATTTTAGTCTGCTATCGACCTGATACCAGCATCGGTATCGCTGCCCTCCTACAATGAAGGGACAGCTGAGAGGAGGAGGAGGGAGGACAGTGGTGGAACATTTAAATCAATGGCACATCTGACCCTGACACTCTGTGTGTGTGTGTGTGTGTGTGTGTGTGTGTGTGTGTGTGTGTGTGTGTGTGTGTGTGTGTGTGTGTGTGTGTGTGTGTGGCATATCAAGTTCATCACATTTGAGCAACTGGATCCTCCATTACTGCTCTCAGCACCACACATCATCCATTTCTGTAACTATATCACAACACGTGCACACACACACACACACACACACACACACACACACACACACACACACGCACACACATGCACACACTCACAGAGTTTGTCTGCTTCTGTTTCATGGACACTACAACTCTGTGTACTAATTTCAAAGACGAAGTATGAATTATACATTATTTTCCAGTATGGACATTTTATATTTGTGTTACCTGTAATCATTTTGATAATATTTCTATGATATTGGACAGAGGGGGGTCTTTTACTGGATGCCTGGATACAATCTGTAACATAGCCCACCCAAACCCTCTCTCTCTCTCTCACTCACAGTCCACACGCACACTTTCTCAAATATGCATACACACTCACATTCTCAAAACATGCATACACCCTTTCTTAAACACACACACACACACACACACACACACACGCAAACACACGCACGCACGCACACACACTGTGACACACACACACACACACACACACACACACACACACACACACACACACACACACACACACACACACACACACACACAGTATTGGTAGTGATTATGTGCTGAGTGTGGGCCCACCAGCAGTAGAGGCCCCCAGACTCCTGGTACCCCTTAAATACTAACACACTCCAGTGGAAAAATGAGCTGGGTCACACACACACACACACACACACACACACACACACACACACACACACACACACACACACACACACACACACCTGAAATCGGAGCCCAGCAGCCACCCACCCACCACACGATCAGAAGGTACAGAGACAGCATGTATGCCTCTTCATAAATCAACACATTTTTGTCTCCCATTTCTCTCTGGCCTTTGTGTCCTTGTGTCCTCTCCTTTGTGTCCTTGTGTCCTCTCCTTTGTGTCCTCGTGTCCTCTCCTTTGTGTCCTCGTGTCCTCTCCTTTGTGTCCTTGTGTCCTCTCCTTTGTGTCCTCGTGTCCTCTCCTTTGTGTCCTTGTGTCCTCTCCTTTGTGTCCTTGTGTCCTCTCCTTTGTGTCCTCGTGTCCTCTCCTTTGTGTCCTTGTGTCCTCTCCTTTGTGTCCTCGTGTCCTCTCCAGTCCTCTCTTTCTCACCTCTCCGTGTTATCGTCTTTATACTTTTTGCTTGCTTGTTTGGTTGTTTTTTAATAAAAAGGGGCTATTCAGAACGTGTGAACACTGGGGATTAGTGGAATGAAAAACATAGGGTTGAGGTCGAGGGTGGACCAAACAGGCCAACATCCTGTTATCCACACTCTATTGGGCGGCGCCCCCAGAGGCAAATTCAAAAGGAAACAACCAGTAGAGGGTGCTGTTTTTTTTTTACCTTAAAAAAAAAAAGAAAAAACTGATAAAAGGGTAATATTTCTGTAGTCTTCCCTTAGCCACTTCTGCCCTACTTTCCAAAATGGTGAAAAAAATTACAGCCCAGGGTACATGTATATACAAGCTCAAAACGTGACATAATCCGACGCGGTGTGTGTGCTTGTAGATCTGCTATTTGCGTCGTTTGTCTCCCCGCGTTGTTGTTCATGTCACTTTGTAACTTGGCATTTTGAGACGTTGCTACAGATAACGAGGCACAATAAATCACGGTCGGTGGGCAAAAGCTGTCATACCGCAAAGTATATAAATTACAATTTATAGGTGTTGCTGGAACATGAGTAACCATGGGAGGACCCGGAGAAGCCTAATTTATAGTCTGACTGTGGTATGATAGTGTCATTACCAGCAAGAAGTCATTTTTATAGCTAACAATGTGTGACGTCGTGACAAGAACAGAAAAACAGTTGTTGTTGTTGTTGTTGTTGTTGTACAAGTGATAATTTTGTGCAATGTAATATTAATTTATTTTAAAACTAAAGCAAACGTCGGTAGAGGTCTGTGTTATGCATACTTGCCATGATGTAACAACAAAATATTGGTAAGATATCTTTAGTCCTTTCTTTAGTCTTTTCCTCTTTAAGAAATCACACCTGTGTGAACTGAGTGATGCAACTCCCCCCCCCCGTCTCTCTCTCTCTCTCTCTCTCTCTCTCTCTCATTAGCAGGCAACAGTGCAGCACTCTCTCTCTCTCTCTGTTTCTGGCACAACAGCGCCCCTACTGGTACTATTAGTCATAATGGTGCTCATTAACCAACACATAGGCACATAGGTGAACCAACACATATGTAGGTGAACATGGACATTGCTCACTTAAAAATAATTAAAACGTCAACTTCCTGTTTATATTATGCTATTTGCATTAGAAAAGATCTTGATATTCTGGATCCTGAGCTTATTCCCAATTCAAATAAGGTTCTGTAGCACACAGTACAACCCAAACCTCTACCAAAGTTTCAATGTACTCATTTAGTGAATAGAGGGAATCTGCCCGTGGCACCCCAGCAATAGAAGAGGAAATTGAGATCATTTCACCTACAATGTAAAGTGATTTCTTCCAAGCCCCTGTAGTGTAATAATGGGAATTCTTTGGCTGAACGAAAGGTTGTGATGAAGATTGAAACGTATACCGTGGAATGTTGGGACAAAGCCTCGTGCACAATATGGCGTGTGTGTGCCTATTGTGAAACGCTATGCGTAGCCCCATTTTGTGGTCGGCCTAGCAGCTTTGTGTAAACCACAACGAAATGCAGACATCCTAGCCACACCTTGTAGAATGCAAGCATTTCCATCGTATCTGTTCCTTTGAATAATAGTTAGTTTAGTATGCCTATATATATATATATATATATATATATATAAAAACAATGTATGTAAAACATGAAACACATGCATGGTGTTTAGGGTTTATAGCCGAGGCAAATTTGCGAGGATTTTACAGTAGAGATTGGTATCAAATGGTATGCAATTTTAAAGACGGCGTGCCATGATCTTTCAGCCCCTAAAACATGATTATGATTGCATTAGGAGGAAGATGTTTTTCAAGAAAGTGTTTTTATGTGGCCACACCCCCCAGTTCATTACACACACCTGGTTTACACCTTAATTAGCACCACCCATCTGAACTTAAGCCGTGCCCACAACTGTTGTTGTATGATAATAAGGGGAGGGGCTAATTGTTGTTGAGTCACTAAAGTGGTGTATTTCGATTGGGCCTTTTGACTCGACGTCTTTCAGCTTTTGGGGAAGAAACAAAAAGAATGCACAGGGAAGACCTCATTATTTGCATATTATAACCACACCTGGGGGGTCTATTAGAGCGTTAACTCCATAGACACATACAAAACAGAACAATTACAAAACCCCATCTTTAACCCATTTTGGGCGGGAGCCCCTTTTGCTGTTAGCATTATGCTATGCTTTAGCTATTGAAAAATAGCAGATCTACAAGCTCATACGAGCTTGTAGGTCTGCTATTTCTAACCTAATGCATATCAAGCTGGGGGTCCATGACATTCTAAAGGTTGAGAATCTCTGCCCGGGACACACCGCACGGTCGCTGAGGCGCCCGCTCCTTAACTCCTGACTAAGGAGGAAGGAGAAATGGGGATAGAGAGACTTCTCAAGGTGAGGTCCAGCCAGGGGGACCCTCCAGGGTTTCTCCAAAATGGTCCCTCACATGTTGTCTATAACTCTGAGAGTTATGGGGGGGGAGAGAGTTAGGAGAGTAAGACAGAGGTATAAGGAGAGAGGAAAGCAGGAATGAGGTAGTTGGCAGGGACCCCGTCCACTCCCAGCTGTCTCATGCATAGTTTGTACACAAGCAGTGTCCTGTTACGTCCACACTGTCCTCCCTGCTGCCAACTGAGCACTTTCCAGTTCCGTGTGTGTGTGTGTGTGTGTGTGTGTGTGTGTGTGTGTGCGTGTGCGATGTGCATGCATGCCCGCCCACCTGTCCTTTCTGTCACGGGGCGGGGGACAGCTGCGGTGTCCGTTTGGCGTCAGGCTGCCACGGCGACGTACATCCATCACTGACGATGTCCAGCTGGTCCACATACGAGTACGCACGCACGCGCACGCACAAACACATACTCCTATCCATCAGCTGCTGTGGAAAGATTCCTAAATGACACACACACACACACACACACACACACACACACACACACACACACACACACAACCATACACTACTATCTCTCTCTCTCACTCACACACACACACACACACACAGTCACACACATGCACACACATTCCACTTAGTCTCACTGTATTGTTCACAAGCACACAACAATACGTTAACGTATACGTAACACAGACACGAGCACTGTGCCGACACTCACACTGGCCCTCGTGCCAGTTTGGTATACTCGGTTAATAACTTTCCGTGTAATAATTGCAAAGTGAATTTTAAATGGTGTGCAACTCGACTATAGGTGTCTAGCCCATTCTGAACGGGAACCACATTTTGGTGTTGGCATCATGTTATGCTTTAGCTATTGAAAAATAGCAGATCTACAAGCTCATAGCGCGCCACCGAGTGGCGCGCTACGAGCTTGTGGGTCTGCTATTTTTTGAAAAATTGACATTTTTAGAATCTGATCTCGGGTCAGAATGGGTTCATCAGACCAGTGTGTGTCCAGTGGAAACCTCGTATGAATCTGATCTCAGGTCAGAATGGGCTAGACATCCTGGGAGGCGGGACATTGCCGTGCCAGCATGCATGCAATGGACTGAGGAAGGCTTGTCCGGCCGGTCTGACTGACGTGACGTGCTGTCCAGTCCCACCGAAGCTCAGGCAGTTTCACGAGGCAGGGTGTTAGGGCGTTAACAGCTCCCCGCGGACCTACCTGATTTACTAGGGGGTGAAGTAAGTGTGTGTGTGTGTGTGTGTGCGTACGTGTGTTTGCGAGTGTGTGTGTGTGTGTGTTTTTTATGAACAGTGGGCAGGGTCTCCAAACCTGTAGATTTAGGGCATAATTATTCTCACACTTTTCCAGCCCTCTTATTTCCTTCCCTGCTCCCTTTCTCGTCTTACTTCCCCCCCCCGCCTTACTTTCCCCTCGGTTTACATGTTTCTTTCTCAACACACCTCTGTTTCTGTTCCCTTATTTCCTCCCCCAGCTCCCCTCCTTCTTGCCTCTCTTGTTTCCCCTCATTTTTATATGTTTTATACTTACAGTATACACCCCCCCCCCCTCCCTCTCTCTCTCTCTCTCTCTCTCTCTCTCTCTGAGTTAGCCCCCAGGGTCTCTCACTCAACAGGGGACTTAGCCCACGTGCTGCAGTCCACATGGGACCTCTATTAAAACCTCATTTATTAACACTTTGTCAGGCATATGCACTGCACTGCGCGCGTGCACGCACACACACACACACACACACACACACACACACACACACACACACACACACACACACGCACACACACACACACACACACACAGAGCAAGATACATACACCCCAAACACGGATGAATATGCCTGCACATGCACACAAGACGCCTGCAGATAAACATTTGAGGTTTTCTGTTTGCGGGAGCTCCTCTTTTTCTCACACGCTGCTGCTGCTGCTGCTTGACAGTTTCGTTCTTTGTCCCCCCCCCCCCCTTCTCTCTTCTCCTCCTCCTTGTCTGCAGTTTCCTCTCTCTGGTGGGCGACAGCGTGGAGCACATCGGGAGCGCGGAGCTGCGTCGTCGCGTGGAGAGCCAGGTCAAGGCCAGCGGCGTGGAGGAACTGGCCCGGACCCTGGACACCAGCCCGGAGACCCTCAAGCTCATCATCGACGGGCTGACGCAGCCGCCCGGCTTCGACATACGACAGGGTATGAGAGTTGTTCCGAGTCCCCCCCCCCCCCCCCAAAAAAAAACACCCTGTTTTCACGTATAACAGCAAACCAGCATGATTGTTCCCATGCAGCATCACTGGAGGCTGAGTTTCCCATCGCTTTGGTCACTTGAATCGCATCCTCTTAAGGTTTTGGTGAGATGCTGTGATTTTAGCCTGTGATTCTTTCCCTTTTCTGTTTTTTTTACCAAGCGTAAAGTGACCACAAAGTCGTCGCTCGATTTGTTTAACCCATTTTGGACTGAAGTCGATTAAATGAAGGCTTCTAAATCCTAAAATTTTTCTGAAAAAACCCATGTTTCTCTGTCAGTGGTGCTCAACCTTTTTCATGTCAAGGACCCCCAGAATTATCTGTATTTGGCCGCAGACCCCCATCTGAAAATATGTTGTTCCAGGGACCCCCCCCCCAGAAGCAAAGATTTGAGTTAAAAATGTTCGCTCTGAAATATATATTCAAAGATTTGCGACACATTTTCACGACTTTTCAAAAATAGCTGAGCTTGTAGATCTGCTATTTTTCAATAGCTAAAGTAGAACATAATGCTTAAAACACCAACAGGGGTTCCCGCCCGAAATGCGTTAAAACAAAAAGAAGAAAAATGAAGAAAAGGGAAAAAAAATAAATACATAAAACGTTGGGTTACAATATTGTCGGGTTTTATAACGATGTCTGGAAGAAAACATGAAAAACTATCAGACATTAAAAAAAAAAGTTCCATAAACACGGTGCAAGTTTCTAAGTCTTTTTCGTTCCAAGTTGGACGATCTCTCTCTTGACCCCCCCCAGCCCCCACACTGTTCTTTACGGGTCCCTAGTGGCTGACGGAAAGCTGGCCTCCATGTCGGTCGGCTAGAGTTGTTGAGTAACCGTTCAGCCGGTCAGGCGGTCACAATGCTCAGTGTCTCTTCTCCTTGTCTATATTATAATAGGCCATGTCCCGCAGCGTAACACCATACGCTCCCATAGTGTCCCACCAAGCCCCAACAAAGGCCTGCAGTGTGTGCACTTTCAGACCTGCTATTTGTAATGGCTCTAGCAGACTGTGGGTGGGTTAGATAGAGGCTGTCTCTATACTGTCAGACACATGGGAGATCAACACAGACTATATGCGTATGTTATACTTGGTCGCACGCGCAGGCGTAAATAGCCAAACTAACCCATTTTTGGGTGGGGAAACCCCTTTTGGTGTTAGCGTTATGTTATATGCTTTAGCTATTGAAAAATACCAGATCTACAAGCTCATAGCGCGCCACCGAGCTTGTATAGGTCTGCTATTTTTGGAAAATCAAAGAACGACTTTTCGGAAAACTGTCAGGATGTAGAAGACATTTATAGAATCTGATATCTCAGGTCAAAATGGGTTAAATGTGTTGTGAGCGTGTGTCAGGTATTATAGTACAGTACACACACATGCACACGTACTGTACACGCACATACTGTACACCAGTGGTTCCCAAATCAACATTTATTAGGCCACAGACCCCCCCCCCCCATTTGAAAACATATGCCAGTGACCCCCGATAAGGAGAAGATTTTTTACGGCTCTAGCAGTGATTCCAAAACATATTAATTTCATGGACACCCCCCCCCCCCCCCCCCCCAGTTTCACACGGACCCCCAATTTAATGGCATTTCTATCTCTGGTACCCCCAATTTATAGTGTAAAACCACTGTTAATTTAACTCTGAGAGTGTTAAAAATGGAACAAAATGAACCATTTGGTTATTTTTGAAAAATTGGGAAAATGCGGCACAAATCTTTGAATATAAATATTTTTTCAGAAGACTTTTTTTAATTTATTTCGATGTCTGGTCTAAATGGGCTAACTGAGCTAGGTATACGCCCTGGAACTCCCTCAAGTAACCCTATAGGGGTCACCCGGACCCCAGTTTGGGAACCCATGCTGTATACACAACATGTTTGTCTGCTTTTCTCATATAGACTCTCATGGGTCTTTTTATACAAACACAAATTGTTTCCTTTAACTGACTCATCCCTTTTTCAAGTTTCCACTTTTTGCCACACGTGTTTACATGACCCATGTTTAATTACCTGTGCATGTTCCTGTATCCATCTGGGTCTGGTGATGAGCACATTGTTTTCAAAGTCACCAATGCAACAGACTGTTATAGCCCTGAAGTCGGAAGAAAGTCAAAAGATACAAATAGACAAGACTACAACAAACTTTTGGCAGACGAGTTCGACTATTTAGTTTAAAATGCCTCCTTTTTTTCCCCTCCTCCTCCCACCGTCGACATCCGATCGGCCACACACGCGCGGTGGCTTAATGGTGTAATTGTTGCCAGCCGTGGGTTGTACTGAGCCCCAGTGGCCGTCGATGCGGATCGCCATGCGAAGTAGGAAAAAAATAATGCAAAAAAAGCCGGGGCAACACTTGTGTTCGGCCAGCAGGCCCTGGACTGACCAACTTGTGTTCCTCGGGAAAAGAAGCGATGCGTCGTACCGGGTTCATCCCCGGGTTGGGGCCGATTGGGTTTCAACCCACAGCGGCGTTGGCCTCCCCGGGCCAACGCTCAGCTGAGCAAACAGATGGGGGGGGGGCGGGGCTACCGCGTGAAATCAGTGCTATACGGGGGAGTATAATTGGACCCGACTATTTCCTGGAGCTCCCTATGTTTGTGTTAACGCCACGGAAAGGAAAGGATCTCTCGAAAAACAGCCACCCTGAACGGAAAGCGGAGCGGGGAAGGAGAGAGAAGGCAAAGCGAGGGAATGCTGGAGAAGTATGCGGTGGAAAGGATCGGGTTGCCGCTGAGAAATATGATGTCTGGTTCATCATCCTTTTCTGTCCCCTCTCTCTCTCTCTCCTCTCTCTTCTTCCCTCCCTCCCTCCATCATTTCCCCACCACCACACGCTGCCGGCACACATTTCATGCCCTCATGTCTTCTGTCTTCCCTTCCCTCCCTTCGTTTAGTCTCATCTCCTTTGCTGCCTTGTCCCCCACCTCCCCCCTGTCTCCTCTACCGAAGCCTTCCCATCCCTCCATTCTTCTCCCCCACCTCCCCCTGTCTCCTCTACCGGAGCCTTCCCATCCCTCCATTCTTCTCCCCCACCTCCCCCTGTCTCCTCTACCGAAGCCTTCCCATCCCTCCATTCTTCTCCCCCACCTCCCCCTGTCTCCTCTACCGAAGCCTTCCCATCCCTCCATTCTTCTCCCCCACCTCCCCCTGTCTCCTCTACCGAAGCCTTCCCATCCCTCCATTCTTCTCCCCCACCTCCCCCCTGTCTCCTCTACCGAAGCCTTCCCATCCCTCCCATTCTTCTCCCCCCACCTCCCCCTGTCTCCTCTACCGAAGCCTTCCCATCCCTCCATTCTTCTCCCCCACCTCCCCCCTGTCTCCTCTACCGAAGCCTTCCCATCCCTCCATTCTTCTCCCCCACCTCCCCCCTGTCTCCTCTACCGAAGCCTTCCCATCCCTCCCATTCTTCTCCCCCCACCTCCCCCTGTCTCCTCTACCGAAGCCTTCCCATCCCTCCATTCTTCTCCCCCACCTCCCCCTGTCTCCTCTACCGAAGCCTTCCCATCCCTCCATTCTTCTCCCCCACCTCCCCCCTGTCTCCTCTACCGAAGCCTTCCCATCCCTCCATTCTTCTCCCCCACCTCCCCCTGTCTCCTCTACCGAAGCCTTCCCATCCCTCCATCCCATTCCCATTCGTTGTGCTCCTGCCACTTTTTCCTCATCTGTCAAATACTCTTAGGTTATTTTTCTCTCCATCTTTCTCTTTGTTTGTCTCTCTCTCTCTCTCACTTTATCTATCTATCTTTCACGTTTCCTCCCTTCAACGCCCCCCTTATCTCTCTCTTATCCCTCTCACACTCTCTCTCTCTCTGTATTTGTCCCTCTTAGGCATGTAACGATACACTCAACTCACGATGCGATACGTATCACGATATGAGGTTCACGATACGATTTTTCACTATATTTTCAACACAATGATTTTCCAGACAAATGACCTTTTTTTTTTTTTATGATTTATCTTCCCCCCCAAAAGCGTTTTTCACAATTTTTTATTTAACTACATTGCAAAGATAATTGCCTTCCTTGATGTATTAATGAGCATCAATAACGACCATCACCTGGGCCACAGACACATAATACAGCTCCCCTCTCCAGGCCTCTGTCTCATTTCTCTCCAAAATCATGTGAATACGATGGAATAATGATTACAGCTGACATTTCTTATCACACACTAGCCTCGATTTCTTTTTTTTAAATAATAAATCGATACATATCGTCGGGATATAATATCGATATATATCGCAATATACGATATATCGTTACATTCCTCGTCCCTCTCTCTCTCTCTCTCCGACAGGCTTCGAGCAGGCGGACTTCAATCGATACATATCGTCGGGATATAATATCGATATATATCGCGATATACGATATATCGTTACATTCCTCGTCCCTCTCTCTCTCTCTCTCCGACAGGCTTCGAGCAGGCGGACTTCAATCGATACATATCGTCGGGATATAATATCGATATATATCGCGATATATACGATATATCGTTACATGCCTAGTCCCTCTCTCTCTCTCTCTCCGACAGGCTTCGAGCAGGCGGACTTCAATCGATACATATCGTCGGGATATAATATCGATATATATCGCGATATATACGATATATCGTTACATGCCTAGTCCCTCTCTCTCTCTCTCTCTCTCCGACAGGCTTCGAGCAGGCGGACTTCAATCGATAAATATCGTCGGGATATAATATCGATATATATCGCGACATACGATATATCGTTACATGCCTAGTCCCTCTCTCTCTCTCCGACAGGCTTCGAGCAGGCGGACTTCAATCGATACATATCGTCGGGATATAATATCGATATATATATCGCGACATACGATATATCGTTACATGCCTAGTCCCTCTCTCTCTCTCTCTCCGACAGGCTTCGAGCAGGCGGACTTCAAGCGCGGCGTGGTGTCCATGAGCGACCTGAGGGTGGGCGCCGTGCTGACGGGCCGCGTGGACAACGCCACGCTCTTCGGCGCCTTCGTGGACATCGGCGTGGGCCGCGCGGGCCTCATCCACAAGAGCAACATCACCGCCGGCAAGCTCCCCGCCGACAGCCGGCGCCGCAGCCTGGCCCTGGGGCCCGGCGAGCGCGTGGAAGTGCGCGTGCTCAACGTGGACGCCCAGCGAGGCCGCATCGGCCTGGACCTCATCCGAGTGCTCCGATAGAGAAGAAGAAGAAGCGACCGACCGCGGATGAGGTAGTGGTGTGGTGGTGTGACGTCAGTGTTGTTTTCGTCGACTAAAACTAAGACGAAAAATTTCGTCGACTACCTTTTTTCACTGGCGAAAGTTACATGGTAACTAAATGAACTAACTAAAGCCGCGATGACTAAAACTAAGGCTAAATATATTGACACTTTCGTCGGCACATAAAAACTAGACAAAAAATGTTAGGAAGCGGCTAGTGGACAAGAGATCCAGTATAAGTCATTTTACACTTGGTTGCATGCTGAAAATAGCTGATCTACAAGCTCAGCTATTTTGAGCAAGTGTAAAAACACTCATTAAGACGGCATCAAGACCCGCCAAAATACATTGTAGTCGACTAAATCAACTGTAGATTTAGTCGACTAAAATCTTATGACGTTTAGTCGACTAAAACTAGACTGACACTAAGACATTCCAGGTGACTAAGATGTGACTAAAACTAAATGAAGTTTCAGTCCAAAGACTGACTAAACTAAAATAGAAAGTTGCTGCCAAAAACAACACTGGTAGTGGGGGGTGTGTGTGTGTGTGTGTGTGTGTGTGTGTGTGTGTGTGTGTGTGTGTGTGTGTGTGTGTGTGTGTGGGACACGTGGTTCTTCTCACAAGAGAGAGAGAAAAAAGATCACTTTTTTTGTTTGTTTTACATAATAGCAGATACTATAGCTCACGACACGTCGTGTGACAAAGTATACTGTATGTACTTTATAAGTGTTTAGTTCTGAGTGTAGAAATGGAACCAGATGAATACATATTGTGTTGTTGTTCGTATGTATATGTTTGTACACTCTCGAGTTGCGAATGGATAAGTTAGCGCTGAGGGTTTTATCAGGCTCATGGGGCGAAGCTTTTCACACAGATGCTTTTATGGGAGTCCACCCGTTAACAGAAGCATTATAGGAATAGTGTGATCCTTCCTGTTGGTGGAACAGACCTCATGTCGCTTCTAATATGAGGAGGATATGTGCTGAGTGTAAGAAATTCAATTCCGGCCTTAAAATAATCCTCCAGATGTTGGATTTAGAATTCAGCAGTTCGGGGGGGGGGGAGAAAAAAAAAGTACAAAAAAAATGCTGCTTTTGAAATGGTTCGTTTGTTTTGGACCACTTTTGTTTTGTAAATGTTTTTTTTTTTTATTATTGTTTGTTGAAGACCTTTTTTTTTTAATATAAAGTGAGTCTGTAGTTTCTATAATGTGTAGAACTCTTAACCCATTCTGACCGGGAACCCATTTTGGTGTCAGCATCATGTTATGCTTTAGCTATTGAAAAATAGCAGATCTACAAGCTCATAGCGCGCCACCGAGTGGCGCGCTACGAGCTTGTAGGTCTGCTATTTTTGAAAAATTCGAAGAACGACTGACATTTTTAGAATCTGATCTCAGGTCAGAATGGGTTAATCAGACCAGTGTGTGTCCAGTGTAAAACCTCGTATGAATCTGATCTCAGGTCAGAATGGGTTAAAGATTTAAAAAAGTGTGCTCGACCATAACGCACATCAAAAAAATAAAAGTTCCTGTGACATCTGTTTTCTCCTCATTATGCTCTTTGAATTTGGAGGATATTTCCCTACCGCCTTCCTGCAGCCTCTCCTCTTGCATGTACCTGCTGATGATTACGTCAAATGGATTTCCTGTACTTTAGGGAGAAATGATATGATGAGTAAGTAGGGAGGATGGTTTCAGAGGACAGGATGGAGGGTCACAGAGAGGAAAAAAGTTGAGAAACGGGAGGAAGATGGCTGGCCAAACGACACCACAATGACCACAACAACGCAGCAAGACATTCACACTCAAATCTTTATGATCTTTCAAAAATAGCAGACCTACAAGCTACAAGCATAGCGCGCCACCAAGTGGCGCGCTATGAGCTTGTAGATCTGCTATTCTTCAATAGCTTAAAGTATAGCATAATGCTTAGTTAAAACACCAAAACGGGTTCCCGTCCAGAATAGTCAGAGACTGTATAAATGGAACAGAATTAGTACCAAATGTAGGAAGTATTCATTATGCACAATGTCCCATTTCACAATTTAAAAATGTGTTACAAATATTTTGAAAATAGCCGATCTACAAGTTCACCATGCTTCACATTGCGACGCATTGTGAACTTGTATATCAGTTATTTTCAAATAACCAAAATGTATATAGGGCTGAAGTGGTTAATGTATGTTTTGTAATAATAATCAAAATCTACAAAGTAACTAGTAACTGAAGTAATCACATACAGTAAATGTAGTGTATAGTAAAAGTCTAATATTTGGATCCGACATAGTGGAGTAGAAGTAAAAGTATTGGAAATTGTAAGTACTCGAGTACAAATACCTCAAAAAGTACAGTACTTATGTAAATGTGCTTTCCACCAGTGGAATTGACATATGTTGGGGTGCATTTCTACTCTGACTTGAATCAACGCTCAAGGATTTCACTGAGCATACAAAAGAGAGAGAGAGAGAGAGAGGGAGAGAGAGAGAGAGAGGGATGGGGGGGGGGGGGGGGTGTATCTCCTAGACTCCAGGAAAGGCCAGAGGCGTTTTGAGGCGCGGTCCCAGACATAATTATCCCAGGACATACTCTGTGTCTCTTAAGCATGCACACACACACACACACACACACACACACACACACACACACACACACGCACACCAATCAGCCGCTTTCCAAAATTAATCCCAGACTCCCTCTCCGGCATTATCTCATTTGTTTGTGTTTATGAGACCGGGATAAATACTAGAAGAAATACATGAAATATGGTTTCTGAGAAAGCCCCGGGTTCCCCCTTTTTGCTGCTAAACCCAGTACAGAATACCTAATCACTGGTACGGCTGTTTTCTCACTCTGCCCTGAGGGGGAAGAAGGGAATAATATACTATACGCACACACACACACACACACACACACACACACACACACACACACACACACACACACACACACACACACACACACACACACACACACACACACACACACACACACACACACACAAACACACACACACACACACACACAAGCGCACAGAGATGCTCCGTCAGAGGTAACCAGAAGTGGCAGTTTGCGTGGTGCTGATGAGAGCAGACTACACAACACACACCCACAGGCCCGGCTGGGTTAACGTACGTATAACTCCCATCGTCGTGTTCTGAACGATATTGGGTTTCCTAATCAAAATGCCCCCATTGGCACAGTGCAGGCTTTGACTTGATCCGGCAAGTTATTGTCCTCCACGATGATTCTTGTCTTATATTTTGTTGCCCCCCATATCCTCCCTGCTTCTTATTTTGTATTAGTTTTGTTTCCTTTTTTTATTATTTTTTATAAAAAAGCACAAACACGGCTGTCCCCCCCCCCCTCCACCCCAGCATCGTTCCTGCCTTGTGCCTCGTGCACCAAATCTCCCTCCCGCCCGCTAAAACGTGAGCTCGCAGACGTGACGGGCAATCGGCTACGCTTAACGGTCCGCGGAAGCCACGACGGGGCCGTAGTAGATGTGAAACTGAGCGGGGCCGCCGTGGGCGGGCAGTCGGTTTTGCCTCGGGCTTCTCTCGTCCTCCGTTCCGTGTCAGCGTCATGGGGGGGTGAGCTCAGGTGTACTTTTGAGAATGATGTCTGTCAAAGAAAAAGCAATGGAAATTGACACGTGGAATATACCAAAATGATACGAACGTCATTGAAATGCCGTCAAATATTATGTTTCGCTCGTTCTGTTCTGTGTATACCGTCGTTCTGACAAACGCCCCCCTCCCCCACGTTGTTGTAATTCCATTATTTTTAGGCACCGATATCGGTCGATGAAATGGAGAGGAAATGTTAAAGGGGACACTGATTTCACCGAAACCTGTGATTGCCACACAGTGGGGATTGCGAGTGGTGGAGCAGCGCCCGATCCTCTCCTTTCAGCAGCATGACGACTAGAGGAGTAGCAGTGTGTCACCACTGAGAAGAAGACTGACGTCTCTCCCACGACGCGCTGGAGGTTTTGATGGGAAAAGGTATTTGACTCCAGCTGTGTGGTCCAGACACACTGACGACGATGACTATATAATGTTTGTGTGCAGCCCAAAAAGGTTGCTTCCCTTTGCTGGCCCACAGTGTCTACATGCACGTTTATTGTGTTGTTTGTTTTATTTTACTTTTTCAAAAAATATAACCGTGGTTTTGGACACTTGTATATTATGCAGTCTGTGAACATTTCTCCAATGAGAGTTGTAGTCTTGTATAAGCAAACTGAGCCAAAAATCCTGTCTGTTTCATGATAAATGTATAAATAGTATGGGTGTCAATCGTAGTTACTTAAAAAAAGAAAATTATTATTATTATTAAAAGATAGCAGATATACAGTACACGCTCGAAGCGCATCATTTCATTTGAAAACTCTTGAAAGTGTGAGAACTATACCGATTTAGAAGGCATTTGTAGAATTAGGTCTTAATAGAGCACCGAAGTCTGACGTCAATATCGGTAGAGGGCGCAATTTTTTCAGATCTTAGATCACCTCATTTAAGAATTGCGTTTGAAAAATAAACATGTCACCCCGGCCGTTTCACTCATATGGATATTAAGAATCAACTGACTGAGAGAAAACGCTATTGTTACTGCTACTGAATTCGTTACATTTTCGCTAGAAACAGACTGTATCATGTATGAGTGACTGACTGTTGCAAACGATACAGACACGCTTATATGAAACGATTTTAAGATGAGCCCATGTTATTCTCCATAGAGAAATTACTTCGGCGAACCTGCAGGGGAATCGAAGGGATGAGCGAGTTACGTCAGGACTTCGGTGCTGTATGGGTTAAGTAGAAGATCTATCTTTTTTTGAGTGGTGCAACCCCACCTATATAGACAGCTATGTGTGTCCCTGGCTGGCTGCGTGGGTCTGTCCGAGCACGAAATAGAGTTTGGTTGGTTTTCACAACCAAGTGTCACTGTTGCGCAGCCTAACACACACACACATTAACTGTATATTATATGATGACAGTAGAGGGACTCCCACGCGCTAACTCTTGTCATTTTTCGACGGTTTCGGACGTGGGGTGGCTCGCCGGGAACCGGGCCGGCACCCTAACCGCGTTTCCTGTGGGAACTTCCGGGGACCCCCACACAGAGTTGCACCACTCACTTCACACGGGTGTGATTTATTTTCCTCAAAGGAAGGAGAGTTACAGTATGTAGTTCATAAACACAGAGGATACAAGGGGACGACATGCAACACGGGTCCTGAGGGAGCTTTCAACCCAGGGCCTTATTGTCATTAACGTGGTCAACGCATTAAGTGATCTGTTTGTTCTTTCACTTTGTAAATGAAGGGGAAGGGAACGGCAGCAAGGCAGAGTGTTTTCTGCTTTTCTGTTTCATTCCCTATTTCTATTACCGTTTGACTGTGGCTAGCTCTCATAGTGTTTGTTTATAATATTATAGGGTTTAAAGTTGTAATCTTTTTTTTTTTGTATGGTGTGAAATTATTGTTAGGACGTTGTTAGTGTTGTGGGAGGTCGGCTGGGAAATACAACTCAGAGTGCAGTTTCAGGGGTTAGACACACGATGGCGCCCCTTGCTTTATTTCTCCAACAGGTTCAAACAAAGTCAGTTTTCACAAACAGAACTCAGACAGTAATATTCTTTGCATGAGGTCCCGGCTCCGAGGCGGGAGTCGTCACTGCAGAGGATGAGAGGGGATGTTAGCATACGGTCAGAGCACAAGGTAAGTACAAAGTTGGGGCCTGAGACACCCGGTCTAGGCAGTCTACCAACTGGACCTTTGTATAACTCTTTCTCTTCTTCTTTTCCAGGTTCCAGAGGAGGCCAGGAGGCTCCCCCGGAGGTAGGTAAGGGGGTGCGTATCTTTCTCTATCCACAAGGCACAGAAGAGTACTGTAGAGTAGAAGTACTCGGATACGGGGTGGTGAGTAATTAGAGTAAAAGTACTTGGTATGGTACCGGGCGGGGATGGTACGGAGGGCCCCTTAGGCTCGGCCAACAGGAAGATACACAAGCATTTATATTCTTATTTCTCTCTATCTACTGGGTGGCCGTGTCGGTACGACAACGGCAGTCAGGGGGTTAACACAAAGTAAGCGCTCTAGTTTCTAACGGTCTTCTTTCACCGGGCCTGGCGGCGCAAGCCAACTTAAAGTCTCTTCAAGGGTGAAATAAACATAACACGGGCCTGTCTTCTTTCACAGGGTGTACGTGACACTTTATCTAGAGCCTGCTAGCTTCCATTAGTCTCTACGGGGTTATCTTCATTCAACAATCTTCAGTGTACAACACCACGGTGACACTCTTCATTCACAGTCTTCATTTAGCATCGACAGGGTGACTTCCTTCATTCACAATCTTCGTTATTATCCTTAGCTGCTCATTTGCCACTATGAGTGCCTCTTCTTAATAACACGGGTGATAGATAGTGAACGGTTTGTCTTACTGCGACCTTATGGAGCTGTGGGGCTGCCGTTTCCATACGGGGGTCCCGTCTTCCGCACTCGTCCCCGATACGAGCCAGGTGGGTCTCCAGTATGCATGCGGCTCTCCGTGTATACTTGTCTATGGGGGGCACACGCTCCTGCGTGTGCTTCCAGCCCCACTCCTACAAGCCATCCAACGCCGAGTGGACGGCATATGCTGCGCGAGCGTCTGTGTGTAGCAGGGATCTGATACTGCTAGGTGCGCAGGCTGTTTATAAAGGGCGCGGCTGACAGGCTGCGGCTGTCCTTAATTGCTAACCAGGGCGGCGGCCGGAATGAGGCGCAGCTGATTTAGAATTGCTCTGGGATAATACACTGAGTCTATGACCCGGCCATGGGCGTGCCTGGTTGTCATGGTAACTCGCCCCTCCCCCTGAGGTGAGACCTGACAGACTCCACACACTCCCCCCCTAAGTTTCTTGCTACCGCAAGGAGCTTGACTACTTCCCTCGTCTTCGTACAGTCTTGAGAGCGCGTCCGCGTGTTTCATCTTGGTCCCGGGCCGGTGCTCTATCTCGAACTTGTAGCTCTGGAGCTCGACGAACCAGCGGGTGACACGGTCGTTGCGGTCTTTGTTCGCCGCCATCCACTTGAGTGGCGCGTGGTCGGTCACGAGGGTGAACTGTCTGCCCCATAAGTAGTACCGGAGGTGATGGATGGCCCATTTCACGGCCAGGCACTCCTTCTCGACAGTGGAGTAGTTACGCTCGTGCTTCAGCAGCTTCCTGCTGATGTACAGTACGGGATGCTCATCTCCGTCTAGCGGCTGGGACAGGACAGCGCCGACCCCGGTGTTGGACGCATCCGTGGCGAGGATGAAGGGCCTTGTGAAGTCCGGCGCCACGAGCACCGGCTCGCTGCACAGGGCGGTCTTCAACGTGCGGAAGGCTTCGTCCGCCTCGTCCGTCCACTGGACGTGGTGGGGAAGGTTCTTCTTGGTCAAGTCGTGGAGGGGGGCCGCGATCGTGGCGAAGTTCTGGACGAA
Organism: Protomyctophum bolini; assembly: GCF_963924005.1. Taxonomy (NCBI): domain Eukaryota; kingdom Metazoa; phylum Chordata; class Actinopteri; order Myctophiformes; family Myctophidae; genus Protomyctophum; species Protomyctophum bolini. The sequence goes on from NC_137875.1 coordinate 36,978,927, forward strand.
CTTCTGGTAATAGGCGATCAGGCCGAGGAAGGACTTGACCTGCTTCTTGGTCACCGGGCGTGGCCAGGTCTGGATCTTCTCCACCTTCCTCGTCTGTGGTCGGATGCACCCTCGGCCGATGGTGTAGCCGAGGTAGTCCGTCTCGGTCCAACCAATGCGGCACTTCTTTGCGTTGGCGGTCAGGCCGGCCGCCCGTAGGGTGGCTAGGACTGTGTCGACCCGCTCCAGGTGCTGTCCCCAGGTGGCGCTGTGGATGATTACATCGTCCAGGTAGGCCGCCGCGAAGGCCTGGTGGGGTCGCAGTATCCGGTCCATCAGCCGTTGGAACGTGGCGGGGGCCCCGTGTACTCCGAAGGGCATCACTCGGTACTGGAAGAGTCCATCGGGAGTGATGAAGGCCGTCTTCTGCTTGGCTCTCTCCGTGAGGGGAACCTGCCAGTACCCTTTAGTCAGGTCGAGGGTACTGATGAACCGGGCGGGCCCCAGCCGGTCAATCAGCTCATCGACGCGGGCCATGGGATACGCGTCGAACACGGAGATCTCATTTAACTTCCGGAAATCATTGCAGAAGCGGAGTGTGCCGTCGGGTTTGGGGACAATCACGATCGGGCTCGACCAGGCACTGTGGGACTCCTCGATGACCCCCAGCTCGAGCATCTTCTGGACCTCTTCTCTGATTGCCTTCCTTCGTGCCTCCGGGATCCGGTACGGCCGTAGTCTCACTACCTGGCCGTTAGGGGTGTCGATGTCATGCTTTAGCACGGAGGTGTGGCCCGGTAACTCTGAGAATACGTCGCGGTTCCGATCGAGTAGCTCCCGCAAGTCCTGTGTCTGCTGGGGCGTCAGATCCTCACCAAGGGCCACGGCCGGGGCCTGCGGGGAGACAAAGGTTACTAAAGCGGGTAGGGGCACTTCCTCCGGCGTATGCCACCGTTTCAGTATGTTCACGTGGTAGATCTGGTGTCCGCGTCTTCTACCTGGCTGACTCACCCGGTAGTTCACGTCTCCTTTCCTCTCTACGACTTCATATGGGCCCTTCCATCGGGCCAGGAACTTACATTCGCTGGTGGGGACCAACACCAGCACTTTATCGCCGGGGGCGAACTCTCGGATCTTGGCACCCTTATTGTAGGTGCGCGCCTGGGCCGTCTGGGCTGCGGCCATGTGCTCTCTTACGATGGGCCAGATGCGTTTGGCGCGCTCCTGGAGCGCGTCGACGTGTTCGATGACGCTGCGGAGGGGGGACGGCTGGCTCTCCCAGGCTTCTTTAGCCAGGTCGAGGAGGCCACGCGGTTTCCTCCCGTACAGGAGCTCAAAGGGCGAAAACCCGGTTGACGCTTGGGGTACTTCGCGAATGGCGAAGAGTACAAACGGGATGAGGCGGTCCCAGTCTTTGGCGTCCTCTTCCGTGACGCGTTTTAACATTTTCTTTAGCGTTTGGTTGAACCGTTCGACCAAACCATCCGTCTCAGGGTGGTAGGCGGAGGTCCGTATACGCTTGACCTTCAGCCATTTATACAGGGATGCTAGGACTCTGGACATGAAGCACGTGCCCTGGTCGGTCAGGATTTCGTCCGCTATGCCGACGTGGCTGAATAGCATCAGCAGCTCGTGGGCGATGGCCCGGGCGTTGGCGGTGCGGAGGGGGATGGCCTCCGGATAGCGCGTCGCATAATCCATGATGACTAGGATGTACCGGTGGCCCCGGGCGGACTTAGGGAGGGGTCCGACAATATCCATGGCGATACGGGAGAACGGTACATCGATAATTGGCATTGGAATTAGGGGGCTATGGGGCACGCCGCGGGGGGCGGTTAGCTGACACTCGGCACAGGAGCGGCAAAACTCCTCAATGGCCTTCTTAACGCCTGGCCAATAGAAGCGGGCGGCGACCCGGTCGTAAGTCTTTTGTACGGCCAGGTGGGCCCCTAACTGGTGGGAGTGGGCGAGATACATTACTCGGGACACATACGGTTTGGGGACGAGTAATTGTTCGACGACCTCCCCAGCGGGGTCCTTGCAAGCGCGGTACAGCAAGTCGTGTTGGACGAAGAAGTGTGGGAAAGGTTTCTCACTCACCCCCGGGTTCAGCTTCCCGTCGACGGCCACGACGTTCCGCCTGGCGCCAGCCAGGTTGGGGTCGGCCCACTGAGCGGTGGCGAACGATCCTTGCCGCCGGGGGGGCGGCGCGTCTATTCTGGGGAACTCTAGGAAGGGGTCTTCACCGAGGGCCGGCGTGTCGTCTGCGTCGGAGGCCTCCGCTTCTTCCGGCCCGGGTTCTGGCTGGGGACTTCCTCGGCCGCTGCTGGTGGACGAGGTCCCGTCTTCGCGGAGGGCGGGGCAGGCGACGAGGGGTACGCTACTTCGGCGGCGTCGGCGGCGCCGCGTCCTGGGGGGCCCTCGTCGTCCCGGGTTTCAGTATTTCTCGAACAGCGGACAGTCCGTTCCGATCAAGAGGGGGACGGGGAGTTCGGGGACCACTCCGGCGGCGACCAACGCGGAGCCACGGGGGGTCTGTACGGTCACGTGGGCGACGGGGTACCGCCGGACATCTCCGTGGACACACGTGACCGGGATGGTGGGTCCATTGGTGGCGGAGGCGAGGTCACCCCGGACCAGCGTCACCACGCTGCCTGAGTCCAGCAAGGCATGGGTGTCGGTCCCATCAACCCGGGCGGGGAGGGTGGTCTGTCGTCGGCTCTCACTTCCGGTGTGGAGGCAGGGGCGGGGCCCTCTCATGCTGTCCGCGGAGGGCATGGAGACATCGGGGCCGGGGGGCCGCTCTGGGCAGGCCCAGGACAGGTGGTCCTCCCGATTACAGACGTAGCACCTGCGGATCCGCGGGCTGCGGTCGGGGGGGCCGGAGGCACGGGGCCGGACCGGGGCCGGCGGGGTCGGCGGGGCTGGTCGGCGTCGGTCTCGGCGGTCGTCTGTCTTGGGGACGGCGTCGCTCTTGGTCTGGCGGAGCATATCCGAGCAGACGTGGTGGTTCTCCAGGAGGGCGATCAGGGCGTCCACGGATGTGGGGCTGACTCGGGCAACATATTTCTTGGCGTCGGATGGCAGGGCACGGACACACCGGTCTATGACTAATCTCTCAATCCACGGGGTCTCTCCGCCCGTGGTCAGCCAGCTCTGCGTCAGGCGGTAGAGGTCGGCGACCTGAGCGCGAGGGGGCTGGGCCTGCTGATAGGCCCACATGTGGTACCGCTGGGCCCGGGCGGGCAGGCTGTAGCCGAGGGTGGACAAGATGGCGGCCTTCAGCGTCTCGTAGTCTCGAGCGTCTCTGGCGGGAAGGTCCCGACATGCGCGTTGAGCCTCTCCCGAGAGGTAGGGCGCCAGTATGCCGGCCCAGTCGGCGGCGGGCCACTGCTCGCGGTCGGCGGTGCGTTCGAAGAGTTCGAGGTACGCCTCGATGTCATCCTCGGGGGTCTGCTTGGAGAGGACGGCGTTGGGGGTCCTAGGGACATCACCGTGTCGGTCTAGCCTGCGGACAACTTCACGCACAGCGTTCTGTAGTTCAGTCTGACTTCGGAGAAGGGCGGCCAATTCGGGGCTGGCCATGTTTAGGCGGTGGTTGAGATCAGATGAATACCCACATTCTCCACCATATGTGGGAGGTCGGCTGGGAAATACAACTCAGAGTGCAGTTTCAGGGGTTAGACACACGATGGCGCCCCTTGCTTTATTTCTCCAACAGGTTCAAACAAAGTCAGTTTTCACAAACAGAACTCAGACAGTAATATTCTTTGCATGAGGTCCCGGCTCCGAGGCGGGAGTCGTCACTGCAGAGGATGAGAGGGGATGTTAGCATACGGTCAGAGCACAAGGTAAGTACAAAGTTGGGGCCTGAGACACCCGGTCTAGGCAGTCTACCAACTGGACCTTTGTATAACTCTTTCTCTTCTTCTTTTCCAGGTTCCAGAGGAGGCCAGGAGGCTCCCCCGGAGGTAGGTAAGGGGGTGCGTATCTTTCTCTATCCACAAGGCACAGAAGAGTACTGTAGAGTAGAAGTACTCGGATACGGGGTGGTGAGTAATTAGAGTAAAAGTACTTGGTATGGTACCGGGCGGGGATGGTACGGAGGGCCCCTTAGGCTCGGCCAACAGGAAGATACACAAGCATTTATATTCTTATTTCTCTCTATCTACTGGGTGGCCGTGTCGGTACGACAACGGCAGTCAGGGGGTTAACACAAAGTAAGCGCTCTAGTTTCTAACGGTCTTCTTTCACCGGGCCTGGCGGCGCAAGCCAACTTAAAGTCTCTTCAAGGGTGAAATAAACATAACACGGGCCTGTCTTCTTTCACAGGGTGTACGTGACACTTTATCTAGAGCCTGCTAGCTTCCATTAGTCTCTACGGGGTTATCTTCATTCAACAATCTTCAGTGTACAACACCACGGTGACACTCTTCATTCACAGTCTTCATTTAGCATCGACAGGGTGACTTCCTTCATTCACAATCTTCGTTATTATCCTTAGCTGCTCATTTGCCACTATGAGTGCCTCTTCTTAATAACACGGGTGATAGATAGTGAACGGTTTGTCTTACTGCGACCTTATGGAGCTGTGGGGCTGCCGTTTCCATACGGGGGTCCCGTCTTCCGCACTCGTCCCCGATACGAGCCAGGTGGGTCTCCAGTATGCATGCGGCTCTCCGTGTATACTTGTCTATGGGGGGCACACGCTCCTGCGTGTGCTTCCAGCCCCACTCCTACAAGCCATCCAACGCCGAGTGGACGGCATATGCTGCGCGAGCGTCTGTGTGTAGCAGGGATCTGATACTGCTAGGTGCGCAGGCTGTTTATAAAGGGCGCGGCTGACAGGCTGCGGCTGTCCTTAATTGCTAACCAGGGCGGCGGCCGGAATGAGGCGCAGCTGATTTAGAATTGCTCTGGGATAATACACTGAGTCTATGACCCGGCCATGGGCGTGCCTGGTTGTCATGGTAACTCGCCCCTCCCCCTGAGGTGAGACCTGACAGACTCCACAGTGTATACAATATGTATTTATATACAGTACGTATGTCACAAATGTGTCTACCACAGGGTGTGAAAATTGCCAAAACAAATGCACGGCTCAACTATGCACACCTCTAAGTTGCCTTTTTAGTATGTATTTTAGCCCTTCGTTTTAGTTCCAGCCATTGCACTTGGTTTTAATATGAAGGTGGTTTATGTAAATTCTGCACTATGAATGATTATTCACTGTAATTCCAGCCAGACATAATTTGAATGTTTTCTCCCGTGCAGGTTGCCATTCCAGTCTCTTAATACTCCACATTACTTGAAATGACATTAAATACGATCCCCACCCAATAAGTAAGTATATGAATATCTAACGCAAATACATTCTGTTTCAGTTAGATTTGTGACGAGGCAATATTTTTTTTTACTCAATTCGCTTTCGGTGAGATTAAATGGAAATTGTGGCTGCAGCCCTAAAGTATTTCCTATACGAAAACGGCATACTGTATATCCTCAATGCAACATCTCCAATCATCCCCAAATTGTAATCACATGTTGAGGGGCCTCTATTAGGGCATTCACTTCTAGTCATTTTTACTAGTGGCCTAGTTTACTAGTCGACTAGTTGATTAACTATACCTATTATGTACATAAATATTTGTACATTTAAAAACTATAATCTACCTGATCGTGTGGCCTACAACATCTGGGGGAAAATAATAATTAAAAATACAAACATTTTCATTTTTCTTATCAACTAGTCAACTAGTACCAACAAGGTCGACTAGTGGATTTACTAGTCCACTAGTTGCTTAATGCCCTAGTCTCCTCCAAAAGCCCTTTCTGGGGTGGCAAGAAGAACGCACATAGATGTCCTGGAATCTCTTATTTCCCCCCCCCCTGCAGCTTCCTCGTGTCCTGATGGCTGCCTCCACGACCGACACAGACCTGGGTGTAGGCAACCTGGCCCTGCAGAGATCTGCCCTCCGAGGTTATTGAAAAGGTAGTCTTTATTTGTATAAAACTGAACAGAATTCTTTATTTTGTATCTTGTTTATCAGGGCTTAACCCATTTAGACCCGAGTAAAAAAAAAAAACATTCACTTTGAAAGAATATTTATTCAAAGGTTTGCACCACGTTTTTACGATTTTTCAAAAATAGCAGACCTACGAGCTCGTAGCGCGCAACTCGGTGGCGCGCTACGAGCTGCTATTTTTCAATATCTAAATTATAACGTAATGTTTAAAACACCAAAAGATGGGTTAAAAGATAGAGAGAAACTGGTGTTGGGGGAAAAAAATTAACTAGTGAACAAGAGAGAGTGATGGATAGGCTGAATGAGAGAAGAGATGGATCGAGGGAGAGGGAGAGAGAGAGAGAGAGTGTGTGTGTGTGTGTGTGTGTGTGTGTGTGTGTATGGGGGGGGGGGAGGTGGAATGAGACAGGAAATGAAAGGCTTTCTCGGGTTTCTCTCCCCGTGACCTCATCAGTGCGATCATGGGTTTTATGAGCTCTCCCCTCTCGACGCCCACACACCACCTCACACGCGCCAGGACACACACACACACACACACACAGAGTCACATATTTCATTCACAGGCTCCGTGGACACACACACACACACACACACACACACACACGTCCATGTGTTTTTGTATTTCTTTTTTTTCCTCCTTCACACTCTCATCATTCACCCCTCTCACACGTCGTTTGTCAGGTGCTGCTGGCAAAGCAGCGCAAACACGTGACACTGCACGGCAACCGGAGAGAGAATGAACGGTGTCTTCATATTGCAATAGGGACTTTAAGCAACGGCTGTTTTCAGGACGGCTGTCAAAGTCGTCAAGCAAACAGCCTCCGGCGACGGCGACATTGGTTGCCATGGTGACGCACGCGTCCATGCAGCATGTGTCAAACATAAACACTATCATCATTATTATTATTATTTTTAAAAACACCCCGTCGCGCGTCAGATAACTTGCCGATATTGCTTAATTCTTACATGCGCTGGACATGATCAGCAGTGGAAAGAGGAAGGTGCTGGAGCAATCTGTGTTATTCTAAAAACCGTTTTAATAAACATGGTCAATATGACGTATGGTATTAGTGTTATTTCTTCATTCAGAACATGCCAACACATCACACAGCATAAGAGAGGTGATGGAGCAATCGGTGTAAATGTATGACAGCTATAATTACAATAGACATGGTTATGACATGGCGTTGTAGACACTAGTGTAGGTTCTGCCGTAGTAGAAAGGGCTGCGACGGAGAGCAGGTTTATGTATCGATCGAAGCACTGATCCATTTCCCGGTTGCTGTATAGCCGACTGCCGTAGCCGTCGTTGCTTAAAGTCACTATTATCCTTAGGAAGTTTTACCTGGGCAATTTGATACAATATACAAGACATCTGTACTGTAAGTATGCATCAATCTTTCCCCTCTAGGTATATAATAAGCGTGTGTGTGCGGGCGCACACACACACACACACACACACACACACACACACTAGGATGCCACAGCAATGCCTGAGGGGGAGGGGTGATGCGGCTGTTTGCGTTTCACCTCATCAACAGAGCTTATAAAAGCTTTCCCTAAATGAGGGGGAAGATAAATGACATCGCGGCAAGTGAGCATCTTATTAGCGAGCCGTGCGTTTGGCATGAATTTCCTCGGGGAGGGAGAAAACCGGCTCTCTTCTTCTCGAGGGCCTCTCCTGAGCCTATAGCTATCTCTTTCTCATGTCTGCCCCCCGCCCCCCCTCCCTCTCTCTGCCTCCTGTTCCTCCCTCCAGGCCATCTTGTGTTGCTGAATGCCGATATTCATTACCCTCCTCCCCGCCAAACATTATCATAACTACGTTACCCACAATTCACTGACCCCTCCAGCCCTGCTGCTCATCTCCCCTAAGTGGATAAAGCCTTCAGACTGTGTGTGTGTGTGTGTGTAGTGTGTGTGTGTGTGTGTGTGTGTGTGTGTGTGTGTGTGTGTCTGTCTGTGTGTGTGTGTGTCTGTGTGTGTGTTCACGACGTCTATGCAAATCATGAGTGTGCATGAGTATTTGAATTTGAAAGTCTTAAGTAAGGACATTACTGGGTGAGATTGAACGTGGGGTGGGTCGGGGTGCACGGTCGGGCATGGTGTGGCCCCTCCAGCAGTGACTCTTTTCCCGGCTAAATACTTTACGAGCGGCCCAGGTGTTCCCCAAACCAGCCGTGGACACACACGTAGACACGCGTGCACATTGAGTATATTGCAGAGGGACAGTGAACCATGTCGCTGCTTGTACGTACTGTATGCGCCATCCTGGTATGCATCAGGTCCTTTACAGGGAGTCAGAGAGATCAAAAGGAATGGGGGGGGGGGGGAAAGAGAGTAAAACATATTAGGACGTGGCATGACACAGACCCAGATAAATGCGCACCCCCCCACACACTTTTGGGATGAATTTCATTGTACATTGGCCAGGGTTTGACTAATTGTTGACAATAGACAATTGTGCGCGTGTGTGTGTGTGTGTGTGTGCACATCTTCTTCATGAAATATGGCATTTATTTTAAAACATAAATTAATAAATAAAAAAATAGATACGCCCCTCTGAATAACTTTATGAAGGCAATTTATACAGCCTATGCCGGTAAATTTTGGTGAAGATTTGGCCAAAGAATATTATAGCCGGCCCGGTATTATTAACCAGAGCAAACACACACACACACGCCACTCTATTGTTATAGTGAATTGCCAGTTTATACGCACGCACACACACACACACACACACCCTTTACCATTGAATTCCTGACTGATACAAATGCAACACACACACACACACACACACAAACACTAGCGGAGCAGTGAGATCCGTTCAGGGACGAGCGAGGCCTCTTCCTGTTCCCGGGTCGCGACCGCGGTTGGTGGCTCGCAGTTGATTGACGGCTGAGTGTTTGGGTTAGCCCGCCTCCTCTGGGGGATTGGCTATAGGCTGAGGCCTTTATCTACACATGCCATATAGGACACCATCGCTATACATCTCACACACACACACACACACACACACACACACACAATGTTAGACATGTACTACACGCACACACACACACACACACACACAGAACTGGCACAAACCTGGCGTCCCTGCATGCTTTCACACATCTCATATGCATATCTCATGTTCATCCCACAGGGAGGCCCCGTCTGGCTGCATAGCAACACATGTGTCAGGGGCAGAGGAAGGAAGAGGGGGGCGCACGGGGGGGATTGTCTTACCGACGCACACAGAAACACACTGGGAAACGTTCTGCTCCCAAACGGAAGGTGATTGACTGGTCATCCGCCGCAGCGTTCGCTCGCCCAGCGCTCCCACAGTACAGTGGATATACGGACCCCAGCGTGTGGGCTCTCTCGCTCTCTCTCTCTCTCTCTCTCTCTCTCTCTGGATGCTCTTCTTGGTCAGGGTTCACGAGCAGATTAACCCATTTTGGCCTGACCTCGGATTTTTTTAAAATTCTTCAGTTTTCTGAAATAAATATTTTTCTCAAATTTTCTCAAATTTTCAATAGCTAAATTATAACAATGTTTAAAACACCAATATGGGTTAAAGAGAAAATGTGTTGTGCTTTTTAAAGGGGTTTGTAAGTGATATGTTTTTGTGAATACAAAAGCATGAAGCTCTATTATTCTGTCGTTGCTATAGTGTGTTTCTCTCCAGGCTGTTTAGGAAGCAGAGCGTTCGTTTTCAGGCTGGGATACCCGTTTTTTTTCATCCATTCAGGAGAGAGAACTCCACAAAGGTCATCGTTTTATCAACTTCAAATTCATTGTGTGTTTCGGTTAAAAATGTCTCCGCTCAATTCTTGTGTTTCATCAATTCCTTTCAAATTCCATGTGCTTATCTTGTATAGGCCTACCCTGCGTATGAGCTCTTTCTTCCGATTGGATGAAATTGGTATCCCGACTTGAACATTGAGCATTTTCTGTTTACTAAAGGAGCCAGATTGACGGAGAAATCCCCTGAGCCAAACATTCGATAGCGATTATTGCAATAGGAATAGATAACCACTTGTGTTTGAACCATGTGTTTGAGCGGAGTCCCTCTGTGGGCTCTGCGCTGTATAGTGTCTGTTTTCTGTTAATGCGGCGAAGGCTTTCGCTTAAAATAACCGATCGATATAAGCTCACGACGGTATAGGACGCTGGCGTTTAAGTGGTTAAACACTTATTTTTAGCACAGATGTAACATTTTACACCGGCTTTTAATATCATGCGAGGAGGTCCTGTCCTCATGGCTCACCGTGCCGTCCTGATGTAAACCAGGTCGAGGACCACATTGTGACCACATTGTATGAGAAATACAACCGTAGAGCCATTTTCACTCGTTTGAAGATGTTCTGCTCGTTGCCGCGCCACAGGCGACGGCATGCGCACTGTCTGCAGCTAAATGATGCATTGTCGTGACAGACGACGTATAGAGACAGCTGTCATGTGACATACTGATCTGTGGTGATATAAAGCCGTACACGCACATTCACTTTGTAATGGGCTGCAACCACATTCTCTCTTTTTTTTTAGTGGAGGTTTACAGTCGAGACCGTTTGCACGCTACAGGCATAATTAGCACTTGTTTCACAACGCATTTAGCTTAATTAGTGGTCTGTAACAGATAGTTATGGTGAGGGTTATTTGTCACCGGGGGCCGTGATATACTGTATGTAGCAGATATACAACCACAGTGTTTTCAGGGGACTGCACTGCTGTGTCATTGGCTTACAGGCAGACTGTACAAGCGCACTACCAAATACATTTCTAAATAAATGGAACTGGGCCTAGACATGATGGCAGATTACCTGCAAGCTGGTGTGTGTGTGTGTGTGTGTGTGTGTGTGTGTGAACACACATGGACAGACCCTCTTAAAGACAGGGGGCGTGGTCTAGGTGCTGTCTGTGAGTGGAGTGACAGGTCTGCCTCTGCCAGCTCACAGGTGGCGCACCTGCAGCACATTGTATTAATTAAATGAAGGCCAGGTGCTGTGTATATAAGGAAGCTAATTGTGCTTGTGTTCTTTGTTGTAGTGAGAGGCTATGGGTCCAGACATAGAGCCACACAGAAGTCCTCAGCCTGTTACTGGTTGTATATTTAATTTAATGTTGTTGCATTTATGTTAATGGAGACTCGGTGACCCATTGTTATTCTGTTTCGGCTCCAGTTGTTGGCTCTGGAACATTTATTTGACGCCGTTTGCTCTGACCGAGGAGGATGAAAACTGTTCTACTGAAGAAAGCTGCTGTTTCTTTGGATCATTCCCTGCATGGGTGGTGAGTACTATAGGTCACAACGGCTAAAGGCTCATACATAGTCTGGATTTACGGTGGTTAGGTGACCACCGAACTACAACATGACATCACGAGCCGCGGTGCAAACCACCGCTCCAGCCCTTCTCTCTTTTTTACTCACCACCGCTCAACGTTATTTCAGCTCCGGTGGTCAGCTCACCACCACCGGAGCGGTGGTCACCTCATCACCGAAAATCCAGACTATGAATAGGCCTTTAATACCCCTGCCGAGTCACACCTTTAAAACACAGGCTACTTTCTATTTTGATCTCTCTCACGTCATTTTGACAACAAACTGTCATCAGGCCCAGTTCCCATTGTGTAGGAGCATCAGATGCAAAACTACTTAAAGGACCACTTCACCACTTTTCAACCTATCTTCATATACTAGGTCCTCACTAATAATCATGAAAAAATGGCGCAATTTTTTCCTACTTGGTCTGTGTCTCATAGGAGGGCTGTGGGCAGTTCAGAAACCGTCTTCCAGTGACATCATCGATGGGGAATACAAGCTAATAGAAACTGCAGGCTTTCTAGTCCTGAAAAGTTGCAATGCGAAAATGAGTTTAAAAAAAATGATCTGCCTAATGATGATGTCACTGGAAGACGGTTTCTACACTTCTCACAGCCCTCCTATGAGACACAGACTGAGTAGAAAAAGAACGTGCCATTTTATCATGATTATTAGTGAGGACCTATTATATGAAGATAGGTTGAAAAGTGGTGAAGTGGTCCTTTAAGTCTCCGTGGCACTCTTCAGGTGTCAGCCCACCCAAAGCGCCCATCGTCGTTAGCCTAGCTGCTATTAGCTAGTATGGAGAGGGGAGGAAGGAAGGAAGGAGGGAATGAATGTATTTAGTCAAAGTAGCGTCGGGGCCCCCGACGTGTGTCCCAGACAGACTAATGAAGATCTATACTTCCTGTAAGTGATTGAAACACTCAGAGACAGGAAGTGCTCTGCTCCGTATGCCTGTCGATGCTGACTGACTGCTGGGATGGCGCTCGGAGTCGGCATCATAGCAGCTGGCCCCGACATAATGCATGTTAGCCCCCCAAAAAAAAAGTCTTCTGAAAGAATATATATTCAAATATTTGTGCCACATTTTCACGATTTTTCAAAAATAGCAGACCTACAAGCTCGTAGCGCGCCACTCGGTGGCGCACTATGAGCTTGTAGATCTGCTGTTTTTCAATAGCTAAAGTATAACATAATGCTTAGTTAAAACACCAAAAGGGGTTCCCGTCTTGGGTGAGGGGGCCTAATCTTTTCAGAGTACACTGTGTCATGTGCAGTGAGAATTACAACAGTTTTTTAGCATCACACTTATTATTTTTTTATAAATTGAATCTTGACCTTCAGGTCTACATTTTGTCAGATCCTGTGTCTAGGTGAGACATGACCTTTCACCTTTGACACGATCTAAATGCCCCGATGGTGTTTATTTTTCAACACTGTGCCCTTGAGCTTTCATACGCAAATGATTTATGTGATTCATGACATACTGAGACTTAAGTCATGCTCTCTTTCCTGACATTTAGACGTATTTGAAATGTTAACGAACTCTCGTTCAAACGTGAAGGAGCATGGAAATAAAAAGGGTCATCTTGGATAACAATGGCTTTGCCAGAGTCACTTCCCTCTCCTCAGACTGACAGTCATTAGCGTCGGCACTTCAAAGCCGCTAAGCTGAGCTTGTTACCACAGCTGCTACTGTACCCAGCGCTAAGTAACATCCCCAGCTTCAGGCCCCCTCAGGGCTAACGCTGGGGTTAGCAGGCTGTGGTGGCCTGTTTGTTTAGCTGTATGTTTCAGCACGTCATTAATACCCAGGCCTAATAGTGGTGTCGGTAGCATTAGCACACATGGGGGCAATTTCCTTGACGCAGATTAATTTTGGACGTAGAAGATTAGCTTCCTAGCTACATTGGTTTACCCCCGGACTTAGCGTATTGAAAGCAGAGGTCAAAGATTAGGCCCGGGTATAGGGGAGAGCAACCTCGGTTCTTGTTGAGGAGGTTATGGTTTATTCTGCATGTTGTGTGATGTTCTTGTAAGGCTTATTCAGAAGTTACTTATATTCAATGATCGCATATTTGTCCTTGAAAAGACTGGTTTTCCAAACACATAATCATACAGGTTCCTTTTTCATAACTAGCCAGAATTTAATATCCAGGGGATACTTTTCAAGAAAACGATTATGCCATGGGACTATTCCCATGGCCACACATTGCATATTCACTATCATATCAGATATTAACATATCTACATGGCATGGCAATTTAATTTTCAAAACCAAAGCATTGTAATTTGTGCAACAATGTCTCATATAAAGTGTGGAATACTGAGTTATGTTGAACGTGTTCTTGTGTTTCTTGAATGTGGCTGGTGAGAGTTTCCCCTTCTGTTCTCGAAGTTATACAGCTGATCTACTACAGTAGGTGCAACTGGTCTCAGCTCAGACCTTGTTTTGTAAGGTGTGTGTGCGTGCGTCTCTGATTTCAAAGAATTGGCCAAGCTCATATGCTGGCATAATGGTCGTGAAGGCCAACAGTAGGCCAAACACAACACTGGAACATATCACAACCGATGGCCATGACAGACGCCTCTAGTCTAGCATAGATTCCACTCTGACCCACGGGAGAAAGAGCTACTGTGTGTGTGTGTGTGTGTGTGTGTGTGTGTGTGTGTGTGTGTGTGTGTGTGTGTGTGTGTGTGTGTGTGTGTGTGTGTGTGTGTGTGTGTGTGTGTGTGTGTGTGTGTGTGTGTGTGTGTGTGTGTGTGTGTGTGTGTGTGTGTGCGCGCGTGTGCGCGTTCATTCTGGAGGTCGGCTGTACCTTTAGACTACAGCCTGGAGGAGGCCTTTCTAACCAAAGTGCTGAAATACCAACAGCTATAGAGCAGACCATTTCACGGCTACAGATGTAAACTTTTAGTTGGTATCTTTGGCAGCCTATAGACTAGAGCATGTCTGTGCACAAGTTGGTTGTGAGGGGCCTACAAATGACCGGCCTCTCCAAAAGGAGGGCCAAAGCAGTTAGCGAGGTATTGCTCAGTATTACAGCCATTATAGGTATAGCTGCTCAATTTGGAGGAGGCGTTGTTTCCTCTGACCATGATTTATGTCTGACAAGTATGTCAACTATACTGTATATGTAGCAATGTTTGCCTTCTATGCACTTTGTAACTGGCTGTTTGATTATGCGGACATAAACATTTCAAGTGTTTGTGTGCAGTGTGTGTGCGCGCGTGCGCATGTCTGTCTGTCTGTGTGTGTGTGTGTGTGTGTGTGTGTGTGCGCCACACGAGAAGGGAGGTAGGCAGGCAGGAATCACCATGACATTTATGCATATAGGACCTTATCAAAATAAAATAAAACTAAGAATATAATACAAGTTTACACTACATATAAGACCCTTTCAGTTATGCCTGTTGGAGCTGGTTTGTACGTCATATCTGTGTCAATGCCTGGGAAGTGAACGGTTTGAATCCATTTTGAATCTGTTAGAAAAAAAAAGCGCCATTAAATTCAGTTTTTATAGCAGCCGTCTTGTGATGGAGTCCAGCATCTTGTTGGCAGGGGGAGTCGTTTAGAAGAGCAGCGCAGCCTGAACTATTATAAGCCCCAGTAGTGATAACTTATGCCAGGGGGGGGTTTCTCTGTGGTTCACTGGTCCATGGTTGGCGTCTCATGTAGTATACGACCCATGTTCTGAAGTGTTCCAGTCCATCTGATCACAATTTATTCCCAGAGCTCAGAAACACTTGAGTGCCAAATACAATATGCGGATTCATAGTGTATGAAGAACATTGTTTGGGCACTTTGTTCAGAGAAAAACCCCAATACAAACCAAAGTGGTGCCAGGCACAACAAACGCCGGTCCCCTCTATAGCTTGGCCTCTCGAGGTCACAGGTCACAGGTCAAAGACCATAGAGTATGCCACTTCCTATTTATTCATACAGTGTACGTGCTTCTTAGTGTCTTTTCTTTTACCGTCTATGAAAGTAGTATTATAGTTCAGAAATAGAATAGTTTGAAGAATTGAATTGAATTGATGCATGGCTGTAGTCACTCTTTTCCTCAGGGACTATTTTTGGATACACTTTTTAACTATGCACACACGCACATTAAAACGTATACATTAAAAATAAATGCCACGATATCTAACAAACAAAGACACTGTGCAACGTTGGACACAACATCTCAAACAAGTTTCACAGATCTGCTATTGTTTTCATACAATACTGATATTAATGGCATGTCCAATGGCATCTTTGGAAGATATGAACGTTGTTCATGCTTTGGAAAATGGTCCACGGAAATGTCAAGTATACCGTGAGTCCTATAGAGCGGCGCAATCCCAATGCATTTTTACCATAGACATTTCAAAACGTATTTATTTAAAGACCTTTTTAAGCGTCGTACGAACACACACAATATTTTGGACCAAACAAATAATTACAAAGAGTTTTTTTCTACTTTCTAATTCTTTGTTTGGCCCGAAAAGTTGTGTTTGTTGTCATGATTTGTCACGACAAGAGGCTTTGTCCGCGGCGTAAACGTCTTTAAATAAATACTTCCTGAAAAGTCTATGAGGAAAATGAACGGGGATTTCTTTTCCGGGTCTCTCGAGGGGGCGGGACTGCGACGCTCTATGGTCACTCCCGCCAGACCACCTTGTGGTCCTTTTGACGTACAAACTGATTCATGTTTGTGACCCCAGAGCCTCTGAGGATGTTGAAACGTCACTCAATTTGTACCTTTTAAACAAAGCCAACTAAGATGATTTCTCTGTGCACTTCTTTTCATTTCCGAAACCAATTCTGAGAATCACGGGACCCTTAATTGTCCAGAGAAACGGGTGGAAGGGCATGCACTCCTTTGCTACGTTCATGCATGTTATGGCGTCAGGCGAAATTAGACAGTCCTCAGAGGTTTAATGAGGCCTTTTTAGTCAAAATCTGTTTGGGTAGGAACCAGCTGTGGTGAGGGTAAACGTCTTGCATTGACATGTTCCTTGTGCGCCTTAGCGTGAGTGTAATAGAGCCAAGCTCAATTACACCGAAGACGCTCTTTAGATAATGATCTTCTGGAGTTCCAAGTGGAGTGGTGTTTTGTTAGATAACAAATAAATCATTGTACTACTCTTTTTATTTTTGGAAAGCACGGAGGGTTATACAGATATAGATGGATAATGCTAAATAAACAACTGCAACCCCCGGAGTAGGACCAGAGCATATAGATGTTTGTTTTACTTCACGAAATGCAATTTAGATTTGGTCTGTTTTCGCGTTATACCCCGATATGAGGACTACACAGCCTGAGCCTCGTTCATCCAATCAAGGGTTCTGACGCCAGGCGAGTCGTTCCTCTCGCATCAGTGTTGATTGTATCCACTAAAACAAGACGACGACAAAAAATGTTTGTCACTGTCAAAAACTAAATAAAAACTAAGCTATAATGACTAAAAATAAGACAATATATTGACAATTTCATCAACGAATAAAAACTAGACTAAAATCATGTAAAATGTCAGGGAGGGACTAGTGGAGATGAGATCCAGTAGGGCTAAAAGACAACAAATGGTATGCTTGGTTGCGCTCTGCTGTTGCGCTCTGAAAAAAGCAGATCTACAAGCTTAGTGTCTTACATATTCAGTGTAATCCGTAGAACGTGGTGTGGCGTTTGCCTCGGCGGCCGGTGTTTGACAGATAGGACACGCCCACGGGGTCCTTTGTTGCCGGGCAGATTTCACGACGGCGGGCACTGAGCCGACCTCCTACTGACGAGAAAACAAGACACACGTCAGGAGAAGAGAAGATTGAACCAAGAAGTTTATTGTTTAGCGGTTTGCCCTCCAGGGACTCTTTCCAGTTGCTTTTGTTTGTGTGTTTGTTTTTTCCCTATTTTGGTTTCCTTGAACCTTTATTTTCCTCCTTCTGAGGAACACATAAATTGTGACGCTCAATGAAACCAGAGCCGGTTTTATTGGGTCATTGTTGCACAAACAAATATTGAAATGCATATACTAAGCGGCTCACTAGTGGAGGAATAGGTTTTTACTTGCTGTTGTTGGGGTGAATTAAACGACAGGCTGCCATCTCCTGGAGAAGTTCCTCTCTTCTCCCCCGGCGAGGGTTCCTGTCCCGGGCAGCCTGGAATGTGGTGGAACGTTGGACAGAGGATGTGAATAATGTGTGGTCCACTGGCCGTTTTGAGATGCACAAAGTAGTGATTGTGTTTGTGATTCAATTGAGCTCTGGTGGACCCAAACAGAGGAGGATGTGTGTCACATTTTGAGTCAGTTGTCGAACAATGGATTCCTGTGCAGGAGGAAAGACAAACACAGTCAGAATATGCTAAAACATGTCAACATGCTACAGTATATGTTAGGCGGTGGTTAAGCAACTTTAGTTTGGATGAGTTTTTACTCAAGAACCCCCCCCCAAGAAAGAGTGAGGGGGGATTATCATCATTGGTCCATGTGCCACTCTGCGTGTGTCTTCATCTGTCTTCACTCACGTATCTCCTCTCACAGTCACTTACTTCCTATTTCCTACCCATCCTCTCTTGCTGTTTCCTTCCCGTCTCTGAGGCTATACCTCTCAGGTTGTTTTAACCCATTCTGACCTGAGATCAGATTCTAAAAAATGTCTTCTACATCCTGGCAGTTTTCTGAAAAAGCTACGTTTCTATGTCAGTCGTTCTTCGATTTTTCAAAAATAGCAGAGCTTGTAGATCTGCTATTTTTCAATAGCTAACACCTGCAGTGTGTGTGTCTAACCAAATCAAACTTTATGTATTTAGCGCTGTAGTGAACTACAGTGGTTAGTGTTGATGCCAGGCCAGGGAGGTGCACACCCATGCTTGACCAGGGGAGTGTGTACTGTACTGTATACTGTATGCTGTATAATACTACGAGTGAGGAGGAGGAGGAGGAGGAGGAGAGGTGGTGTGGGTGTTTCGTGTTAAGCGGGTTGCAGCAGGAGGAGGGAAGAAGAGTGATGGAGAGGAGGAGGAGGATGTCAGGCGAGAGAGAAAAGGAGAAAGGGGAGCGTATAAAGGATTGCGGGCTGGAGGAGGTGGGAGGAGATGAGGCCATGAGGAGGAGAGTGACGGATTGTGACACTTAAAGAATCCTCAAGAGCTTCCTTCCATGGTGTGTTTTCTATCTGCCTGTTCCTCTGCTTCTCTCTGTTCTGGTGTTGTGATCACAGGCCCCTCATTTCCAGAGTAGTCACTGTTGGGGTGTTAGATCTCACTATCTCCGGGCCACACCGGGGCCATGTCAAAGTCTTCTCCGGCGCCAGACACGTCCAAAGCGTCAGATGTCCCGCCCCTCCCCTGCTCTCAATAGGAGGGGAACATTTTTTAACCCATTTAGGCCTGACGTCGAAATTAAAAAATAATAATATATATATATTCAAAGATTTGAGGCACATCACAACCTTAAAACCCCAAAACTTCCCACAGTTTAGGCGGCACACGCGAGCCATATTATATCAAATTGACAGGCCTCATCGGGGAATTGTGTGATAATGTTTTTCTAAACGATATGTTTAATAGTTTAATTTATATAAATATTTCTCGTATTTTTTTTTTACCATTGACTTGAATAGGAAAATGTGAAAACTATACCATTCGATATATACCTATATATGTATACCAATGTATAACCTTTTACTATACGAACAAAACGTTCCAGTCCACCTCACACCTGAATCACATGTCGAGGACGGTGTCCTTATAACGCAGCGACAAAAGCATTTACACTTTGACAACCACAAATTCTCAAAAATGAAAAATTCAGTCTCAAGAGTGATGTATAAGTGACTTGCAACATATATACCACGAACGCAGAATCCGATCAGCACCACTCTTGTGTTGCATCCAACGCTATTTTCCTCCCAGCATAATTCTTCGGGTCTCAAGGGAGTAGAATAATGAAATCAAACCATAGTATAGCTGGGGGACGTGTTCCTTAATCCATTTTGGGCTGACCTCGAAAAAAAAAATCCTCCAGTTTTCTGAAATAAATATTTTCACGATTTTTCAAAAATGGCTAAATTACAACAATGTTTAAAACACCAAAATGGGTTAAAGGTTCAGCTTGAAGTCACACCTGCTGTACTGGTGTGAGGTTGTCTACATGCTGTACATTTATTTTACAGCTACAGTGATGTCACACCCTATTATGTGTGAATAGTGGGAGGGAATTAACAATGTGCGTTGGAGGGTATACTGCTTTAGTGTGGAGGCTCGGGAGCTTGGAAAACAAATTGGGTCATATTCCATCTTTATGTCGCGCAGGTGCCTGCACTTACCCATAATGATACTTAAGCATCCGTCTCACAAACCATATATACATATGTCTCAAAGAATACTCTCACTCATAGGAATGTTTTCTTTGTTCTATGGAAGTTGCTTTGCAGAATGGATTCAGCTTAAGGTCTCTTTATATATAATGCCACCGTGATGCGACGCGTTATCGACTTGACGAGCTGTTCTTGTCAGCAATAGCGATGCCTCGTGTGATGGAGTACAAGTTGAGCTTTGGGCTCATTTATATACGTTGTGTATTGCGCCACCCTTGGAAAGGTGTCGAGTGACGAAAGCATATAACTTAACCTTAACACTCTTAATTCTCCTCTCTGGACCTCTTTATATACCCAGCCATGGAAAAATAGGAGAAATACGAGAACTCTCCTTGAATTGTTCCTACACACCTCATAGAAACATGAAAACATTATGATGGTTACAGAAAGGGGAAAGGAAAGGAATGCCCCCCCCCCCCCCCACACACACACACACACACACACACACACACACACACACACATAGATTTATTCCAGTGAAACCTGAGAGGGCAATTAAGACTAATGAAGATTCATGTGGAACGCAACAGGCTGTGAGCGCAGCACTGAATCTATAGCCTACCACAGGAGAGAGAGAGAGAGAGCGAGAGAGAGAGAGAGACGTGAGCGAAAGAGAATGGGTTTTAATTCAACTCTGAGACTGTACGAATCTCAGAGTTAAAATTACATTTGTACAATCTCAGGGTGAAATTAACACAGAGGATTTTATTGTCTAGTAGTGTCTACACGTGCACGTACGTGTGTGTGTGTGTGTGTGTGTGTGTGTGTGTGTGTGTGTGTGTGTGTGTGTGTGTGTGTGTGTGTATACCGTCGGTGTACCTCACCTGACCGTGGAAAGAAACCATTGGTATGGTTTGCTGGAAATCTAAATTTCCACCACGCGACACCCAATCAATCGCTAACGTGATACCCGCGCGGCTCTGCCAGCCGGCCAACCATGTTGAGCGCTGGGTGGTCATGTGATACTCCAGGGACAGCGGGCACTCCATTTGTAACATGCAGTTAAACAGCATAATGATGTGTCGACTCTCTTTAGCCTGGAAACTATGCATTTGTGTGTGCGTGTGTGTGTGTGTGTGTGTGTGTGTGTGTGTGTGTGTGTGTGTGTGTGTGTGTGTGTGTGTGTGTGTGTGTGTGTGTGTGTGTGTGTGTGTGTGTGTGTGTGTGTGTGTGTGTGTGTGTGTGTGTGTGTGTGTGTGTGTGTGTGTGTGTGTTATAATGATCTGTCTGCTTTTGCAAAAAGTGGAGTGGCTCACACTCGGCCTTCCTGACAGTATACAGTTTACAGCTACACAAATATGGGGGGGCAAAATTGGGTGTTTTGAGTTACTACAGTGTCTGTGTGTGTGTGTGTGTGTGTGTGTGTGCTTGCGTGTATGTGTGTGCATTCCTCACATCTCTACCTCCATACTCTTGGCTCTCAACTTCAAGGGTTCCAAAGGTCACGAATCGTAATATCAATCCCACATTATAGCTGCTGCTTCTGTTTGTTGTCCGTCTGTCTGTCTGCCACAGTGAAGTTGCTTTTGGATTTGGACTTTTCGCCGAAGACGCTGCAGAGTCACAATATTTGTGTATATAGGACCAACTCGAACGATCTGGCTTCAACCATCTATATACCTTCAGCTCTCCTCCTCCACCGCTATAGCTTTCAATTCACAACCTGTGTATTCATGCAGGGACACAAAATAAATACACTAGTATATCTCTCCTTGGCGAGAGCTCTCTCTTTTATTCCAGATGTCTCTTTTAGTCCAGATGGCTCTTTTATTTTATTTTGCAACTGCAACTATAACGTCAACAAGCGGACCCCCCCCAAAAAAAAAAAACCCGCACCTCTGGAGTCTTGCTAATCAGGGGTCCATAATGGGACGTTGTAACCCACGCTGTACTTTCACCCATCATTTCCAAGGCAAACAGGCTGTGATTACAGTCGAGGAGCGTGATCCCTCCTTAATGGTTTTCTAACGGTCTCGGTGACAGCTCCGGGCCCTGCCAGGGCGGACGGCTGTGGCTCTGCTATACAGAACAGACCACTGTGCCATGTAGGCAGAGTCAGAGACGAGGGGGAGGGGGAGGGGGGAGGGGGGGGGGGTCACGGAGAACAGGATGGTGGGGGTCTCCTACGAGAAAACATAAGAAGAAGGCCAGGACGGCATGCGGCAAGGGGAGGAGGAGAATGGCAGGAGGAGAGCTATAGTGGAGAAACAGTGGAGGAGAGTATACTGTAGGATCGAGAAGGAAGGTGGAAAGTACAGGCGTATTCCAAAGTGTTCCATCCAGTCATCGCTTGTCCAACCATGGCATGTTGATTTAAATCAAATGACGGTGACAGTTAACTGAGCTTTGTGTGGAGTGGCGTTGCCATGTTTGTAATAGCATGTCAAACACCAAAGCTATAATGTGAAGATGAAAGAGGACAGTGTGCTTGCTATAAATAATGTATCTGGTTGTTTTTCCAGGTACATTAGGACAATTATTCTTGCAGAAGACCGGTCATGGAGCATATATGAAAATGGCCAGCATGGATATAGCTCTCCTTATAAAATAATCAAATATGAAAATATTGCTTAAAGCCGTGCCTTTCAACTGGTCTGAAAGTAATTATTGGTATTGACCGTGCAGTCACTATACCAGACTGCTTGAACAGCCTTGAAGGACTTGTAGATACCTCAACAATACTACTCCGACTAACAAACAAACGCTTGTTGTCCCATGTTTAAAATCACAACTGCCGAGAACAATTTTGTACCATCGCAGGCAGACAAATTATACCCATCTTCCCTTAACCCATTTAGGCCTGACGTCGACATTTAAAAAAAAGTCAAAATCCTATCAGTTTTCTGAAAAACCTCATGTTTCTGTATCAGTGGTGCTCAATATTTCACGTCAAGGAACCCCAAAAATGATATGTAATTGGCCGCCGACCCCCATCTGAAAATATGTTGTTCCAGGAGGAACCCCTCAGAAGCAAAGATTTGAGTTAAAAACGTTCGCTCTGAAAGAATACATATTCAAAGATTTGTGCCGCATTTTTACGATTTTTCAAAAATAGCAGACCTATACAAGCTCGCAGCGCGCCACTCTGTGGCGCGCTACGAGCTTGTAGATCTGCTATACAAAAACCCGCTCAAAATGGGTTAAAGCTTCCCTCCTTCGATCCCCTTCGGAATACGCTGTCGCAACGCGTGGCTCGAACAAAGCCTCGCGCGGGATTCCAGATAAACAACTTGTTGTTGTTGTTATAGACCTTTAAACGGTGAGCTATCGGCTCACGCTGCGGCGCTTTCAGAACGTATCCAATGACCCCTATAACCGCTCAGACGTGAAAATTATAGACGGGGCATCAAAAGTGTGAAGGAAAACGGAGGGGGGGGGTGGGGGTGGGGGGGGGGGGTGGTGGTATAGGCTTTCATTTTTCACCCGCCATTTATGGCGGGGAAATAAAAGGAGAGGAGAGAGAAAGAAAGAAAGAAAGAAAGAAAGAAAGCGGGAGAGTTGAAAAGAGAGCCGTGAATGAGAGGCAGTTATAGTCATCACGTTCTATCTCCTGAGCCTCTTTTGTAAAGCTGCGGTTGGCTCACCAAGAGCCAAGTGGGGAAGTGTGTGTGCGTGTGTGTGTGTGTGTGTGTGTGCGTGTGCGTGCGTGCGTGCGTGCGTGCGTGCGTGACGGAGAACCGCTTAGAGAGAGAGAGAGAGAGAGAGAGAGAGAGAGAGCATGCAGACCAGATGGAGTGAGGCTGCCAGGTTGCAGCTCTAGTCAGTCCAACAGGAACCATCGTTATTAATATTTTAGAGAGGGGCTACACTGACATGGGGCCAATTCAGAGCCCCCCCCCCCCCCCCCCCCGGCTCCACATAAATCTATCCCACAAGATTCTGCTGCTTCCATATACCCAGCCAGCTGGCAGAACCCAGCCTTGGGTTCTGTTCTGGATGAGAAAGAGAGAGAATGAGCAAGAGAGAGAGAGATGTCTGAAATATCCATCCGTCCAATTAACTCTCTTTGTCTCTCATCTTTGGCTGTTCTGGTGAGAGCAAGTCTCTCTCTCTCTCTCTCTCTCTCTCTCATTTTATACAAGCAGCAGGTTGAGAAGAAGTCAACGTTTGAAAAGTCACCTGCTACAAAATGTGCTAATGTGTGCTAATGCCGAGCGCTTCACAGTCTTGTGTTACATGCGTGCGTGCGCGTGTGTAATGTACGTGTGTGTGTGTGCGTCACTCACCGCTAACTTAGCATAACCCGCTGTGGTGTTGGTGTCCCAGTGAAAAGTAGTGGCGTAGAGAGGGTGAAAATGATACCCATGAGACTTGACTTGTATGGCCAACAGGTAACGCTGGCATGCTTCTCACCACGGCTCACAAACATAACACTCGACGTAGGTTCTGGAAATTATTCTAGCAGGAAACGAATCGCACGTCTCACTCACACACACACACACACACACACACACACACACACACACACACACACAGACATACACCAGTGGTTCTCAACCGTTTCTGGGATCATGGGCCCACTGGAAAATTATATTTGCATGAGCCCACCCATCAGACCATTTAACGGCAGCCTCGGGCAAATTCAAAAAGCATCAAACAAGATTTTGAATCTTTTGAGTGGCTCAATAGTAAGATCAATGTGAGTGCATGAGGTGTTGTGAGCTTGTAGATCAGCTGTTTTCAGTATACGTCACCAGCACCACAACACAAACACAAAAGTATGAATCTGGCATAACTCCAACTCCAACCGTAACCTTAAACCTAACCTAAAATGTCTAACCCTAACCTGAATCTTTTCCTAATTCCCAACATTCTCAAATTCTACTACACTTGTGGGAACATTTGGCCCTCAAAAGAAGTATAGTAATACAAACACACAAGTGCGCAGCGCGTGTACACACACACACACACACACACACACACACACACACACACACACACACACACACACACACACACACACACACACACGCACGCGTGTAACGGCCGGCTAATTATGATGGTGTTAGAGTATAGAAGTGAGCTGAAACTTGGCTGCTGTGAGTCATGATGGATTGACCACTCAGTGTTCTGTATTGGACTTCATAATATTTACCCAGATACAGGCACACACACACCAAATGAATGGCTTTGACTACAGACGTTTCAATTTACACAAATTTTCGGGTCTGGTTTTCTGGCATTTTGCGACGTATAACCGCGGAGGAACCTCACCCTTGTCTTTACAGTATGTTCTTATTGTTTCTGTTTCATTATATCAGCCCCATGTTTCATTTGGTGTCTTTCGCTCCATTATGTCTTTTTCTCTCTCTCTCTTTGCTCTCTACTCTCGACCAGGTGCGGTCAGATTTATTTTTTATTTATTTTTGCCGGAAGGGGGGGGGGAGGAGGGGTCAGAACGGTGTAAATCTCCCCGCACTTTTGGGGGATGACTGTTCTAATTATTTACGCCGGTCTAGAGCGCCGTTGCGTTATGTAAAAATGTCCCCGCACGTTCCAGTGCCTGATGTCGCCACAGTGTCTGTACGGTTTGATGAGGTCAGATCGACTTGGAATGTCAGAACGGGTCGGCTCCATATATGGAGATCTCAGGGTGGCAAAATCACACAACTGTAGTGGTTTTAAAATGAGGGTCCGTAGACCCCCATGGGCGTTGAGGTGGTTCCATGAGGTTCCTACAGTAAAATGAGTTCATATACTGCATAGCATCACTTTAACCCTATTTGGCAGGAACCCCTTTTGGTGTTAGCATCATGTTATGCTTTAGCTATTGAAAAATAGCAGATCTACAAGCTCATAGCGCGCCACCGGGTGGCACGCTATACGAGCTTGTATAGGTCTGCTATTTTTGAAAAATGCCTGACGACTGACACAGAAACATAGCCTTTTTCAGAAAACTGTCAGGATGTAGAACAAGACATTTTTAGAATCTGATCTCGGGTCAAAATGGGTTAACCCTATATTTTATACTATTCAGTCACATGTAATGCGATGCGTTGTGAGCTTGTGGATGTGGGGAAAATGTGAAAGCTTTTTCACATATGGGAGCCTCTGGCACAAACATTTTTCAGATGCGGGTCTGTGTGGCCTTGACACGTATCATGTCCTTGACGTGAAATTAAAACGTTGGAGAAGCACTGCATGGAATATAGTGTTGAATATATAGCCATTATATGTCTTCTATGAAAGTATATGTTGGCGCTGCGAAAATAGCTCATCTCTTGTAGATCTATATTTTCGGTTATTATTTTAAGTTTGTTATAGCATTTTATCCGTGTCAACCTCGCAATATGTCCAGAAATATCTTCCATATATAAATTTGAATCATCTCGGATATTGAAAGGTTTTAAAGCCTCCATCTGTGTACAGTAGAAGAACAGCAAGAGAAAATCATTTAAAATATTAATGCAGTAAAAAACATGCAGTAATCCTGGTCTCTAAACTGCCTCCCCCTGGCCAGCCGGAGCGCCTGATGGAGGGGAAAGGAACTGGTTAGAATAACATGTTCCTTTCACGCGCTACGTCCAACCAGGGAAACTCCCCCCTGTCAGGTGTAAAGGAGCAACTTGGACACTCAAGCATGAAGGAAGCATGAGTTAAGTCCGTTGCTCTCCCCAGGTTGGCGGAGGGTGTGTAGAGCCCAGGATCACATTAGATGATTGACACAGGGGTGAAAAATGGGTTACAAAATCGTGGGATAAAAAATACATTAAAAAAAAATATATATTAATTTGTGACTGTAAATTGTAGAAACAGCACTGGTGTGTGTGTGTGGGTCCTCAGAAGACCTCAGCGTGTCACTCGGAGGGGAAAATGGCAGAGCACTGGCCCCTCCCCTTGCCCCTCCCCTAGCCCCTCCCCCTGAGGCACTGAGATTTACACTGGCTCCTTCACCTGGGAAAGGAAGCTCAGCTGAAACACTAACCTGACACCACCTCAGGCTGCATAGCGCGCGCGCCCGTGTGTGTGTGTGTGTGTTTCTGCGTGTGTGTTTCTGCGTGTGTGTTTCTGCGTGTGTGTTTCTGCGTGTGTGTTTCTGCGTGTGCGTGTGTGTCCCCGTCCACAATAGTTTAAATTTGAGAAACAGTCATTGTGAGGATAATTTCACAAGAGAATTAGCACTTTTATGGTTTAAAAAAAAAAAGAGTTAGGGATATAATTAGGAAAAAGATTCAGTTTAGGATTGGGCAATTATAGAGGTTACGTTTATGGGTGGGAGATTTGCCTCATTGAAATGATATATCACATGTTTACATGCAGCAGCATGTAAAACACAAACGTTACATCACAATCCTAAAATGTTGACGTCCTCGCAAGTGTGTGTGTGTGTGTGTGTGTGTGCGTGTGTAATGGAGCGTGCACATGCAGGGTGGAATATTGAGCCTTGAGGTGCAGGTGGAAGTGAGGAGGGAGGGGGTGGGGGGGGGGGGGGGGGGGGGGAGGAAGCTGGAAACCGGAGACGGACAGACCTCACCTGGGGGCGGGGCTGGCCGGCCCGGGGCCATGTGAGCTGTCACTCACCGCCACCCGAGTAAAAGCCTGTTGTTTCCCAGGCCCTCAAGTTCAGAAGAGAGGGAGTGAGGTGTGTGCGTGTGTGTGTGCGTGTGTGTGTGTGTGTGTGTGTGTGTGTGTGTGTGTAGGGGGGGGGGGGGGGGTAAAGCCTGATTCATACCTCGCCGCGCGCCGAGAATGGCAGCTTGCAGGTCCTGCTGTTGGAGGCAGTTAAATTAGCCCTCCAGACACAGTAACAAGGTTGGGGTTATTTTCTCACACACATACCATGCCATACATAATGATATCTGATGATGCATCCATCCGGCATCCTCCTCCTCCTCCTGACTCTCATAGTAAAGTGCAACCCGCCGTTTCACACACATTCCTTTTTTCTTTTTAGCTGTGGGAACCTGTGTCTTCTTCTTTATCCGTCCCGGGGTTCATTTTCAAAGTTACACCGTAACGTTATACCGTAACGTTACACCTTGATTGAAAGCATTGTTTTATGTTTAATAATATCTATATCTATATCTCCTACATGCAGTGGAATCAGATGTTAACCCATTTTGGTCGGGAACCCCCTTTGGTGTTTTAAGCATTACAGTATGTTGTGCTTTAGCTATTGAAAAATAGCAGATCTACAAGCTCATAGCGCGCTATGAGCTTGTAGGTCTGCTATTTATTTATTTTTATCGTGAAAATGTGGGGCAAGTCTTTGAATATATTTTGCTTCTGGGGGTCCCTGGAACTACATATTTTCAGATGGGGGGTCGGCGGCCAATTTCATATCATTCTGGGGGTCCTTGACATGGAATACTGAGAACCACTGACATATAGAAAACTGTCATGATTTAGAAGACATTTGTAGAATCGTTCCCAGGTCAAAACGGGATAACTTAGCAGTGTGGGAAGCCTTTCTCATTTCCCCGCCGGTGTAACCGTAGACATGACAGAGGCCTTGCAGACGAACACACTAATGTATCACAATCACACTAAAGTCGCTGCTGCCAAGGACTGTATATGAGCTGCAATACTGTAAAACAATCCACCCCAAGAAACCTGCAGCTTTTCTTTTCTTTTTTAAAGCAGGTGCTGGACCAATTCCGTATACGTTTTTATACGAGGTCCGTGCTGCTTAATTGCACTGCACGGATTTGGCTTGATGTATACGACACGTGAATGTGACAGAGAGAGACATGGAAGTGATTACTTTATCGTATTATTATCGTGGCCTGGTTGGTTCTGATAAAATGGAACGGGATAATGTGCAGTTGGAAAGTGTCGCTAGTACTCGTATATGCTGTGCTTTATAACTGTATACGTCAGGGTTTGTGCATTTTGTGTATAGTGTGCACGTGCGTGTGCTTAGGTGCGTGCGTGCGTGCGTGAGGTGAAGTGTGTGTGTGTGTGTGTGTGCGTGTGTGTTGCAGAGTGGGGGGGATTCCCAGAACTGTGTTGACAATGCAATTTTTTCCCCGCTTATGTCTTTGGTTGTCCCATGGGTGGATACTAATAACTATAGTGTGTGTGTGTCCGTGTGTGTCCGTGTCCGTGTGTGTGTCCGTGTGTGTGTGTGTGTGTGTGTGCACGCGCGCGCACACATGCGCGCAGACTAGTGAGAATGAGAGGCTGTGTTTCTGCTGACACTGATAATAATGACATTTCATTATTTCATTCATGTGAACCAATATCTTCTCTCTTTCATCCTTTTTTCTGCTATAAGTGCGACCCCCCCCCCCCCCCCGTTTAATTCCATTAAAC
Source organism: Protomyctophum bolini (assembly GCF_963924005.1). Taxonomy (NCBI): domain Eukaryota; kingdom Metazoa; phylum Chordata; class Actinopteri; order Myctophiformes; family Myctophidae; genus Protomyctophum; species Protomyctophum bolini. Next base: position 37,007,854 of record NC_137875.1, read on the forward strand.
CTTGATGAGTGCATATTACACAGATTACACACTGATAACACTTGATTATGGAAATGGTTTTAATCACAATAAGCATCACAACATTGACATTAAACCCAATTGAATCCTTCCATTTATGTAAGTATACATTTTGACTCGTAACTCGTAACAGTTAGTATATTTCTGCATTGCCGTATTGATACTTTTTTTAAGCGGTGCGTAACCGCTCCAATGGACAGCTATGTGTGTCCCTATGTATATGTATGTCTGTTTAGCTAGCACACGCGCGCACACACACACACACACACACTCTGCACCATACAGTTCACACGTTGATGTGATTTTAGTATACTTTTTCCACCACTGCATGTCGACAGACAGACAGACAGCTATATTCTGTTCCCACTCAGGTTACCGTAGCCCTCCGCCTCCCGCTCGCCATCGTCACTGGACTGAAACCCGAGCCACAGATGCACGGTGTTTGTGTCACATGTTTATTTTCACAGGCCAGTCTCATCCTCAACCCCCCCCCCCCCCCCCCCCCCCCCCCCACTCCCCCCATCCATCCTCTCTTCTTCCATTGTCTGGCAGCAGACACTATAGAGCACAGGGGTCTCTGCACCGGCAGTGCATGGACAACGTGCACGTGCACGTATCCAATCCTCTTACTTATGTATTTCCATATTTTTTTGCGTTATTGTGTTTTTTAAGTGTGTTTTTTTATTTTATTATTATTATTTATAAATCATATCAAAATCTTTTTCATATCAATGCATTGCTGTATTGAAATTCACACACACACACACACACACACACACACACACACACACACACACACACACACACACACACACACACACACACACTTTTGAAGAGAGGATTAGTATAATTCATGAACTTTCCGGGTGGATTTGCTCAGCCTGTGCAGAGAGGAGGGATATTGAACGGTCAGCTGTGCAGTCAGTCACTGTGAGTCACAGACACTTGACAGACCACTTAATAAACGTGGTCCCAATATTGGGTTGAAACATGAGGAAAGGAATCGATATATACAAACGTTTGATTGTGGAATATGATTCCATTCACATGAAGTGACTTTTGTAAATAGACAAACAGACTGCAGCAGACCTCCTGCCTCGTGTCGTCAGGGCTGCAAACATCCATTATTTGAACCGGCGATTATTCTATCAATTACTTTTTCAATTAATTGAATAATCGAGACACATATAGGCCCTATTTAAAAAATAATAATGAAACCCTGCCACAGTCATCAAATGATTGACTTAATGAATGTGACAGAACAAAAACTGTCTCCATAAATGTAAGGCTTCATGGGCGGTGTAAGTAATTGATGGAAAATATCATATCAACAGGAAGTTAACATTTTAGATTTTTTTTAAAAGTATGAGGTTTGGTGATGCTCTATCTACAGTCTATAATTGTCTGAATCAACTTTGTGTTTGTTTACGTTCTAGAAGATTGACTTTGAGAGCTATTTCAGTGTACAATGTAAGTCAAACGAGGAGCATATTTTGAATTATCACTGGAGCAATTGTTTTAGATTTCCCGTCCACATTTGGAGTTGCATCATAACTGCCGATGGCATACTTTAATTTGACCTATTGGAGTGTGTGTATACCGTCCTTATATGTACAGTATATCTTAGTATTATATGTGGGGGAATGCATGTACAGTATTGCATGTGCATGTGTCATCGTGCTTGCGGGACTGATTGCATACATGTGTGTACGTACACACATGTGTTGCGTGTGTTGCGTGTGTGTGTGTGTGTGTGTGTGTGTGAGTGAGAGAGAGAGAGAGAGACCACAGATGACAGCTGCCTCCAGAGTATAATGAATGAAGTGCTGAGTGTATTCCTCACCAGGTTCTCCCTAATGGGGGCACTGTGTGAACGTATACGCACAAACGCACATATATGCCCCTGTACACACACACACACACACACACACACACACACACACGCGTACTCAGGCCCCACTATAACCCCCATTGCTCCCTCCTTGCCCATCGCCATCAGACATTCCTCTTCTCCCCAGCGAGGGGAGCTTTTAGCGGGGCTGGTCTATCTACCCGCTCCCCAGGCTCTCACTTGGGCCCCTGCACTCACTTAGCACCTCCCATGAAGCATCAGGGCCCGGCCTTCATGCTGCTCTCAGTTGCAACCATACGGCCCGGTGCTCAAGAGGCCCAGAAATGTGACTCTTTTTTACCCTTGGAACAGAGGGCTTTTTGATGGGGCTGCATGGGCTGCATGGGGGAGTATGTGGGCCAAACTGGAGCCATAGACCCAGCCCTTCTCAGCTTTCACTGATGCATGGGGGACTTCCAGGGAAGTCCATGCAGGGACCTGGGAAAGTCAGGGGGAAAATCACCCTGCGTTCGGATATAGTCCCAATACTATATGATTCTGCATCTCTAACAGGTGTACCTCACTCACGAGCCAATTAGCCAAAGTGTGTGTGTGTGTGTGTGTGTGTGTGTGTGTGTGTTCATTTGTACACTTTCAGAGTTAGATTAATTTATATTTGACAGTGTTATCAATAACCGGTTTAAAACGTTTTCAAACATTTTCTGTCGTTCTATGTTTTTTCATTGAATGAGTTCATTAATTTGTTCCTTCGAGTTTGTTTGTTCTTTATTCATTAAATGTGACCACTTTTATTCCTTCGTTCGTTCGTTCGTTCGTTCGTTCGTTCGTTCGTTCGTTCGTTCGTTCGTTCGTTCGTTCGTTCGTTCGTTCGTTCGTTCGTTCGTTCGTTCGTTCGTTCGTTCGTTCATTAATTCTCACCACTGTCTGCATATCCTCTTGTTGTTCCTTCTTCCCTGTAAAAATATCACACTTGACAAATAACAATGCACACTGTGTGTGTGTGTGTGTGTGTGTGTGTGTGTGTGTGTGTGTGTGTGTGTGTGTCGCCCTGCTGTGAATAGATGTGTTAAGACATGACAGCCTGGCACCTGGCAGACACTCGCTGTTCTCTGTTCTGTTCCTGGATGAACTCTCCATGACTCCTACAAACGTGTCACCGCTCAGGTAGCCACACACACACACACACACACACACACACACACACACACACACACACACACACACACACACACACACACACACACACACATTTACCTGAGACCCACCTGGCTGCTTAGCCGATAGGAACCAGGAAAACGGATCACAGGGATGTCAGGAAACCACATAATTTAACGGGAAGTGAGGTGTGTGTCTCTGTGTGTGTGTGTGTGTGTGTGTACTGGTTATTGTAGGCCTATTACTACACTTGTGATGGCCAAATGTCTACAGAAGTATAGAACTGTATGGAACGTGGCCTTCGACTGCAGGGAAAGTTGGCCTGTGTTGATTCAGCTGATCACTCTGTTTCACATTCGATGTACAAAAATGCTGCTATTTGAGAGGATGTTTTAAAATTCACCATCAAAGCAAGACTGCAAGTATTACAAACCAAGTACAATCTGTCAGTCTGGTATCCCGACACCCACACTCCACTCTGTATAAACCGTCATGAATCTGAACAACACCTTCGCACACATAACAAATGGATGTAGTGCATATTACAAAAATCTGTATATTGCTCGCCATGACCGTATTGTTGACCTAGTATCTGATGCAGTTCGAAAAGATGTGCCATCTAAACCAGATTGGTTTAGCTGTGTGTATGTGGTCTTTTCTAACATCCCAAATACACCTGATGCTGTCTTTGTTGACACCAGTCACAAGGAGGTCCTGATTCTGGAGGTGTGCCTCCAGGTGTGTCTTTGATTTGTACATGGACCAGGCATTCCAAGATGAACATTCTAAGTACCAACCATTACTTGGAATTATAATTAAACCTGGGGTATCGCTGTAGATTTGCCATACTGACATTCGGAAGCCTGGGCCATGTGCATAAACTGACTGAGTGGCCTAACGAATGGCTGGCATGACAAAAAGCAAAGCCAAACAACTTGCCAAATACTGTTCTGTTTCGGCTGTTATAGGCAGTTTTTTGTCTGTGTGGAGGAGGAGGTGCCATGTGTATCCTTGCAGTGAACATGAACTGTCGACCCTGTCATGTTTGTTTCCTTAATTAATTGTAATTTATGGATTCAAGTAAAGAACTAAAATGTGCGTGCGTGCGGATCATGGACTGACAGCCAGGAGCCCTCAATGATGTTATACACATGATTATATGAGAGGTGTGTAACATTGCGCAGGGAATGAGGAAAAATTCAGATGCCTCTCTCTGTGTGTGTGTGTGTGTGTGTGTGTGTGTGTGTGTGTGTGAGAGAGAGAGTGTGAGTGTGAGTGTGTGCACGCGAGTATGAGCAGACATTATATACAGTGCGTGTGTGTGCCTGTGTTTGCGAGGTGAAAAGTGTACATGGTGTGATGAGCCAAACGTAGTCCATTGTACTGAGACGAGACAGATGCTGTCATACCAGTTAGTCTTTGTAATTAACAAACACCAATTGCACAATTTTATAGACAGTATGTCTGGGCAAGTGACAAGGGGACTTTTGTGTGTGTGTGTGTATGTGTGTGCGTGTGTGTGTGTGTGTGTGTGTGTGTGTGTGTGTACATGTGCGTGTGTGTGTGTGTGTGTGTGTGTGTGTGTGTGTGTGTGTGTGTGTGTGTGTGTGTGTGTGTGTGTGTACATGTGCGTGTGTATGTGGTTGTTTATATACAGTACGTGTGTTATGTGTTTTTCAAATTTGCTTAGTCACTGCAGGTGTCAAGCGAGGCACAGGAAAGGCAAACAGAACTTGTTTGTGTTGGCAGCCTAATAGCAGGTAAATGGTTATTCATATTGTGTTACAACAACTTGTATTGATATCAGGTCTCCATATGATATACGACCACATACGCAACTAGTAACACACCAACACACATGTGAATATTAAATCGTCAGTGAAATCTATAAACGATGGTGTTTGGTGTCCAGTGGTTCCCAAACCTTATTCAAGAGTCAAGACCCACAAGAGAAATGAGACGTTTGCCTGGGACCCAGACTAGTGAAAATAGCCAATCTACAAGCTTGCAACGCTGCGCGAATTTGTGGCCCTTGTAGATTGTCTATTTCCACTGCTCCTCAAACATTTGTTTTCTAATTTATGGAATTTCTTGGATTTTTCTTCATGAAATTACTGAAAGAAATATTGCTTTTTTCGGAGCACTGTTTTTTTTTTTTTAAATGTTTTGAAATAATTATAATTAAAAACAAAAATGTAGAAAACTAAACGCCTGTGGTTTCCGAGGCTATACATGTTGGGCAGAAACCTCATATACTGTAGCTCATAACCACATTCCAGACGATAATATAAATAGTATAAACAAATTCACGGGACGCGCTCACGTAAATACGCTTGCGTTTGTCGCATCGCGACTTCTCCGAGCAAAAAACGCAGGTCTCATTGAAAAGTAACTATAGGCGCGTTTTATCGCTCCCTGTTTGCAAGGCCCTTAATGCTTCATAACAATAATCACAACACATTATAAATATTTACATAATGCATTGCTTATAAGGTAATTGGTATTATATTTCACAATATTGCTGGACAAAAGTCATTATAAAATGCTTTCAAATTACTTATTGTTATCAAGCATTATGAGTATTTATGAATATGTGTTATCAGCAGATTATAATGCATTAAGACTATGCTTATAAAGTGCTATATATAGGCAAGTATATTTTACTGTGTGTTTGCATGAGCACACACACAGTTTAATTACATCCTGGGCGGGAACCCCTTTTGGTGTTAGCATTATGTTATGCTTTAGCTATTGAAAAATAGCAGATCTACAAGCTCATATAGCGCGGCACCGAGTGGCGCGCTACGAGCTTGTAGGTCTGCTATTTTTGAAAAATCGAAGAACCACTGACATAGCTTTTTCAGAAAACTGTCAGGATGTAGAAGACATTTTTAGAATCTGATCTCAGGTCAAAATGGGTTAATTACATCCCGGTCCTGGATTACACAGTGGATGTGGTTGCATGTGCCCAGCACACCTGCGCGGATCAGAGTGATTCCTCCACCCTCCCCTTGTGTCCTAATAACTATCCTCAGTTCACACCGCCCTAATCCCTGCTGCCTTAAAGCACTTCAGCACACTAAGCCCACTTACAAACACACACACACACACACACACACACACACACACACACACACACACACACACACACACACACACACACACACACACACACACACACACACACACACATATATAGACTCGACTCTGTATTGATCAACCAACCACTCTCTCTCTGTCTTCTCTCACGCACACGCGTGCGCACACACACACACACACACACACACACACACACACACACACACACACACACACACACACACACACACACACACACACACACATACACTCACTCACACTCACACTCACACAGACACACACGGTGCGGTGCAGCAGAATGACCTGCCCTGCAGTGCTGGAGAGAGCAGCTTATTATGAAGGAACATTTTCTACATTCCTGTCATGTCACCTAAAACCTGCTGTTTAGCCCGCAGTACTGTGGGAGCTGTCCATCCAACCATTCACTCTGTGTGTGTGTGTGTGTGTGTGTGTGTGTGTGTGTGTGTGTGTGTGTGTGTGTGTGTGTGTGTGTGTGTGTGTGTGTGTGTGTGTGTGTGTGCGTGTGTGTGTGTGTGTGTGTGTGTGTGTGTGCGCATGCGTGCGTGCGTGCGCACGTCTGTGCGTGCTTCTGGATGCATACTGACAGGCTGTCATGTTCTCCAGGTGCGTCTGCTAAGCCTAGTGTTGACATTATCAGCAGGAGATATACAAGCTAGAGAGACGGGACCCGACTACTACCTGAGCACTATAACAAACTGGGCCTGACTACTAACACCAACACTTTCTAGAGCAGTGACCCGCATATGTATATAGGGGTCCCCTTATTTTAGGTTTCCTACTTTTTGTTTTATTATTATTATTTCAAAACATTTAAAAGAAAATGCATATTCTGTGTCTATTCAAAGTGAATTGATCCACAAGCTCACTTCATGGCGTGCTGTGAGCTTGTACCTGCTACTGTTTTTATTATTATAATAATAATAATAATTATTATTATTTTTATTATTTTGAATTATTTAACACAAATCTCTTCTGGGGTTCCCATGCACAAATCATTTTCAGATGGGGGGGCGGGGGGGGGGTCCAGGGTCAAATACAAATCAATTTGGGGCGTCCTTAACACGAATGGTTTGAGATCCACTGCTCTAAAGGCATGTCTAAAATGCAGAGCAGTCCCAGTTGACTGACATTGTGTATCAAGACGGCAAGAGAAAAAGATCTCAGTGTGACTTATGAAAGAGAGTTCATGATCAGGACACGGATGGCAGCAGCCTCAGTCACTAAGACGGCTATAGGCCACTGGCTAGTGTTTCAATAGGAACGGTGATTAAAGTAACCCAAGAGGATGGGAGCTCTGCTCGTGTTTCTTCTTGCAATTCCGTACAGAACGCGCTGCACACAGCCTGTTACAGTTCTGTTACAGTCGGAGAGGGATTATAACCAGCACTGACAGAAATGTCCTTCAGGTACTTTTATTTAATTGGCACGGGCAGGAAAACTGTTTGCTAGTATATACCCGTGCCAATTAAATGACTATAAGATACATCTGTGGGAAAGACATCATCAATAATGTTGAGTCACGAGGCAATGATTCTCAGCCTGTAGGTCGGGACCCCCAGGGGTGTCTCCACGTTTTATTTTTGACAGTGGTGACAGTGCCAATGTAACGACTTTTAAAACATTCTTAATACCCAGAAACAAAAGACCATTAGGCCTACTGCAACAAAAGTATTGTCCACAAACTATAAAAGCTGGTCAGACTTTGCACACATTTTCAAATACATAAAGACACATATTTAACACAGTCCTGTCTTAACACACCCGAAATAATGACACACACATGCAAGAGTCATGACGGTATACTTTTCCAGGGTTTTAACTCGGCACAAGCTGGTATAATATATGACTGTGTCATCCTTGTTTCTTCTGTACTATTTTACACAATAGGTAAGGTGGGACATTGTCCGCACCGATCCACAGCTGCATGTGTCTTCTATTGTCTATAGTTCCAGACTTTCATCAGTGCTTTGAACCTGTACCCTGTTCCACACGCAGTCTATTAAGTGACTTCCAGGTTATGCATGAGCATATAAAGGGACACAGAATAGAAAGATAAGACGGACTCTGATAGACATTGTTTCGATTTCCATTCCGGAAAACAAACCAATTTCCCACTCGGCAAAAACGCACACCCTCAGAGATACACATTGAAGTTGATCCGTCAGACGGGGCTCGAGTTATGTGCGAATTAAGTTATGTATCTTTTTGTTACTCATTTTGTACACACTGCGAGTTGAATGAACACCGAGGAGTGCACTGTGTACGTTTAAAGACACAATATCCCACGCTTTGGACTGTGTGTTTTGCCTTTGTGTGAGCGTTAGGGGTCAGAGTTTGTGGTAAAAGGTGATAGTTGGGTGAAAGAAAAGAGAGGGAGACGGTGAGAAACCTACTGGGCCCATTGTGGAAGTTGATGTTCCTCTGCCCCAGGACTGTGCGCGCACACACACACACACACACACACACACACACACACACACACACACACACACACACACACACACACACACACACGGCAGAGTATTAGTAACAGGATATGTCTGCAGTGGAAAGCTGGAAACTTGTACCTCCTTATCTAGAGGGCAAGTGAGTCTGTGTGTGTCGTTTTTCCCATACATACCTGATCGCAAGGATAAGATCTGCTCTCTGTGTGTGTGTGTGTGTGTGTGTGTGTGTGTGTGTGTGTGTGTGCGTGTGTGTCAGCTTTCAGTAAAATCCCCCAGATATAGCCTGCAGGCAAGGAGACACAGGGATCGAACTCACGACTCACGTTGTGACACCCCCCCCCCCCCCCCACCCCCACCCCTTCCCCCAAAACATCATCCAGTGGACACTGGACAGTATAGGGAAGTCTAGTCTAATGCTGTCAGGGTTTCAACGACAGTATGTAGTATTCAATTAAATGGACACGTGAATTCTTTCGTATTTTTCTTTCTTCTGTAGCTTGATGAGGATGAGCAAGCAGCCAGTCAACAATTCCATGATTTATCAGTAACAATTTGTGCTAAATACAAATATTTCTTGCCTAAATATATTGCTGCAATTTTCTGACATTGCAGCAGTTTCAGATGAATACATGGGAGATATTAAGTGCTATAAGCATGTGAATAATTATGCTTAGCACACATCCACTGATGTTTTGGATTCGTAATAGCAAGAAGCACATCCAACTTGTCTAGAACGACTTTTGATATGCACCCTAAGACTTGTAAAACACAACACGCCCTTGTTCTTCAGGCTCCTTTCTCTCTCTCAGAAGTACACACTGAAGTCTGGAATGTAAATTGTATTCACAAAGTGTGTATTTAATCTATACTGCATGTGCTCTTCTTGTATCGTTGCCTGTTTGGTGTTTTAGCGACTACAGATGGAAACCATAGCGTTCTTGCTAAATCCGGCGTATCTTATACATGGCATTGTTTGTGTTGTGTTCATTAAATACGCCCCGTTCCTCCCAAATAAACGTATACGTAAATACAATTAAATTTGCGTTAAATGAACACTCATGATCTTGCTGCTTTAGTTTAATAACCCAACCTCTATACTATATATACAGTTGACTGGGGTTCCTATATGTGATTGGCTCCTTTATTCCCTCTAGACTAGTATCTACACCTCCATCTTGTTGTTTGTTTGAAATTCTTTATTTAGGAATACCCCAATGAGATTATAGTATCTCGTTTTCCAGAGGGTCCGACTCCTTAGCTGAACTTGAAGGTTGGCCCCCAGGATAGGGACACTATAGGGTTCATGTGGTCATATTATTCTGACAAGCAAAACAAAACGTCAACCGTGCACACAAACAGTCCTAAGTCAATGAGCAAAATGATCACGGACAAACAAGGGGAAGAGTATAGCCAACCAAGTGATACCATGCGGTTACATTTGTACAGTCACAGAGTTGGATAAATTAACAAATTATTAAATCATCACAAAGCACAGTCAGCTTTGTTGGCTCCAGCCATCGGTACACATTAAATCTCAAGTGATCAAGACGGATCTGTCCATTTCCACCTTTTTCCAGTTTTTGAGGGGCGCTAGCCCCTCCTATATCCAGCTTTTAGCTTTTGAGTGTAAACACAAACTTTGTCTTAACACAAACATTAAATTCCATTGATAATGAATGGCCAGTTTAAACACAAACATTAAAAGCTGGACATAGGATGTGATTGACCGGGATGAGATTATGTACTGTACGTATGTGGTATGTCCAACCAATTTTGTCCAAACCTCGCCCAAAGTGGCACACCTTATCTCTGTAGTCATGTGGTCAGACTCAAGAGGTATCTGATTGGCATTCAAAGTTTGCCAGAAAGGCTATAGAGCGTCGCAGACCCGCCCCCTCGAGAGACCCGGAAAATAAATCCCCGTTAATTTTCCTCATAGACTTTTCATCATTTATTAAAAGACGTTTACGCCGCGGACAAAGCCAACTCTTGCCGTGACAAATCATGACAACAAACAAAACATTTCGGGCTGAACAAATAATTAGAAAGAAGAAGAAAACGGCAGGTTACAACACTTTATTTTGTTGTTTTTCTTCTTCTTATTCAAATATTGTGTTTGTTGTCATGATTTGTCACGACATGAGATGGCTTCGTACGACACTTATAAGGTCTTTAAATAAATACGTTTTGAAATGTCTATGGTGAAAATGCATTGGGAACTATTTCCTGGGCCTGGCGTCGTCAGGCTATAGTTTTGCACGTCAAGCTACAAGCACAGCTGAACCGATTAGTGGGAAACTCTGCATGCATGCACACTTCCAGGAAGAATCTCCTCCCAATTGTTTTTCAGATCAGCCTGTGATAGCGTCAGCATGAGACCATGACATTTTTGCTGAACACAAATATTACTCTGACAGATTGTGTCCAAACTTCATGCAAGTCAACACACAGTATATCTCATGTCATGTATGTCATGTCATCAAGACTGTATACTGTATTTGTAAGATGTCAAAGGTTGCAGCCGGGCTGGCCCTCTTTCGCAGAACATGCCACAATATGTTATTTTCCACTCATGTTATGAAACTTTGCACGCACATTACCGCTATAGGCCAAGGATGAACCCCCCCCCCCCCCCCCCCCCCCCCCACCCCAATGTTTTCAAATCTCCTCCTGGTGGCACCGGGCTGCCTGGCACGCTGCCGCGCACCTTCACACGTTGCCCTATAGCTCTTGAACCGTAAGTTGTACAATCGTAATCTTTTATTCTCCTCTATTCCCAGGATCATGATGCAACTCCCCATTCAGGCTCTTCTGCATGATTTCGTTTTTGTGCGGGTTCGTCAGTCTGTGCATGTGTGTGTGTGTGTGTGTGTGTGTGTGTGTGTGTGTGTGTGTGTGTGTGTGAACAGCTATAATGTTATCCATCGTTTCATTGCTGGCCCACGATAACCTATACCTGGCCTGGCGGAGGAGACCTGTGCTCCGAGGAGCACGTTTTATCGAGTTCATATTCAGTTACGTTTTAGCACTCTTAAAACAAGGCCTAGATCCTGCTACTATATCTACCTTTATTGTCTACTTTTATTGTTGTTAACCCATTCTGACCTG